>NC_080787.1:5567142-5876428 GCF_028018385.1 Neofelis nebulosa
GTCTATAATTTACTTGGAAATACTTCAGCAGAGGAAGAAAAAGCAAATATGGCAAAATGAACAATTATAAATGTAGGTGCGTATATGGTGTTCATTATATATAAACACATAAATCCTTGGGAGTAACTTTCCGAATTCAGATTTTCTTAAGACTGTGTTTGCCCCAGATGACCGATGGCTTCGGACGAAACACCTTCAGCGGTTTCTCCTTCACCCAGTAAGGGCAGGCAGGTGTCCAACCTCAGAGCCAGGGTCACCACGCCGCGCAGTCCCGTGGGGGCCTGGGCCTCCGGACGCACGGAGCCCAGAAGTAAACGCGGCCCCCCTCCGGGAGGTGGGCGCAGCGGTGGGCTCCCGCCGACCAGGCAGAGACACACTGCCCCCTCAACCCCCGGCCAGCGCCCCCATCACACACACACACACACACACACACACACACACACACAGCAGGCGTTCTGCCCGTCCCCCCGCGTGCAGCCTCCACATCACTGTGGACAAAGCCCATCCCATGGGTCGTGTGGCCAGAACCCCTGCCGCAGGGGGAGGGGGTGCCCATCGAGATGCTGGAGGCTCGGCAGATGAGAACCAGCCTCCAAATGCAGCTGACGGCCGGCGTCGCGCCGCCCCGCCGGGTGTGCGGCCGCGCCCCCTGCTGGACGGAGGCCGCCCCCCACCCCCGCCCCGTCTCTGTCTCTGTCTCAAAATAAATAAAAATCGAAACAAAATTAAAAAAAAAAAAACAAAAAAAACTGCAACTCTCTAATATCTAAAAGTGATGCCACCCCAAATCTTCACCAAATTTTTTATCTTTGCAAAGCTCATAGGCAAAAAATGGTATATTATTGTAGTGTTAACTAGCATTTTAATTATGAAAACATGAGTACATTAATATTCATGTGCATTTCCTTTCTGTGAACTTTCTGTTTACACCCTTTCCCTTTTTCCTACTTGTGCTCGTTTTTCTCTTGACTCGTATAATCATCATATACTAAGGAAATTAGACCTTTGTGATAATTTGTAATATTTCCATTCTACTTTCTTTATGGGGGCTTTAGTTTACAGCAATTTTTAATTTTTTAAGTTAAATTTACTAATTTTATATGTTTTCTGTGATAAGAAAGGCCTTCTTTGTGCGATGACTATAACAGAAAATTCTCATGTAGTTTTTTTCTAGTACTTTCACAGTTTTACTTTTTTCCTACTTAAATTTTGAACCACCTGGAAATGATCCAGTTGTAAGATGTGAAGTGCGGACTACACTCTACTTTTTTTTTTCTTCTTCAGATTTTTACACAGATGTCCCAGTACCATTTCTTGAATGATTTATCTTTTCTCTAGTAACCTGAGATGACATTTTTATCAAATGCTTAAATATTGATATTGCCTACTTCTGGATTTTCTATCCTGTTTATACTACAGTACTTTGTTCATTGTAGCTTGTAATATGTTTTAAAATCCCAGAGGCTTGCGTTTTCCTTGTTACTCTTTTCTGAATTTTCCTGGCTATTAATGCTTGTTTACTTTCACATAAACTTGAGAAACAATTACCCAGTTTGAAAACAAAATTCTATGTTAATTTTTATTGGCATTATATTAAATACCTAGACTCACGTGTAGAGAAATTGATTTTCCTCTTTCTCCATATCTTTGGTCAGTCAACAATATATGAAGCTTTTTCTTTTAATGTTTATTTTGAGAGAGACAGAGCAGGAGACGGGCAGAAAGAGAGAGAGAAAGAGAATTCCATTGCGGGGCTCGAGCCCAAGAGCTGAGATCATGACCTGAGGTGAGATCAGAGTCTGACATTCAACCGACTGAGCCACCCAGGCCCCTTGAGATCTACTTTTTAAGTGGCGATAATCAATAACCCTCCAGTTTGCCCTCCCGAAGGCAATTCCCTCTCCCACCGCACGTGTGTGACAGCGACTTCAAGCCGGACCCCAGGCCACCTGGTCCTCCGCCTGTCTCCGCCTCCACCTGCGCTCCAGTCTGCTTGGCCCAAACCCCCTCCGGCGCGTGTCCTGAGCGGACGTCCTGAGTAATAGGGCTGCCCAGCTGGCTCAGTGGGTAGAGCATACAGCCCTGACGTTGTGAGTTCAAGCCCCACCTTGTGCATAGAGTTTCCTTAAGTTAATTAATCAAAAAGATAAAATAAAGAAAAAGCATGTGTCTTGAAAAATGGAAATAATTAAATGAAGAAATATGTTATCCCCCCCCCCCCCCAAAGTTCTGCCAACATGGAAGTCACAGTAGAAACTACACAAGACTAACGTTTTCCTTTGCTCCCCTCAGGAAGAAATCTTTAGCCCTAACTGGGAATGTGACTTTTAGTTTGGTCATACCTCTAAGAATTCATATCCCTCCTTGTCAAAGACAGGAATCCTTAGGAAATAACGGTTGCTTTTAAAGCTAGTATAAATAACAGATGAAAACTGCAGTAGAGATAACATTAGTTTGAAAATGCCTTAAATAAGCCGTGGCGTCCAGTGTTACAGTGTTACTCGGCAGACAATCTTATCAGTTCCTCTTTGTTAGGCAACATGTTTCTCTGGTGCTCAATTATCCGGTCGTTTCTTTAGCGGGGAATCCTTTCTAAGCAGAACTTGTCAGGGAATGAAAATTCGGCGGGAGGCTGAAACGTGAATCCACTAACTCAACTGACAAAGTAGGTTCCAGCAGGAGAAGAGCTACTGAAAAGGCAGGGAAGGAGGGGTGGGGCGGGATTAGAGGGAATTACTCCACTGGGTGGAGAGTAAGGAATTAACTCAGCAAAAGAGAGCACCTACGCATCGCTTGGGAAGGGCGACACTACGGGAGGGAAAGCCAGCCGACGAGGATGGGATTCGAACCCACGCGTGCAGAGCACAATGGATTAGCAGTCCATCGCCTTAACCACTCGGCCACCTCGTCGCACGGGAACCCAGGCTGTTCTATTTCTTCCTCCCCGCTGCACTCCATGATTTCCCCCAATGCGTCCGGTCGCCCTTCCCTGGCTTGCTCGCCACACCCGGTCCGACTCAAGTGTCTGAAAGGACACAGACCCCACGGCCCCGGCGCGGGGGGCAAACGCCCTCCGGCAGGTGGAACCAGGCCCGGGCGCTGACCTACAAGGGCGAGAATGGGCTTCGGAAAGAAGCGGGCTGGCGAGAGCGTGCGGGGAGGTCCCTGCGGGAGGCGGGCGTGGGGAGGTCCGTGCGGGGAGGCCCATCCGGCTGGGCACCAGGTGCGCTCACCTGTCGCGGTCCGTCCTGCAGGGCGGGGGTGCAGGTGTGGCCCCGTCCCGAGCATCTCTAACTGCGGCCCCCACTTCTCATCTGCACCCCCCTCCCCTCCTCCCGCACTCCTGAGGGTCTGGTGCTTGCTTAGTGCAGAGCTTTGGGGGAAGATGTGCTTTTTCCGCCAAAACGTTGGCGTTTCTTTCCCTCCCTGTGCAATCTCTTAGCTCTGTTCTCAGCTGTGTTGCGGGGAGTGGTTTTCTCTCCCCCGCGGTCTCCGAATTTCAGAATCCCTCCGGTCAGCACGAAACTACCACCTGGGCTACTGCATCCACGCCGCTAAATGGGACCGTCGTTCCCGTTCCTCTGCGGGGACACTCGCTCTTCAGAGAGTCAAGGGCAACCCCATTCCCACCAGCAACTTCAGAACGATTCCCAGGGGAGGGGGGGGAGCGGCATGGACACCACCCTCCCTCAGCTGGAGGGCAGGGGATCGTGTGTGCGTTCTGATCCTCCCCGTCCAGCAATGCCGGAGTAAGCAAACAGTAACTGTAGCTAAATGCAGGATGAAATGTTCTACATTTAATTCAAACTCTGAGCATCAGAGTCAAGATACCTACAAAGGATATTTTCAATTAATTAAACCTCTTGGGTTAATAATCCTAGTTTGTTTGTTTTTTATCATAAGGTTCTGATGAATATTAGTTATTATCAATAAAATGCTTAGAAAATTATCTTGCAAACAGTAATTGTTGTGTAAGTCTTTGACACTGTAAGTTGTTTTCAGACTAATAAATAAACTAATAATTAATTACATGAAATTGTATTCAACAAGAAAAAGAAAACCTGGTAGGAAAAAAAAATTAAAAAACCCCACCAGGTATGGTCAATGCGCAGAAGAAAATCAGATGGTTAATGAACATAACTGAAGTGCACCAGCTAACTTGTACATGGGGATAGGACCTTTAAAACCTCATTCTCCCTCCCCTACTCCCACTTCAGATTTCTGAAATACTGCCCATGCAGGTGTTAACTGGCCCAGCCACCCTGAAGGACAATTGCGTAAGACCTATTAAAATTTACAAAGTTCATACCCTTCCTTAACCCAACAGTCAGCCCACTAGTAGAGAATTCTGCTAGAGAAATACCAACACTAGTGTGAAAAAATACACACACACACACATACACACACACACACACACAACATTACATACATTTTCGTGGAGGGCTACTTCTGATAGTTAAATATTAGAGACTCCCCAATGCCTAACAAATGGAATAATTTTATGATCAAGCATAACATTGGAGGAGTCTGTGGTCATTAATAAGAACAACACAGAGCTACATGTAGTAACTTACAAATATTTTCCCAATTACTTTTTCTTAAGGCAAATTGTAGAACCGTATGTATAGCATTTTCATATTGTTTTGGTACTGTGTTTCATTTTAGGTGATAAAATGAGTTTAGATATTTATTATTATTTTTAAAAGGGGGTTTTATTTAATTTTTTAAAATTTATTTATTTTGACAGAGAGGACTCACAAGCACATGCATGAGCGGGGAAGGGGCAAAGAGAGAGAGAATCCCAAGCAGGCTCCACTGTGCCAGCACAGAGCCCCATGTGGGGCTTGAACTCATGAACTGAACCTTGAGATCATAACCTGAGCTGAAGCAAAGAGTTGGATGCTCAACCTACTGAGCCACCCAGGTGTCCCCAGATATTTATTATTTTTTAAAGTAATCTCTACACCCAACGTGGGGCTCCACCTTACAACCTGGAAATCAAGAGTCACACGGTCTACTGACTGGGCCAGCCAAGCACCCCTGGTTTAGATATTTAATATCAGTGAGGGCCATTTAGCTGCAGCATCAATTTTATCAAGGTCCCAAACTTCGACTTTCCACGTTACCCTCACAGAAGTATTTACACCTACACCTACGTATCTATTAAGCATCACACAACAATTGTGCATTTCTTTTTAATGAGTTAGCTGAAGAGTTTTTAACATATCCCAATATTTTCAAAATTTATTTGGCATTTATTTTTTATATACTGGGCACGAACCTTTGGCAGTTTCTGAAAAGTCTCTGATATGAAAATTAAAAAAAAAGTCCTGAAGGATGTATGTCAATTGTTAACAGCTGAGTTTTTCAACGTTCTTTATTAAAGTTTTTTCAAGATTTCACTTTTTCTCTAACCATATGTTACTTAACAATTTCATTATTTTAAAGAAGGATCCACACCCAACCTGGGGCTTGAACTCATAACCCTGAGATCAAGAGCCAGATGCTCTACTGGTTGAGCCACCGAGGCACCCCAGTGATTTCATTTTGAAAGGTAAAGGTAAATTTAAATGAAGTATTTAAAGGCTGAAGCATGGTGACCAGTGCCAAATGCTGCTCAGAAATGAAGATACAAAGAAATGGCCACTAGGTTTACCAACAATCTTTATATATGATAGGAAGGAGTTTCATCTTAACATCTTACAGATCAAGCTGATGGACGCCACTTGTAAGAGGCCGGGTCCTATAGACGTCTTCAGGACAGTGGGAAACAGCCTTCTCACTATATTTGATAGCACAGTGAATTGTGCTCCTGCCTGGGCTGTCTTCCCACCAGATTCCTAAACCCATTTCTTGTTTCTCACCCAACCACAGAGGATGGGGCTCCACTTCCCCATCTTTTCTCAGTGGGGATCCGAGTTGCAGTTTTCATTTCCTCAGAGAGAGCATTTGATCTTCGGGAAGGTATTTGATCACTACCTGCTCTCAAACAGGGTCGGAGTGGGATTTCCACCAGCCACCCTGCGTTAACCCTGTGTCTCCACCCTTTTCCCCCATAACCATCCTTCAGATGATCTCAGGTCCTCTGTGCCTGTTATTCTGGTTTTTCTCTCCTTCCCTACGTGTGTAGATAACGCTCAATCACTGAGCAGTGTGGGGACTCACGGTTCAAGCTTGGGACGTGTGTTTGGTGTTGATCCTGTTTAATGAATATTGTGTAGTTGCAGGAGGAGGAGAGGCTGCCGCAAATCCACCGAACGAACTCGAACTCCGAGCGTGATGAAATCACAGCACCTGCCGTCCACGCCTCTGTTCTCTCAACAACTATTTAACAAATGTCCTTTCTCTTCCCGTGCAAAGCGTACACTGTCAGGGGGAAGACAGACGTTTAAACAAAGAACACACGTAAGTACATGACCACAAATTTTGTTAGGGGACAGGAAAAATGTACAGAGTGGCATGAGAACAATCACATGGGGGAATTCACGTTCACTGGGAGATTAGGGAATGTGGCTCTGAACAGATACCCTTTAGGTGAGTAGGTGACATTTAATATAAAATTAGGGCAGTGTAGGGACAGGCAGGGGCAAGTGAAGTGAGGGGTATTCCGGGCAGAGTGAGAGGTGTGTGTAGGGGAGGGGGGTCGTGGTCAGGAAGCTTGGGAGAAGGCCAGTGTGAGCCAGACCCAGTAAGCAGTGGAGACAGTGGGGAAAGCGAGCCCACTGGGGACAGTGTGGCCAATTCACACAGGCATTGATTATGTTCAGGATTTGAAATTTTACCCCAACTACAATGGGAACGTATTGAAGCCTCACAAGCAGAGGACGAATACAGTCTAATATTTCTGAAAGACCACATCCAAGATATATTTATATATCCAAGATACACCTGCAGCTGACTCAGATGCACACTGGCAGGGCCTGCAGGGTGACCACTCGAGTTTGATGCTGAGAGCTTTCCCCTTTGAGCTCCCCTTTGAGTTCCTCCTCCCTGGGGCACCCTCAGCCCCAGGCAAACCCTGGGCAAAGGGCAAAGAGTTTGCTGAAGAATTCAGCTTTTTAAAAGACTGTAAAAATGATCAGATTTATATCCATAATGAGTGGTTGACTCCCTAGTCAAGATTTTAATTACCAAGGGTAAAGATTCTGGAACTTGTGTGTGTGTGTGTGTGTGTGTGTGTGTGTGTGTGTGTTATCTAATTCACCAGGAGATCATTTGATTCTTGGTTTGTTTTGCAGCTTTAATGACTCTGTTCTTTCTCTTTTTTAATGTCTATTTATTTTTGAGAGACAGAGACATGGCACGAGTGGGGGAGGGGCAGAGAGAGAGGGAGACACAGAATCTGAAGCGGGGTCCAGGCTCCGAGCTGTGAGCACAAAGCCCAAAGTGGGGGGAGTGGGGCTCGAACTCACGGATGGGGAGATCATGACCCAAACCGAAGTCAGACGCTCAACCGACTGAGCCACCCAGG
Source organism: Neofelis nebulosa (assembly GCF_028018385.1). NCBI lineage: Eukaryota > Metazoa > Chordata > Mammalia > Carnivora > Felidae > Neofelis > Neofelis nebulosa. The sequence continues at coordinate 5,574,614 of NC_080787.1, forward strand.
CACCCCTGATTCTATTCTTTCTTTTGACAATTTATTTAAATACTGCACAATTGTATGTGTTTAATTTATTCAAAAGAATAGGGAAAATGTTTAAGAAAACTTCCAATCTCGCAAAAGCTTTGATAACCAATTTGTTTGAATCCGTATTAACTGGAATAAAGACACTCTTGTATTTGTAGATGTCTTCTTAGCTAGGGTGGCAGTTGGTCTTGAAACCTGAAGATCCAAGTACAAGCTTCTGAGAAGAAAGTGTGTTTTGACAGAAAAAGGACCCAGGCTAAATGTAAAAGAGTAAATTAAGTCCAGGGAAAGGAGACTTTAAGGAGGCAATTGCAAGGTATTCAATGACAGCAGGGAAATGGAGGGAGATAGCACACATCACTATGATCATGAACATCTAGGTGACTCTGTTCCTGAAGAATATTGCAGATTATGTTCAAATTAATAAAATCAGTATTTAACATTGATCCCTTACATTAGTTTCGAAACCTTTTAACATTTATTCATTTTTTAGAGACAGAGTGTGAGTGAGGGAGGGGCAGAGAGAGAGGGACACACACAGAATCTGAAGCAGGCTTCAGGCTCTGAGCTGTCAGCCCAGAATCCCACTCTGGGCTCAAACTCACGAACTGTGAGATCATGACCTGAGCTGAAGTCAGAGGCTTAGCCGACTGAGCCACCCAGGTGCCCTTAACTTTGATCCTTTAAAAGGAAACGGTCCTGATGATGATGTAAGCAAACCTCTATCTACCAAATTTGGGCAATGGAATTGATCACCTGATTCTAGGGGAGCCTGGGTGGCTCAGTTGGTTAAGCTTACGACTTCGCTCAGATTATGATCTCACATTGTGGGTTTCAGCCCCAAGTGGGGCTCTGTGCTGACAGCCTGGAGCCTGCTTTGGATTCTCCATCTCCTTCTCTGTCTCAAAAATAAGTAAACATTGAAAAAGTAAATAGGGGCACGTGGGTGGCTCAGTCCCTTGAGCATCTGACTCTTGGCTTTGGCTCAGGTCATGATCTCAGGGTTTGAGCCAGTGTGGGGCTCGGTGCTGACAGCTCAGAACCTGGAACCTGCTTCCGATTCTGTGTCTCCCCCTCTCTCTGCTCCTTCCCCACTCACGCTTTCTCTCTCTCACAACTTAATAAATAAATAAATAAATAAATAAATAAATAAATAAATAAATAAATAAATTTTAAAAGGCCATTCTAAGAAAATTATCACACTGATCAAAATAAAAAAGAATAAAACAAAGACATCTGAAGAAGCCACTTTCCCCCCTACTAGACATGCTCATTAAATACGCAGTGCTGGTATTTAAAATTCCCACCTCTCTTCTCTTACACATTGGAATCTTTATGGATAAAATAATGATACCTGGATTTTCCTTACAGTATAGGAGGAAAATGGTATAGACAGAGGGGGCTGGGAGGGAGAGAGTGGGAGAGGCACTTGGAGGCTTTATAGGTTTCCTTATTTTGTTTTGTGTGTAAAAATTTCTGTAATAAACGTAGGTGTCGGGCTGACCCGGTCAGGAGAGCAAGCGACTCTTGATTTAGGGGTTTTGAGTTCGAGCCCCACGCTGGGGGTAGAGTTTACTAATTAAAAAAAAAAAAAAAAGGAAAAAACTTTAACATTTTCCGTAATAAAATATTTTGACCACATGGCAAAATACGCCAGATGCGGTCCCTGCACACGAGGCACTAGACTCCGGAGGGGACACCGGATGAGCGACGACACACGGACGAGCTGGGGTGGGGAAGCTTCGTCCCCCCGTTGGCGGAAATTCCCGCGCACGACCGAGCCCAGCACGTGGGACGCGGGCGCGCCGGCGTAGGTGCACGGAAGTGCTCGCCACCCGCGGGCCGCGCCTCTGCCCCGCGACCACCAGGTGCCGCCTCAGAGCCCCGGCTCCCCTCCTTCCCGGGAAAGCGCAGAGGCCGCGGGAGCGCGAACTGCGGGCGGTGCCGCCATACCCGCTCCCCTGGGCAGGCGGGGGGCGGGGGGGGGGGAGGTGTCTCCCCGCAGGCTGCCGAAGCCCCGCACCGCCGCGTGGTGACGACCCCCCAGCACCCCTCCCTAACCCCAGGCCGCAGGGCCACCCGCCAGGTGTGCGCCCTCCCCCGGGTCCCTCCGCGAGGCCAGGGGTGCGCCCTCCCCACCTCCCCCCGCCATCCGGGTTCCTCCTCCCCACCCCCGGGCGCCTCCCCCCACCTCCTGGGTTCCTCCCCCACACCAGGTGTGAGCCCTCCCCCGGGTCCCTCCGCGCGGCCAGGGGTGCGCCCTCCCCACCTCCCCCCGCCCCCTGGGTTCCTCCCCCCGCCCCCCGGGTTCCTCCCCCTACCTCCCCCCGCCCCCCGGGTTCCTCCCCCTACCTCCCCCCACCTCCCGGGTTCCTGCCCCCACCAGGTGTGAGCCCTCCCCCGGGTCCCTCCGCGCGGCCAGGGGTGCGCCCTCCCCCCTCCCCCCCCCCCCCGATTCCTCCCCCCACCTCCCAGGTTCCTCCCCCTTACCAGGTGTGAGCCCTCCCCCGGGTCCTTCCGCGCGGCCAGGGGTGCGCCCTCCCCACCTCCCCCCGCCCCCCGGGTTCCTCCCCCTACCTCCCCCCGCCCCCCAGGTTCCTCCCCCTACCTCCCCCCACCTCCCGGGTTCCTGCCCCCACCAGGTGTGAGCCCTCCCCCGGGTCCTTCCGCGCGGCCAGGGGTGCGCCCTCCCCACCTCCCCCCGCTCCCCGGGTTCCTCCCCCCCACCCCCCGGGTTCCTCCCCGACCAGGTGTGAGCCCTCCCCCGGGTCCGTCCCCGCCGCTTCACAGACTGACAGCCGCCTGCGAGTTTGAGAGGCTGGTGGGGGGTGGGGCTCGCGGCCGCACAATCGCTCCGAGGGCAGAAGCGCCCCTCGTCCAAGCGGAAAGCCACGGATGGGGGTCGCTAGCGCACAGGGGAGGCCCGCCTCGCTCTCGGGGCTCCTCCTGGGGAGGTCGCCCTGACCCCCTCCCCTCCCCCCCGCCGAAACTTCCCCACGTGCTGACGACCTGGGGGTGGGGGGCGGCCACAGGCCCGAAGCCGGGACGAAAACCGGGGGGTGCATGCCCGGTTCCGCGCTGGGGGCGCAGGGCCGGCAACCTGCTGGATGGGAGAAAAGATTTACAAATCACGTGTCTGATGGGGACCAATACCCCCAGTACCCGCAGGCTCCATTTTACCGCTCGTCACAGACACTGCCTTTCTCCCCCCAAAGTGAAGGTGGTGACAACCGAGCGTCCAGCGGGCTATTGGCGCCATGTTTTCAACATTCGCTCACTTCGTTTTGGTAATTCTCACGTTTTCAACCTTTTGATTTCATCCTGTTCAGTATTATTTGTTATGGTGATCTGTGGTCAGTGGTTACAGCTTGTGGGAAGCTCAGATGATGGTTAGCACATTTTAACAATAGAGGATCTTTAAATTAAGGCATCTATGTGGTTTTTGCAGACACAATGCTATTGCACACTTAATGGACTTCAGTATAGTGTAAACACAACTTTTATACGACTGGGAAACGAAAACATTCATTTGACTCACTTTACTGCAGTGGTCCGGAACTAAAGCTGCAGTGTCTCTGGGGTATGTGCCTGGGTATAAAGAACCCATGCAACGCGATTGAAAAAGAAAAAGAAAAACACATCCAAACTGATTTTAAGAATTTAAAAATGGGCAGAGGCTCTGAATAGACATTTCCCCAAAGATGTAAAGGTGGCAAACAGGTACATAAAAAAGTGCTCAACAGGGGCGCCTGGGTGGCTCAGTCGGTTGAGCAGCCGACTTTGGCTCAGGTCATGATCTCGCGGTCCCTGAGTTCAAGCCCCGCGTTGGGCTCTGTGCTGACAGCTCGGAGGCTGGAGCCTGTTTCGGATTCTGTGTCTCCCTCTCTGACCCTCCCCCATTCATGCTCTGTCTCTCTCTGTCTCAAAAATAAATAAACGTTAAAAAAAAAAAAAGTGCTCGACATCACTCACCATCAGGGAAATGTAAATCCAAACCACCCTTGTTAGGATAGTTATTATCAAAAAGACAAGAGATAACAAGGGTCTGGCAGAATGTGGAGGAAAGGGATCCCTTGTTCACTGTTGGTGGGAATGTAAATTGGAATGGCTGCTATGGAAAACAGCATAGAAGTTCCGCAACAAAATAAAAATAGAGCTACCACATATCCAGAAATCCCACTTTCAAAGGCAAAGAAAACACGAGCTCAGAAAGAGATCTGCACCCACATGCTCATGGCTGCATTACACACAGAAGTGAAGACACGGGCACAACCACAGTGTCCATCAGGGGATGGTTGGATGAGGAAACTGGTATATAAATACAACGGAATACTGTTTAGCCATAAAAAAGAATGACATCTGGTCATTTACCTGGATGGACACTGAAGGCATTATGCTAAGTGAAATACGTCAGACACAGAAAGACAAATACCATATGATCTCACTGATATGTGGAATCTAAAAGAACAACGAACCAAACTCAGACACAGAGAACACTGGTGGTCACCAGAGGCAGAAGGCGGGATGGGATGAAATGGGTGAATGTGGTCAGAAGATACAAACTTGCAGTTATAAAATAAATAAGGGAGGAGGCTGTAATGTATCCCATGGTGACTATGGCTAATGATACTGTATTGCACATTTGAGAGTTGCTGAGAGATCTTAAATGTTTTCATTCAATGAAAAAAATTGTAACTATACATGGTGATGGATGTTAACTACACTGTGGTGATTGCTTCAGGATATATACAAATACCAAATTATTATATTGTAGACCTGAAACTTATATATGTCAATTATATCTCAACTTTTTAAAAGTTGAGCTTATGGGAAGTCACATTTGAGTGGCATCTGAAGGCCTGACACCACCTTTGATAACTTTTGATGCTCCTCCAGATGTCAATTCTTTTTTTTTAACGTTTATTTATATTTGAGACAGACAGAGACAGAGCATGAGTAGGGGAGGGGCAGAGAGAGAGGGAGACACAGAATCTGAAACGGTCTCCAGGCTCTGAGCTGTCAGCACGGAGCCCGACGCGGGGCTCGAACTCACGGACCATGAGATGGTGACCTGAGCCGAAGTCGGACTAACCGACTGAGCCACCCAGGTGCCCCCAGATGTCAATTGTTTTAAGAACACATTGTATCTGCAAGGATAGGGGAACATGGAGATCATATTATCAGCCTGTAACAGAAGTGATTTCTATTCCCTACAGAAGTGAGATGTAAAAACTACAAAAAGAGACAGGGGAGGGGCATCTGGGTGGTTTAGTTGGTTGAGCACCCGACTCTTGACTTCGGTTCAGGTCATGATCTCACAGTTTTTGAGATGGAGCCGTGCATCAGGCTCTGTGCTGACAGCATGGGGCCTGCTTGGGATTCTCTCTCTCTGCCCCTCCCCCACCCGAGATCTCTCTCTCTCTCTCTCTCTCTCTCTCTAAGTAATAAACTTTAAAAAAAGAGAGAGAAACAGGAGAAACATTCTCAATGACCAGGGAAGTGTGAAGAGTCTTAGTTTTGGAGGATCAAAGGGTGTAGAGCAGAAAAGTGACATAATGACAAATTAGAAGACCAAACACCTTAAGGGAGACTTATATTCTTACCATAGTTGGGCCAGTTTTTCATTATTGAAAGGGAACTATGTTGCCTATAAACACTGTAAATCCAGTAGGAAGTCAGGAGCAGTGGTCTGAGACACGCCGCGAATCAAGCTTCTGTTCTCTGAATGAAATAAAATAAAAATAAACTAATTCTTCCCAATAAAGCACTTTTCATCTTGGAAGAATGCCCATTTTGCATCTGCTAAACATTTTTTTGCATCGTTTTCCTTTATATTTCCTTATATATAAAGGTCCTTTTTGCATCCGACCCTTTATAAGTGGCACTGGGTCGGCACTTAACAAAGGCTTGAGAAAGGAGTGAGGGTGTTTTGTTTTGATCTCTTCCAGCTCTAAACCTGCATTATTTAATGCTTATGTCTAGTGAGGTGAACGGCCGCTAGAAGAATTTCAGTGTCTGTGAGGTAAGTGGTGTGTGAGTTCATCTCAAAGGAGTCCTGAGTCTGAAAGAAGCTTGCTAATCATCCAGTAGAAAATGTAGGTGCTACAAGAAAACACTTCGGTGCAAAGTGGCCTCTGTTGGAAAGAAGAAATCCAATGAGAAAACCTTCCTTCCATGAGAAGTTTCGAGTGTCTGGTAGAGTTGTCGAAACAACCCAGAATATACAGACTAGTACTGTCACCAAGTGCGTTCCAGCCTTTCCTATACTGAGACATCTGTCACTTACCTCCCTCCTTCCACAAGTTGTCCTGGCTTATCACATACTCTCTACACTTCTCCAAAAAAACCCCCAATACTTGATATTCACTCTTCGGGTTTGTTCTGGTGTGGGTATGGTTTTTATTTCAACCTTTACTTAGAAAAAATTATAGGAACAACATGAGTGCTATATCCCTTTTACTGAGATTTGCCTATTATTCATGCTTGACACTTGGTTTTCTCCTCCACGTATACCTGACTGCTGTCATTCGCGAACCCACTAAACTTCCTAAAGATGTGTTGTGGTACCAAGAACCTTCATCCCTGAACACTTTAACATGCACATTCTAAAAACAGAGACATTCTGCCTTGGGACCACAAAACAATGCCTGACTCAAACTGAACACTGATACTATTATTGAATGAATGGTCCATGTTTCCATTATGCCAACTGTCCCAATAATGTTCTTCACATAAATTTTATTCCAGTCTAGGATCCAACCTAGGCTCACACATTGAGCTCACGTTACATTTCTTAATCTCCTTTAATCTAAAACAATTCCCCAATGTTTGTCTCTCAAACATAGATATTTTTGAAGAACACAGGGCAGTTGGTCTGTTGAACACTCTGCCCTAAACTTGGGTTTGCCTAATGTTTCCTCACGACTAGATTCAGGTTATGCATTTTTTTTTTTTTTTTTGCCAAAAATACCACAGAAGTGATGTGTCCTCAGTGAAGCAATGATATCAGAAGCCATATATCAGTTCATCCCATTACTAGCTGTTGTTGGATTACTTAAGGTGTCGTTAACCAGATTTCTCCCACAGCAAAGGTATCACTTTCCCCTGGATTATGTTTTTGAACTTAGGCCTGTAGGTCTTCAGGCAGGATGGTCAAGAACCACTTAATATACCAGGAGCTCCAGGATCAGCGCCTGGTCGTGTCTCCAGCCTCAGCCACTGGTAACTAACTCAGAGCTGACCAAGGCCCAGAAGCCTCCTTTCCTTCCTTCCTTCAATATTTATGGAGCAACGAATACATGTCAGGTACTGCTTGAAGTGTGGAGATAGGCTGAGAATAAAAACAGAGTCCTGCTCTCAGCCATTCTTAGCTCCAGAAGTCCTGGCGGGCTCCCTCTGCTGGGCCTCATCACGGGCTCTCCTGAGATGTAAGAGTAACCAGTAACAGAAAAAACCAACACAGACTTTGATAAGAACCCAACTCTGGTCCTCTGTGTCTGTTTAGAATGTTTGTATTCCTGTCTACGGTTGTTCTCAAGTCAAGATTAACAAAACCTGATGTATTTCTTGGAGAGAAAGGGGTAGAGTGTATGTGGGTTGCAAGCCAGTTCAAAATAACAGCTTTATCAAAGACAAAGATGCTATTCAGAGATACATTCAAAAACATTATAAACCAGTCAGGATGGACTTCCAAAATCATGTTCAAGAAGGCAGGGAAGAGAAACCACAGACATGCAACACAGGGAACAAGAAAAAAAATAGCAGACTTAAGCCTTAAAATACCAATAATGACATTAAGTAGAAAACGCTTCAGTTCAATCCACCAATCCTAAGACAACAGTTGGTGGAATAAATTAAAAACCCGTCACCCAAATATGTGCCGTCTGTAAGAAACACTCTTCAAATTTAATGATACAGGTAAATGGAAAGTAAAAGGATGGAAAAGAGACATGATGCAAACATGAAAGAAAAGGAGAAGCAGGATTGTTCTCTTGCTGGCTGTCTAGATTTAAGAAAGTGTTGAAGACAGCGTTAATAATGCAGATTAAACTTTAAAATGTGTCACATCTGTAGCTGTTCCATTATGGACAGCACAAAAAAAATACTGGAGAGAAAATACTCTCCAGTATTTGAAAACTATTATGAGGTTCAGCACAGAAGTCCCTCATGTCATTGCCCGAGGGACACAGGTAGTTCCGAAAGAGGTTTTCAGTTGTGTAAATATAACTTGTAGGAGGGCGAAAATGCTGGAATGAAAAGTTTGATTTTCCCTCTTCCCTTCTGTCCTCGGTTGTAAGCTCAAGGAGCGTGCTCACAATGAGAAGAGTATGCCCTTGGCTTTGGTCAGAATGTGCCCCCACCCCTGATTTTGAGCTACTGGAGGCCAAAACACTATGCTCTCCACGCCACTCAGACTATAGCACATCCTCGGGGTGCCTGGGTGGCTCAGTGGGTTGAGCAGCGTCCAACTTCGGCTCAGGTCATGATCTCATGGTTTGTGAGTTCAAGTCCCACATTGGGCTCTGTGCTGTCACCTGCGGAGCCTGGAGCCTGCTTCAGATCCTCTGCCCCCTTCTCTCTTTGCCCCTCCCCTGCTCGTGCTCTTCCTCAAAAATGAATAAACATTAAAAAAAAAAACGACTATATAACACATCCTTTCTTCATCAGGAAATGCTAATTATAGGGGTGGAGATCAGGAAGGGTCTGCAGGCCACCCACTTGTGGCTAAGGGCGTGGTTAGGGAGGGAAGGAAACAAGACAACTCATCTCGCACATTCCAAACTTGGACATTGTAGTGTCCCGGGGCCAGTACTCAGAGTAGTAATTTCAATGCCGGGCTAAGCTAAAGCTAGTGAGGAATTAGAATGGGTTGAAAACACACTACATGAAAACTTGTGAATTCAGTAGAAAATATAATTTTTTTTATAGCTTCCCTTGTGGACTTTTCATCCTATTAACTGATACTTAGTTGCATTTAATAAAGGTAATCACATGTAAATTGCTTGTTGACGTTTAGTTTTCTAAATTCTCAACTTTTCCAGCATCAATGACCTTTATAAAAACTTATTTTTTAAGTACGTTTATTTATTATTATTTTAAATTTTTTTGTTTGTTTTTTAATGTTTATTTTTGAGAGAGAGACAGAGACAGAGACAGAGCATGAGCAGGCAAGGGGTAGACAGAGAAGGAGACACAGAATCTGAAGCAGGCTCCAGGCCCTGAGCTGTCAGCACAGAGACCGATGCGAGGCTTGAACCCACGAACTGTGAGATACTGACCTGAGCTGAAGTCGGACACCTAACCGACTGAGCCACCCAGGTGCCCCAAGTTTATTTATTTCTGAGAGAGAGACAGAGCGTAAGAGGGGAGGGGCAGAGAGAGAAGGAGGCACAGAATCCGTAGCAGGCTCCAGGCTCTGAGCTGTCAGCACAGAGCCCAACATGGGGTTCAAACTCATGAATGGTGAGATCACCACCTGAGCCAAAGTTGGATGCTTAACGGACTGAGCCACCGCAGCGCTCCTATAAAAACTTTCCAATGTGGCATCTCTGGTTTTCTTTAAATAATGAAGTTCAAGAAACATTTTATCTCAGTTAAGAAAAGGAGTCGTGGATTCTCCCCGCAGTTTTCACCTCATGCCTGGGCGGGGTGTCGGGGTGCAGCGGATTCTCTGGTACTGGGTCGGGGCCCCCAGGGGGATTCCCCGCACTCACTCGGCCCGCCGGGCTCAGCTCCCCGTGGCCCCTCAGGTGCTGGAGCAGCGTGGCTCTCTGCCTGTAGGCCTTCCCACACTCCTCACACGCATAGGGCTTCTCCTCCGAGTGGACTCTCTTATGTTTCTTGAGATCTGACTTCCAACTGAAGGCGCGCCCACATTCCGGGCACTGAAAAGGCTTCTCTCCCGTGTGGATTCTGACATGGTGACTAAGACCCGTCTTCTGACTGAAGGCTTTGCCACACTCTTTACACTGATAGGGCTTTACCTTGTTGTGAATCGCCTGGTGTTCGATAAGATGCTCGCCCCTGGTGAAGGCCTTCCCACACTCAGGGCACTGGTAGGTTTTATCCCCAGTGTGGATTCTCGTATGGTTCCGCAGGCCGGTCGACCGAGTGAAGGTCTTCCCACACTCACCACACTTGTGTGTTCCTGGCTCAGGGGGGTTCCCGTGCTTCCCCCCCAACCTGTGCTTATTAAGGCCCGAGCGTTGGCTGAAGGCTTCGCCACACTCACCACATTTATAGGGCTTCTCCCCGGTGTGGCTTCTTTGATGTATGACCAGGGTTGAGCTCACGCTAAAGGTTTTGCCACACTCAGCACACTCATAGGGTTTCTCCCCCGAGTGGATTCTGTGATGTATTATGAGTTCTGAGGTCCGGCTAAAGGCGCGTCCACACACAGGACATTCAAAAGGTTTCTCTCCAGTATGGATTCTCTGGTGTTGGTTAAGTCCTGCATACTGAGTGAAGGCTTTTCCACACACTTTGCATTCATAGGGTTTTTCTTCACCGTGGATTCGCTGGTGCTCAATCAGATGTGAACGTTGCCGGAAGGTTTTCCCACACACGTTACATTCATAAGGCTTCTCCTTGTGGAATCGCTGATGTTCAGTTAGGTCTGAACTATGGCAGAAGGCTTTTCCACAGTCTGTACATTCAAAAGGTTTCTCTCCAGTGTGGACACTTTGATGCTTTGTAAGAACTGATCTCCGACTAAAACGCCGGCCACGTTTACTACATCGATATGGCTTTTCTCCAGTGTGGCTTTTGAGATGTTGGAGGAGACCTGCTTTCTGACTGAAACCTTTGCCACACTCTTGACAGTGATAAGGCTTTTCCTCGCCACGAAGCTCCTGGTGCTGGCTAAGCTCTGACCGTCTGATGAACGCCTCTCCACGCTCTGTGTGTGAGCATGCTGTCTCCCCGCTGTGGGTCCTCCTGTGCATGTGAAGGCCTCTTGTCCAGGCGAAGGTTTTCCTGCATTCTTCACAGGCAGAGACTTTTCTACCTGGGGCACCCCCGTCCTGCCTTTCCAAAGTTCCACTGGGCTCCCTGTCCCCTGTGTATTTGGCACGCTGAGATGAAGTTCCATCCTGTCCATCAGACCCCTTCCCACAAGGCTCTGTTTCTTCACAGAGTTCCTGCTTCACATCTAACATCACGTTGTCAGTCCTCACTCCACCATCTGAAACAACAGACCACATAACTTGAGGAGAAAAGATAACTCAAAAGCAATGTAAGAGATAGACAGCTGGAAAGGTTAGTCTTGATTTTAGGTTGATGTTAACAGAAGATACCGCATCATCTCTTATGTTAGTCGTGGTACAGGTGTGGAAGCGAGAAAGAACAAAGCATGGCTGAGTTACCAGCAGCGTGTGGCAAAGGTGACAGGCTGTCACTTCTGTAGTGACATAAGACTGTAAGTCCCATCTTGCTGATGGACTCTCCACTAACACCCTTCCTTGCTGGCTTGCTGGCTTTGATGAAGAGAGCCACCACCACCATACAGAGAAGCCATGTGGCAAGAGTGGCCTTGGCCAGTGGCCGGCAAGGGACTGAGATAGAGAAGTCCCTGTCTGACAGAGAAGTGAGTCCTGCCGACATCAATGTAAGGCTGGAAATAGATCCTTCCCCAGTCACAACTCAGATGAGACCTCAGCCCTAGCACCTTGACTACAACCTTGTAAGAGACCCAGAAGCACGGGGCCAGCTGAGCCAACCCAGACTCTTAACCCACAGACATTGTGAGATAAAACGTGTATGGCTTTAAGCCACTAACTTTGCGGTACCCTTGTTAAGCAGCAGTTGATAACTATGCACAACTAGCACAAAAACACAAAGCTTCCTCAGTATAAGAACTACTACAACTAAAAGGAAAAGAGTGGAAGGGCGCCTGGCTGGCTCAGTTGGAACAGCACGAGACCCTTGATCTCAGGGTTGAGGTCAAGCCCCATGTTGGATGTAGAGGTTACTTAAAAATAAAGTCCAAAAAATAAAAATTAAAAAAAAAGTAAACAAACCACACGTTGAAAAGCATATACACGCACGTGCACACACACATGTGTATCTATGCACATATGAATGTTTGTACTTATGTTCATATATTCATATGTGTATAGAGGACACGTAGAACAAAAAACATAAGCAAATTATGTTAAAGTCAAACATAATTGTCCTAACAGCCATATCAATAAATGCAAATGGGGGCGCCTGGGTGGCGCAGTCGGTTAAGTGTCCGACTTCAGCCAGGTCACGATCTCGCGGTCCGTGAGTTCGAGCCCCGCGTCGGGCTCTGGGCTGATGGCCCAGAGCCTGGAGCCTGCTTCCGATTCTGTGTCTCCCTCTCTCTCTGCTCCTCCCCCGTTCATGCTCTGTCTCTCTCTCTGTCTCAAAAATAAATAAACGTTAAAAAAAAAAAAAAAAAAAAAAAAAATAAATGCAAATGGCTTAACTCATTAAAAAACACTAGATTTGCTCACAGAGCAAAACTGAACTCTATTTTATATATATATGTGTGTGTGTGTGTGTGTGTGTGTGTGTGTGTGTGTATTTATTTTTTAAGTTTATTTATTTTTGAGACAGAGAGAGAGAGAGAGAGCGAGCTGGGGAGAGGCAGAGAGAGAGGGAGACACAAAATTTGAAGCAGGCTCCAGGCTCTGAGCTGTCAGCACAGAGCCCAACACGGGGCTCAAACCCACAAACCACGAGATCATGACCTAAGTCAAAGTTGGACACTTAGCCAACTGAGCCACCCAAGTGCCCCTATTTATTTTTATCTTTTTAAGTTTATTTATTTGAGAGAGACAGAGACAGTGGCGGGGGGGGGGGGGGAGGGCACAGAGAGAGAGAGAGAGAGAGAGAGAGAGAGAGAAAATCCCAAGCAGGCTTTGTGCTGTCAGTGCAGAGCCCGATGTGGGGCTCCATCCCACAAACCATGTATCATGTATCATGATCTGAGCCGAAACCAAGAGTTGGAAGCTTAAAGGACAGAGTCACCCAGGCACCCCTATTTTATTCGTTTTGAGAGAGAGAGTGTGCACAGGGAGGGGAAGACAGAGAGGTAGAGAGAGAGAGAGTCCCAAGTAGGCTCCCCACTGTCAGTACAGAACCTGATGGGGGGGATCAGACTCACAAACCAGCAGATCATGGCCTGAGCCGAAATTAAGAGTCAGACGCTTAACCGACTGAGCCCCCCAGGCTCCCCTCAACTCTATGTGTATAGTCAAGAGACACATATACAGCAAAATATGTGAATAAGGATAAATTAAGCAAATGCAAATAAAAAGAAAGAAAGAATCAAGATTTTGAAAGGGGAGATGCAGGCCAAAAGCATGAAATGAGACAAAGAAGAGAACTTAAAAATGCTAAAATAAAGAATACAATTTGCAATGCAGATGTAACACATATGAATAATTATACAGAAAATAACAGAGTGGCAACTTTCCTAAAGCAGAAACTATAGGTGATATAAAAAAACAGACAGGGGCACCTGGCAGGCTTAGCCGGTAGAGCATGCAACACTTGATCTCAGAGTTATGAGTTCGAGCCCCATGTTGGATGTAGAGATTACTTAAAAATAAAATCTTAAAAGAAGCACATGGGTGGTTCAGTCAGTTAAGCATCTGACTTTGGCTCAGGTCATGATCTCGTGGTCCATGAGTTTGAGCCCCGTGTTGAACTCTGTACTGACAGCTCAGAGCCCGGAGCCTGCTTCTGATTCTGTGTCTCCCTCTCTCTCTCTGCCCCTCCCCGACTCGCACTCTCTCTCACAAAGAAACATTAAAAAAATTTTTTTGAATAAATAAAAATAAAATCTTAAAAAAAAAATTTAAGGAACAGACATAACAAAGAATAGGCTTTACTTGTCCTCTCTATGTCTCAAAAACACCAAATGGACAAAAAATTAAGATACAGAAGATTTACAAAGTGAAATCAATAATCTTATAGATACATATGTATTTCAAGTTCTATATCCTGAATGCAGAACAACTTTTCAGATGTGCAGTGGACATTAATGAAAACTATCTATGGGGACATAAGAAAACCACAATAAATTGTAAAAATTATGAATTAACACAAACATTCTCTGATCACAATGCAATAAGTTAAAAACAAAATCAGAAAACAAGCTCTTTCATCTGAAAATTCTGAACTCAAACAACTAGGATGCATGGATGGCTCAGTAGGTTAAGCGTCTGACACTTGACTTTGGCTCAGGTTATGATCTCACAGTTCCGTGAGTTGGAGTCCCATGTCAGGGACAGTGTGGAGCCTACTTAATTAAGATTCTGTCTCCCCCTTGAGGTGCCTGGGTGGCTCAGTCGGTTAAGCGGCCGACTTCGGCTCAGGTCATGATCTTGCAGCCTGTGAGTTCGAGCCCAGTGTATGGCTCTGTGCTGATGGCTCAGACCCTGGAGCCTGCTTCGGATTCTGTGTCTCCCTCTCTCTGTGCCCCTCCCCTGTTCATGCTCTGTCTCTCTCTCTGTCAAAAATAAACATTTTAAAAAAATTAAAAAAAAAAATTTTTTTTTAACATTTATTTATTTTTGAGACAGAGAGAGACAGAGGATGAGTGGGGGAAGGACAGAGAGAGAGGGAGACACAGAATCGGAAGCAGGCTCCAGGCTCTGAGCCATCAGCCCAGAGCCCGACGCAGGGCTCGAACTCATGGACCGCAAGATCGTGACCTGAGCTGAAGTCGGACGCTTGACCGACTGAGCCACCCAGGCGCCCCACCCCCCCCCCAAAAAAAAAAAAAAAAAAGATTCTGTCTCCCTCTCTCTCTGCCCTTCCCCTGCTCGCTCACTCTCTCTCTCAAAAGTAAATAAACAAACATTTGAAAGAAAAAACAACTGTTATTTCAAAGGCAAAATATAAACACACATTTCAGATTTTATAGAAAATAACAATGAGAACACTACATTTCAAAACATTTGGAATTCATCTAGAGCAGTGTTCAATGAAATATTCATGTCATCAAATATTTATATTAGTAAATAGAATGAAAATATATAAGTCAACCCACATCAAAAGTTAGAAAAAAACAACAACAAAGACAACTAAATAAACCAAGACAGCCTGCTCACTCATGCACTTTATTGGCTTTTCTCCCTTTAGTGTCTCCATTCCCACTCCTGTGCTTCTCGGGATCACCTGATACTGTCACAACCTTAAGTAAATAAGTGAGCGAGTGAATGAATAAACCAACCAACCAACCAACCAACCAACCAACCAGCCAGCCAAAGGAGAACATAAGAAATGAATTAAAAAAGATAAATGCAGACACCAAATACAATAGAGAAAAGTAATGGAACACTGTAATGGTAAAACAATTGAATGCATCAATATAAATTCATGCGTGTTAGGAAAAAATATATATTATGTAGCTCTGCCCATGAAATGTCCTAGAAGCAGTGTTACCCACATGATAAAGAACACTCCTCACGCCCAGATCTTATTCTCCGTTTAAAAAAATTTTTTTTTTTTTTTAATGTTTTTTTATTTATTTTTGGGACAGAGAGAGACAGAGCATGAACGGGGGAGGGGCAGAGAGAGAGGGAGACACAGAATCGGAAACAGGCTCCAGGCTCCGAGCCATCGGCCCAGAGACTGACGCGGGGCTCGAACTCACGGACCGCGAGATCGTGACCTGGCTGAAGTCGGATGCTTAACCGACTGCGCCACCCAGGCGCCCCTCTTATTCTCCGTTTAAAAAACCAAGGCTCCTTCAGGAATGGTTGACAGCAGATCTGGGTACAGGGAAGATACAAGGTGAGCCTGAAACAATTTATTTTGTTCAAAAAGTAAAAGCAAGCATTCAAAATTAACAGAGCCAAAATTAACAGAGATGGGAGCAAGACTGAAGACATCCACATAAGCCAAAGATGTGTGGAAGAAAGGGTGGATTGAAATGTGGTGGGTTGAAACACACTGACTCAATACAAATGCCTATGTCCATAATGATACCCACACAGGAAAAGTCCTAAAATCTCATGTCACCATTTAAGGTGCCTAATAAACCACTTCCTGAATTTGAAAACCAGTCAATAAAAGGGGGAAACTAAGCATCAATCATGACTGCCTAGAAGGAAGTGACCAAACAGACATATCGGATGAAGGAAAGCTTTACTATGAAGAATGCCAGTTAATAACAGAGAAGGAATGAAAGAATTACAAATTCATCCTGTAACTCTTAATAAAATGGTTGACCCATATGAGGTTTATCAAACATTTGTAATTTGTTGGCTATTCGCAAAGTGGCAAGGCGACACCTCACAGTTAGCTATGAGGGGGAAAACCAGCTATTTCCTGTCATCATGCTAAGCCGGTGATTTAAACAGCGGGTCACCCAGGTATTAATGTCTCTTATTACCTAATATTAATTCTAGCCCAAAATGTTTAACTCAAATCCTTCAAGCCTTTAGATGCAACTGCCAATTTATAGCAAATACAAGGTACGTGGGCAGCAAAGTAAATGATACAATGAGGAAGCAATTAAAAAACTCCAGAGGCTGGGAAACTGGCCTGGGCTCATCAAAAAGTCTGGGTTATGGGGAAAAAAATAGGAGTGTAATTGTTTTAATGTAGCAAAGAATTAAGAGGCATTAACAACCCCGGATTCTACCCAGAGTTGGACAAATCAGCTTTAAATACATTTTCGGAAAAAACTGAGCCAATCTGAATTTGAACTGAATTTAGGTAACATGAAGATGTACTGATGGGGGAAAGGAAAGATCATTAGCTGAACAAAATAGATCAGAAAATAGCAGAGTATGAGCTCTCTTTGGTAAAAGGTATGTGTGTGTATGCACATGCGTGTACACATACCCGCATATAAATACACATGCACGTAAAAAGCTACACAGATATAGAACAAAAAGTCATCAGTTGTAATAATCTCTGGGTGATAGAACATGGTGCTTTATTTTCTTATTTTGCTACTATGTATTTTCTAACTTTGTACAACGCATATATACTTCTCTAGTAATGATAAAAGGTAACTTTCAAAACAGTTAATATAGTTGTACAGGGTTAATATCCTATCAGTATCAACTGAAAAACGTAGGCATCAAAATTCTTTAAATAACATTTCTACTAGACCATATGCAGAAAATTCAAAGATAGATATACATATTTTTTAATGTTTATTTATTTTTAAGAGAGAGACAGAGCATGAGCAGGGGAGGGGCAGAGAGGGAGACACAGAATGCAAGGCAGGCTCCAGGCTCTGAGTGATCAGCATAGAGCCTGATGTGGGGCTTGAACTCACAAACCACGAGATCATGACCTAACCTGAAGTCAGACGCTTAACCAACTGAGCCACCCAGGTGCCCTGCAAATACGGATATTTAAAACCAACCATACCACTGAGGCTGTTCTGATATGACTTACTGCCTTTTAATCATTATTACCTAAAATGTTGCCTTCATCATGTTCTTTAACAACCCTCATCACAAGGAATGAACATGTCATACTCCACACAAAAAAATTCAACTCAGAGTTCATTTCCGTCCAAATTCCCTAGAGAAAGTATTGCCTCACCTCCTTCCTCTGATGGTTGGGGCTCAGGTCCTTTGCCCTTGAACTGGATTGCTGGGGGCTGAACCCATGTGTATGAAGATTCTTCATCCAGTGTCTGAAGGGTCACTCTCTGCAAAAGGATTTCCTGTTCCAGAACACAGGCTGAAACCTGGAGACAAGCAGTAGTGATTAAGCCCTAAGGACACTGAAAATTTAAGAGACTAAACTGGTTTGGAAGGACTCCTTGAGGAATCCACAAGAAATATCCCCTGAGACACTAGGAAAAAGAAAATTGAAAACAGGGCCTTATTTACCTTCTGGGGCACTGAGAAATAGCTAGAAAAGTAAGCAAAGCAAAATCTGATCAAGACTTGTTTCTGTCATTTCACTATTGCCTGTGTGTCCCTGGCCAAGTTGCACAACCTCTCTGACCTTAGTTTCCATGTGTGCAAACTGGGAATGATTTCACGTCCTTCCTTGTTGCTGAGAGTTGAGAGACCTCTAAAGTAAGGAGCATGATGCTCCTCCTAGTGTCTGAAAGATAAAATGTCTTCCTTATCTTTACTCATCATCCCTGAATCTGCAGTTCCCTCCCTCTCCCTCTGCTCAGGGCTGGCTTAGCAAGACGCTCAGTCCCCTGCTGAATGCTGCTTCTGCCCTTGCTCCCTCAGAGCTCCACAACTGAGGGTTTTGTTCCCAGTCACCCACAACCATATCAGACCAGTGGCTTCCTACTTGTACATTTCTTTTTCCGTCCAGATCTTCCAGCACCGTCACCACCTCGTCCCCGCTCTCCGGATGGTGCTCCCGCACCCAGGCCTGGAGCTCCTCGGGCAGGATGGTGAGGAACTGCTCCAGCACCAGCAGCTCCAGGATCTGCTCCTTGCCGTGCGTCTCGGGCCGCAGCCACTGGCGGCACAGCTCGCGGAGTCGGCGCAGTGCCTCCCTGGGTCCAGGCGTCTCCTGGTAGCAAAAGTGTCTGAAGCGCTGTCTGAAGATCTCCCAGGCAGGGGGCTGGTTGTCCGGCACCTGACTCCTGGGGTTGTCCTCCTCCAGCTCCACCTTCACCACCGCAGGCCCCTGCTGGCCCCATTCAGGGTGGAACTGGCCGGCAGACTTTCTTGTGTCCACAGCCATCCTGCCTGGCTTCTGCTGGCGTGTCACCTGGAGGCTGCTGAGGGCGCTCTAGGGCACAGAACTAAATAGGGGGTAAACGGCCGATCCTGTGAAGAACCACGCAAGACCTGGGACCACAGTAACTATTTTTATTCATTCGGTAAATCCACAAAAATGCACTAATAGAGGCGGAGCCTGTGCAGAAAGCATTGCAGGCATTCGAACTGCGTCAGTGCACAGAGCCCTGGCATCCTGGAGCGTCCACTCCACGCGGGGCAGTCAGCAATCACAACTACCAGCGGAACCCCTCGCGTAGAGTGGTGTCGCGTCACTGGAGGAGGGGCGCGCGGGACGAGGAAGCCTCCGAATCCGGCGCCCCGGCCTCAGGGAACACTTCCAAGCCTCGTGAGGTGGCACAGGGTCGTCCGTCCGCGCGCAGGTGCACCCACCCAGAGGGAGAGAAGCGCTGAGGAACCGCGGTCACAACAGCAGTGACCTTCGTTCGTGCTGGCTTGGCAACGACGAGCGCGGAGCCCTACTCCCTGCTCGCATCGAGGGGCCCCACTCCGGGTCGCCCTCGCGGCTCAGCTCGTTGGGGGTCCGCAGGGCCGCTCCCGCCGGGGTCCGAGCCCGAACCCTGGACCCCAAGGCGAGGGACACACCAGGCTGCTCAACCAGCTCCGCCGCAGCGTGCGGGGCCCAGCCCCCGGCTCCCGGAAGCGGCCGCCGGGCTCCCGGAAGCGCCCCGCCCGCGGCTCCTGGAGGCCACGCCCCCTGGCGCGCGCGGCCGCGTCCCGCTTCCGGCGTCTCCCGGAATACACGCAACAGGATCAGGAAAGCACAGCATGCCGTCAACAAAATGAAGTCGTTTTCATTGAGGTACACTTCTATTTAAGTTGCCTTAAATATTAGAAAATAAATGTAACCCAGTGTTTGGGATAAGAATGCTTACTTTCTAGGAACATCCTGTATAGACGAGGGAAAATAATTTGTTGAGCCTAAAGCCCATTTGTCTGGTAAAAACAGGTTATCCTTGCTGTGTGGTAATTTACTAAAAACAAATGACAACAACAAAAACTTGACCTCACTGTGTATGTGAATAGATGCTCTAATCAGCTGATACAGCCTTGGGAGGGCGGTAACATCGGTCCAACCCACTCCAACCCATCTAAGGGTGACCTTGCTTCAAGCCTACGTACTCCTTGCTTGCTGACCTAAGTCCTTTGGTCCGTAGCAGAAGTAACCAACTTCCCTTGAGATTTGCGGACCATTTGCCTTGAGGAGTGAAGGACCAGACCTTCCCAGAGGATAAAGCCTGACCGGATTGGAAAACGGCGCTAGTCTGTTCAGGGTCATGTCCACCTGTTCCTCCCGCATGCAGCTCCCTCCCTTACCCCCGCGTGCCTTCCCCTTTAATGCCTCCAGCTCCCCGGGGGGCAGGGAAGTCGGTCCATCCCCAGCAGCTCCAGGATCCAGGATCCGCTCTTCTCTTCGGTGTGCAGTATGCACGTCTGGCTTCCGCCACTGACGGCGGTTCCTGGAGCCCGTTAGGTCTTCGCGGGGCCCAGAGGCCTCCTCAGCAGTAGCGCCGGAAATGCAAGAGTGCGGACAGGACGCACCTTTCCAGACAGTGTGGACAGCTCCCCAAAATGTTCTCTTCCCGGTTCACTACGTGCAAACCCTCCTGCTCTCAGGGAGCGTGGACGACAGGAGTCAGGGTCACACCAAATTTTAGACAACTAAAAGGGCTGGGCTGTGAAGGCCTCAGACAAAACTCACTGGACTCGGGGCAGAGTCGGAGTCAGGGTGAAGGCTCTTCTGGACTCTGGGGGTAGGGGGAGGGGATCAGAACGTATTGTGAACACAACAAAATGACCCGGGCAGCGGAGAACTTGGATAAGCCTGATAACACGATAGCGGTGATAAGCCGACCCGAACAATTTAGGGACACCTTGCACCCAGGCTGCGGAGGCAGGTCTTTGCGGCGCTCACAGCCCCCGGGGCTACAAGTAATGCCACGCTCGCCCGGGCGTGAGCGGCGTGAGCGCCCGCCCCCGGGGCCGGCTGGGCAGGCCAAGCAGAGGGTCGCCCCACGCCCCTCACCTCGCCTCCAGCCCCAGCCCTCTGTCCGATCCCCTCTCCGCGCCCCGCCGCACCGCGAGCCCGCGCCGACGCGCAGCTAGATGCCGTCGAGTGGTCCGCCGAACTGGATCCCGAGAGGCTACTCCCGGGTTTGCATAGGTACCGGGCGGTCTGGGCGTCTCTAAGGCTTGCGCTCCCGGGCCGGTGTGGTCACGACACCCCCGCCCGCCTCCGCTCTCGGAGCCGCCTGGCCGCTCGCCACCTGCCTCCCCACGTACCCAGTCTGTGCGGGAGGGTAGGCTTGTGCCCTTCCCGTGGCCCCAGCACCGAGACGGCTTGCTGCCCGGCCATGCTCTGCCCCTGCGCGGGACGCGTTTACGCGGACAGGAGCACCGCGCACAACCCGACTGCGCTGCATGGCGCCCTCGGAAGAATCGCGTGGGACGCCGGTGGCGTTGACTGCGCCCTGCGCCTCTCCTGTGCTGGCTTCACGCTCCCACGGCGCGGCTGCTGTCGCGAAGTGACCTGGTACATGGGGTTCACTTCTGGGATCGGTTGACTTGAGCAGAGACCTCCCTTCCCATTCTCGCACGGCCGGATGGGTCTTGGCTAATCAGCCAAAGGCCCTAAAAGTTAAAAACATCCCCAAGAAGGCATTTTGCCTCAAAACTGTAACGTGGACATCCTGCCTGAGTTCCCACCCTGGCAGCCTGCTTTGCAGGTCGTAGACTTAGCAACCCGCGCAATTGCCTGAGCTGATGCCTTACAAAAACACATGTTCATACTCTATTTCTCTGGAGTACCTGAACTGATAAAATTCATCCTTAAAGTCCTACAAATGCCCTTGCCCGTTTTCTTTGTATACGTTCCCAGTTCTTCCAGGCAGGATTGTTTTCTTGATTTGTGTTCATTTGTCTTTCCCATTAGATTGTAAATTCATCAAATTTGAATCCATGTTTTACTTAGTAGTAAAGTACTACCTGTAGCAGTACATACCCTTAAAATACATGACATATACGTATGCAATGACCACTCTCTAAACAAGTAACATATTGAGAAATGTGTGTTGTCCATGTCCCTGTGCAGAGAGCTCTTCTATCTACTTGTGAATATGTTTGGCCACAAAGGTCAAATTACTGACATTTACAGTACCTATTTATTACTTTCACTTAAGCTAAATCAAGCAATAATCCTATTTTTAGGGGTGCCTGGGTGGCTCAGTCTGTTTAGCCACCTACTCTCGTTTAGGCTCAGGTCATGATCTCACAGTTCATGGGATCCACCCCAGAGTCCGGCTCTGTGCTGATGGTAGATGATAGGATTCTCTCTCCCTCTCTCTACCCCTCCCTGATCTCTCAAAAATAAACTTAAAAAAAAAAAAAAAAAGGAGAAGAAGAACGCTGGGGTGCCTGGGCGGCTCAGTTAGTCACACTCTTGATTTTGTGACGGTCATGATCTTGAGGTTTGTGGGTTTGAGACCTGCGTTGGGCTCTGCGCTGGCAGTGCGGAGTCTGCTCCTGTCTCTCTGCCCTCCCCAACTTGCTCGCATGCCCTCTTTCTCAATAAATAGATTTAAAATAAATAAATAATCCTAGTTTTAAAATTTCCTCAACTTCTGGTCACCACCCCCCCTTTTTTTTTGCAAACAACCAATCAAAAAGATCAAGCTTCACATTGTTTCTATTTTCTCTGCCATTAAACATAAACCTCTTCTTAAATTGTCATTCTCCAGATAAGCAAATTCTTGTCTCCAGGGCCCAGATGCATCATAAGCTAGAGGATGATGATGCCAATGAACTAGAAAACATATCAAGAGAGATCTGGCCCAATGATGCCAGGTCTTAATTTTTCAAAATAAGATGGAAATCCAGGCTTTTACATAAAATCTCTAACATTTTAAAGTTGGCAGCTAATTCAATTCTTAAAAACAACGAAAGGGCTACAAAAATGTCTGCTAAATGTACCTGAACCTTTGGCTACCAGTTTTCATCTCTGGCATAATTCCTACTGCCAGAAAACTCAGTGCATCAGCACACTTCATGGGAGAACTCATTGAATCGGCTGAAAATTCCTCAAAAGTACAGGTTTTGTGTGAAAGCCTAGATTTTCAATTTCGAGGTGTCTAACTTCAGGGAGATTTAATGTCTCCACTTCTCTCTTATTTTTAAAATATTTATTGACTGTTCCCGCTGGCCTGTAGACTTCAACCTCTCAAGTATTTCCTATCTAGACCTTGAAACAGAGCAAAACAATAGAAGTACTTTGATGGCAGTATGAACAATTAGCACCTCCAACGTTTTCTTGGCATTTATTCATACCATCCCCATACAAATATTAATATAGTGAAATACCCAATTTATATATACTCTCTATAAGCTTTCTAATTTCTTTTTTTAAATCTTTTTTAATGTTTATTTATTTGTGAGAGAGACAGAGAACGAACAGGGGAGGGGCAGAGAGAGAGGGAGACACAGAATCTGAAGCAGGCTCCAGGCTCCGAGCTGTCAGCGCAGAGCCCGACTCGGGGCACAAACCCAGGAACTGTGAGCTCATGTCCTGAGCTGAAGTCAGATGCTTAATCGACTGAGCCACCCAGGTGCCCCATAAACTTTCTAATTTCTTAAATCCTGGTAGTGAAAAGTATATTTCATTCAAAGTAGAAGACAACACCAATGATTCTCAGACTGTTTATTTCAAGGCTGAAAAAATAAACTAATGCATAATGAGAACATCAGCGTCCAGATGATTACAGTGGGCAGTGACCTCAGCTTGAAGCACCTACTGTTTTTTAGCATAAGAAAGTCAGAAGGGGGAGGTCCACCTGGCTTGCTCAGTTGGTTAAGCCTCTGACTCTGGTTTCCACTCAGGTCATGATCTCACGGTTGGTGAATTCGAGCCCCACATTGGTCTCTGTGCTGACAGCCTGGAGCCTGCTTGGGATTCTCTCTGTCTCTCGGCCCCCCCCCCCCCCCCCCACTCTCTCTTTCACTCAAAATAAACTTAAAAAAAAAGAAAAGTCAGGAGGATGCAGGAGAAGGATTAGAGGCTCTGGCACCTGATGTCCCTTCAGTCCCACTACAATATGTGAGCACATCCACCTGGAGTGCTGGATGGCCAAAGGTAATTCTGGGACTTTTCCCCCAGAGATAAACTGGAAGAGAAATGTGTATCACTGAGATTTAAAAAGGAAAAAAGAGGACGTATGAATGAAGTGCGGAGTTGAGGATGCAAATATACCTTGTAACTCCTTCCTAAAAACTGCCTTTCCCCTAAGCTGACAAAGTGCACCGCAAGGCGTAAAATTTCATGAGCTGCTTTGATGTGTTTGAGCCTCACAGGGACCATTAGGCCTAAGTGGGCTCTCCTGCTTTGGCCGGATCTGCCTCCCACCCAGCAGGAAATGCTCCCCACCCGGCCGGTTCAACATTAGACTAGCTGCCCTCCACCTCAGCCTCAACCTACCGGGTTTCACCTCCTCACCTGTGCACAACATTATTCAAACATGCCAGTCACATCCTCCCAAGAAATCAGGGCCACCTCGTCCTCTTGTTACTGCAAAGCCTGCATCCCAAAGTCCCAGTTTGTTCCTCGTGCTCCCCTGTGGCCCTGGATGTCGTGCTGAGAGTGTACCTCCGTCCGGCACCAGGTGTCACCTGTTTGTCCATCCTCAGAACATGAGGGCAGGTGGCCCCCCACCCCTGGCACCAACAGGGTGAAGGGGAGATGAACAAAAGGGCAAATTACCTCACTGAGCAGTCATTTGAAAACTTCTCCCTAGTTCACCCCTCATTTATGTAACTTTAAAAACAGCATCACATATCCCCATGCAGCCTGCTAAGTTCTCTGCAGGGAACACACATGACATCTTTGTGGTCCTCTGCCCACAACACGCGAGTCTCTGGGTCGTCGGGATAGTCAGGGTATGTGATGACAGGGACTTCAGGAAGCAGAAGGGCAGACGGACCACAAGGGAGGAGACTGGAGGAGCAGGAGGCAGGGCAGCATTCCCTGCAGAGTCAGGCAGGATGCGAGCAGTCTGTTCCCCTGATGCCGCCAGATCTTTCAACCGGATGTGTGACATCAGACTGTCTCACGGCCTAGAATAACAACGGAATGGGCACACCACATCCTGACATCCCGAACTTACCACACAGCGATAGGGTCTGTATTCAGCATAGCTTTCTAGAGTGGTTCAGTAAGGCCGGATGCATGATTAAAGGCTTTCTTACAGTTAGGACACAAACACAGACTTCTGCCCTCTGTGGATCCCCTGATGATGAACAAGGCTTGACCTCTGAATGAAGGCTCGTCCACACTCCTCACACTGATGGGGCTTCTCCCCATTGTGGATCCTCAGGTGTGGAGTAAGGCTGGTGCCCCCTCGGGAAGCTCTCCCCCATTCCTTACACAGGTAGGGTCTCTCTCCTGTGTGGCTTCTCTGATGCTCCGTGAGTCCCGACCCCTGACTGAAGGCCCTCCCACATCCATGACATCTGAAGGGCTTCTCTGGTGTGGACCCTCAGATGTCCAATAAGGTGTGAGCTTTGCCTAAATGATTTACTGCACTCTTTACACCCAGAGGGTCTCTTCCCAGTATGGATTCTCCGATGACGAACCAGGCCTGTGTCTTGACTGAAGGCCTTCACCCATTCATTATACCGATATCGTTTTATTTTATTATGAATTTCCTGGTGTGAAAGAAGGGCTGATTTATAACTGACAGCATTCCCACACTGGTTACATTGATAGGGTTTTTCCTGAGTATGGATTCTCCAGGGGCAAACCACCCCTGAGCTCTGAGCAAAGGCCTGCCCACACTCCTTACATTTGTGTTGTTTTACTCTTATGGGGTCGACCTTTTGCTGTCCTGATTTGCCCTCACATTGAAGTTTCTCCACATCTTGCATCCTAGAAAACATCCATTGTGCTCCTTTCCGCGGAACTTGGCTTTGGAGCAAATTCACCACTCATAGTCCTGGTTCAGCCTTCTGCTGGAAGAGCAAGTCAATGATTTAAATGTCACATGTCCCATATAAAGGGTTTTGATGAAAGATTAGGATAGATAATTGAAAGCCATCATCCTAATGGTTTTTGACACGCACTGCACCTATGAGTCACAGAGAATGAAGATAAATAAATAAAGGCCCTCAGGGCCCTGGCCCAGATCTAAACTCAAAATGGTGGAATGAAATGAAAATTCCCCAAGAATCTTCCAAAAGTCCCCACCAAACACACCTTCCAGTATTTTCCCCTGGTATAGTCGGCCCACACAGGATCTGGGCTGACCCGTGACCCACTTTATTCAACAGATTGTGGTGCAAGTAAAGCTGTGTCAGCTCAGGGACGAAGACTTTACCACCGTGCGTCTGCGTCCTTGAGATCCTGAGCTGCCCTGTAAGAAGGTCAGTCACCCTCTAGAGAGATGGCGGGAGAGCCCATGAGAACCTGAGGCCATCACAGTGTCTCTAGAGGCCTAGTTTTCTGCCTCCTGATAAGGCAGGAGACAAGGGAGCAAGGTATTTTGGGCAGCACAGCCCAGGAGGGCCCTGGATAACACAAACTGGTATCACGTGCAACAGAAGACACCCTCAGAAGTGTGGGAGACAATTCATGGTCGTTCCTTTCAGCCACTACGTTTTGGGGGTGGTTTGGTAACGGAAACAGACAGCTGAAATGCCAATCCATCAGCCAGTTTTTGGTGATGCTCACGGCAACACCATGAATTGGGTAATAGATTTAGGAACTGAAACCTAAAAATTAAGTAAGTGGCCTAGGATCACATGGCAGGTAAGTGGTAACGTCTGGCCTGGGACACAGGTCTACAGGAATCCTCATTTGTCTTTCTGCATCACCCTGCGTGCTCCCTGCACTCGCTCCGCAGGCAACCACCGCAGCCTCGCTGCCCTGTGATGGATCTACCATGGCGATTCAGTGCCTGTCATCTGCGCCTGCACTTACGGGAAGTTTTTCTCCCAGGAATTCCACACAAGTGTCATAGACTTTTTTTTTTTTTTTCAACGTTTTTTATTTATTTTTGGGACAGAGAGAGACAGAGCATGAACGGGGGAGGGGCAGAGAGAGAGGGAGACACAGAATCGGAAACAGGCTCCAGGCTCCGAGCCATCAGCCCGGAGCCCGACACGGGGCTCGAACTCACAGACCACGAGATCGTGACCTGGCTGAAGTCGGACGCTTAACCGACTGCGCCACCCAGGCGCCCCTGTCATAGACTTTTATATAAAGACACCCACTGATGCACTGTGCGTAATAAAAATACTACAAACGGGCGCCTGAGTGGCTTGGTTAACCATCCAACTTCGGCTCAGGTCACCATCTCATGGTCCGTGAGTTCGAGCCCCGCGTCGGGCTCTGTGCTGACAGCTCAGAGCCTGGAGCCTGTTTCTGATTCTGTGTCTCCCTCTCTCTCTGACCCTCCCCCATTCATGCTCTGTCTTTCTCTGTCTCAAAAATAAATAAGCGTTAAAAAAAAAAATACTACAAACAGCTTAGATGTATATCAGCAGAAGACTAGTAAATTAATTATAATATATGTATGCAACACAAAACTAAAGACCTATTAAATGAATAAAGTAGTTCTATTGATAAGAGTAGTATTATTTAGGGGCACTTGGGTGGCTCGGCCTGTTGAACGTTGGACTTCGGCTCAGGTCATGATCTCACGGTTTTGTGAGTTTGAGCCCCACATCAGGCTCTCTGCTGTCAGCACAGAGCCTGCTTTGGATCCTCTGTCTCCCTCTCTCTCTCTGCCCCTACCCTGCCTATGCTCTCTCTTTCAAAAAAGACAAATAAACTTTTTAAAAAGTTGGTGAGCATATTAAAAAAATAAACTAAAATGTACCCAGGATTTGTCTTAATCAAGGAGGCATGGGAAGGACTATCATGAAGAAGTTTCGATCTCCACAGATCCCTAGGAACAGCAGGTGTGGCACCTCGTGCAGGCCACGTAGGAAGGCAGGAGGCAGGAGAGGGGAAAGTGTGGCCTAGAGCTTTACTGGAGCTTTCCAGAGAAGGAACAGGCAAGGTAGGGTAGGTTGCTGAAGGAGCTCAGGATCGCATAGTTTGGATGATTCTACAGGGATGTTCTGCGGTTATCCACCACCTTGCCCCGGGGGGGCGGGGGGGGGATTTACAGCAGGAGAGATAGGGGACTGGTGTGTGAGAGTCTGATAAAGGAGCCGGCTGGGGAGCGGACTCTGGATTATCTGGTTCAAATATGAAAAGGGTAGTTGCAGGGAGTTCTCCACTGTCTCCAGGAATCAGCTAGCTCTCCCAGGGGCGCCAGGATCAAGGTCCTAAATGCCAGAACATCAAGAATATAGAAAATAAGAAAATACAGTCCATACAGGATAATACCATTTGACCTGGGGGGCCTGGGTGGCTCAGTGGGTTAAATGTCCGACTTTCGCTCAGGTCATGATCTCATGGTCTGTGAGTTCGAGCCCTGCATCAGGCTCTGTGCTGCCAGCTCGGAGCCCGGAGCCTGCTTTGGATTCTGTGTCTCCCTCTCTCTCTGCCCCACTTCTGCTCACGCTCTGTCTCTCTTTCTCCGTCCCTCAAAAATAAATAAACATTAAAATAACAATAACAAAAATAATCCCACTTGACCTAAAAGAGGGACAGGGGCTTGAGAGGCATGGAAAGATTTTAGAAATACGTATAAATTAGAGAATGTTGGAATGGAACTTTTATTTTCATTATATGTCCTTCTCTACTACAATTTTTGAAATATAAACTATTGTTCTATAATAATAGCCCTTTTAATAATTAATTTAAAAATATAATACTAGAATCTATTGTAGTAAATGTATGGTAGATTTGGGCATCTATTTTTTTAATGTTCATTTATTTTTGAGAGAGAGCTAGCAGGGGAGGAGAAGAGAGAGGGAAACACAGAATCCTAAGCAGGCTCCAGGATCTGAGCTGTCAGCACAGAACCCGATGTGGGGCTCGAACCCACTAACAGTGAGATGGTGACCTGATCCAAAGTCAGATGCTCAACCGTGAGCCACCCAGGCGCCCGATGGGCATCTATATTTTTAAATAGTTCCTTGGTGATTGGATTCATAGAATTGAAAAGTGCTATCTTAAGCAGAACATAAAATAAAATAAAATAAAATAAAATAAAATAAAATAAAATAAAATAAAAACAAAACTAAAATTCAACAATTTTGAATATCTTAATTCAAAATTAAATCAGCTCTGGATATGCTCACTTTGTAAATAACCTTTTGGTGTTAAATTTATTCTACCCCCAGACACCACTTTTCTTGCCAGAAATACAGCTCCCAGGCGGATGCGATCTACTCAGTGCTTCAAAACCTCCACCAGGATTCACATTTTGAGGCTTTGTTCTCTTGCACAAGCCTGTGCTCCCAAGGATCACACTTTGGCTGGAGGCTCAGGGCTGATCTGCGAGGCTCACAGGTCCCACGTCCTTGTTTGTAGAGCTTGGCTTCAACCTAAGGACATACAGGTAGAGCTGGGTTTACAAGACCATCACAGATATCGGGCAATAGCTAAAACCTCAAAATTTGATTTAAAAAAATCTGCTATGGGGGCACGTGGCTGCTCAGTGGAGCCCGCGATCTCGGGTTCGAAGTTCAAACTCCTCGCTGGTTGTAGAGATTACTAAAAAATAACATGTTGTAAACAATTCCTATGGATACAGGAAGCAGAATAAAGAGATCTGTGTCATAATCAATTCACACAAAACACATAAGCAGCAGAGCTTCAAAGAGAAAACAAAAGGACAACGCTTTAGCCCAGCAACAAGGGCCGGAAATCCCCTCGCTTACACAGGCCCCCTCTCTTTGCTGGCAGACCCTTGGTGTCTAATCGAGGAACGATGGATTAACCTTTCCCCACCTGTTGTGTGCTGTCTCCAAACTCTCCAACACGGTCACCGCCTGCTCCTGGCTCTCCGGGTGCTGTCCCCGCACACAGGCCTGGAGCTCGGCGGGCAGGATGGTCAGGAACTGCTCCAGCACCAGCAGCCCCAGGATCTGCTCCTTGGTGTGTGTTTCTGGGCTCAGCCACTGGCGGCCCAGCTCGCAGAGCCGGCGCAGCGCCTCACAGGGCCCAGGCGCCTCCTGGTAAGGGAAGAGCCTGAAGCGCTGGCATAAGACCTCCTGATAAAGGTGCACCTCCCCCAGCCATCCAGGCTTCTGCTCCCAGGAAGGGTCCTTCTCTTCCTCCACCTTCACTACACTCAGAGCCTCCTGTTCCTCCTTGGTGTGGACCTCAGGAGTATGTGTCTATTTCTGGGCTCTCTATTCCATTCTGTTCATCTATTTGTGTATTGTTTTTGCCAATATCATGTGTCTTGATTTCTGTAGATTTATAACTGGTCTTGAAGTCAGGGAGTGTCAGTCCTCTGTTGTTCTCCTTCAATGCTGAGTTAGCTATTCTGGGTCTGTGGCCTCTCTGTATAGACTTTAGAATCAATTTGTTGGAGGGGCGCCTGGATGGCTTAGTTGGTTAAGTGTCCGACTCTTGATTTCAGCTCAGGTCATGATCTCATGGTCATGGGATGTAGCCCCACATTGGGCTTTGTGCTGATAGTGTGGGGCCTGCTTGGGATTCTCTCTCTCCCTCTCTCTCTGCACCTGCCCCGCTAATGCTTGCTTGCTCTCTCTCTCTCTCTCTCTCTCTCAAAATAAATAAATAAACATTAAAAAACCCAATTTGTTGGTATCTACAAAAGAACTAACTGGGATTTTACTGGCATTATATTGTATCTAATAATTTAATTGGGAGGAATGACAATCATGACAACAGAGTCTTCTATCCATGTACATGAAATATCTCCTACTGTATTTAGATCTTTGATTTCTTTCATCAGAGTTTTATAGTTTTCCTCATGGAGATCTTGTACACATTTTGTTAGATTTATACCAAATTATGTATTTGTCTTTTTGGTGCTAAGGTAAATGTTAATTTCAAAATCCTATTGTTCATTGTTGTTATATAAGAAAGCAATTGACTTTTCTGTATTAAGCTCAATCCTGCCACCTTGCTATAATCACTTATTAGGTCCAGGAAGGGTTTTTATTTTTATTTTTGTATTCTTTAGGATATTCTACAGAGACAATTGTGTTATGGCAAACAGCCAGTTTTATTTCTTCCTTCCCAAACGACATTACTTTCATTTCTTTTTCTCATTTTGTTGTGTTACATAAGTCTTCCAGTATGGTGTTAAGTGGGAACGGTGAGAAGGGACGTCTTTATCCTCTTCCTCATCTAAATAGGAAAGCATTTGTTTTTTTACCATTAAATATAATGTTAGCTGTAGGTTTTTGTAGATGTTAACAAGTTGAGGAAGTTCCCTCTCTATCCCTAGTTTGCTGAGAGTTTTTATAATGAATGTGTTAGATTTTGTCAGATGCTTTTTCTGCATCTGTTGATACATGACATTTCTTCTTTAGCCTATTGATGAGATAATTACATTAACTGATTTTCAAATAGTGAATCAAATTTGCACACCAAGAATAAATTTCACTTGGATATAGTATACAGTTCTTCCTATACATTGTTGGAATCAATTTACTCATATTCTAGTAAAGATTTTTCAATCTATCTATGAAATATATATTGGTCTGCAGTTTTCCCATCTTGTAATAACTTTGTCTGGTTTTGGTATTGGGATAATACTGGCCTCACAAAATGAATTAGGAAGTATTCCTCTATGCTTTCATTATCTTTAAGAGATAGTACAGCATTGGGGTGCCTGGATAGCTCAATTGGTTAAGCGTCCCACTCTTGATTTCAACTGAGGTCATGATCTCACGGTTTATGTGTTTGAGCCTTGCATTGGGCTCTGTGCTAACAGTGCAGAACCTGCTTGGAATTCTCTCTCTCCCTCTCTCTGTCCCTCCCCTGCTCGCTCTCTTTCTAAAATAAATAAATGTAAAAAAATGATATAGTACAGCATTCACATAATTTTTATTTAAATATTTAGTAGAACTCACCAGTGAACCTATCTGTACCTGGTACTTTGGGAAGATTAATTATTGTTTTAATTTCTTTAATAGATATAGGCCAACTCAGATTGTCCATTTCTCCTTGTGTGAGTTTTGGTAATTGTGTTTGTGATTTTGTGACTTGTAATAAAAACCATATATTTGGTCTTCCTCCCCATTCAGTGTTGAGAGTGACAAAGAAATCTTTTGTTATGTTAATAGGGTGAATTTTAGGAAGCACCTCAGGGTGGGGGCTTGGTTGTCAGAGGGGCCAACCATGTAATTAGAAGGTTGGAACTGTAAGTAAACCCCCCCCCCCCCCCCCAGCAAGGGGTGGCTGGAGATTGAGTTCAATCACCAATGGACAATGATTTAATCAATCATGTCTATGTAATGAAGCTTCCACAAAAACCCAAAAGAAGGGGGTTAGGAGAGCTTCCTGGTTGCTGAACACAGATTTGGGAAGAGTGGTATGCTCAGAGAGGGTATGGGAGTCCTGCACCATTCTTCAATACCTTACCCTGTGCATCTGTTCCTGAATTCTATCCTTTTATAATTAACCAGTATTCTAGTAAGTAAACTGGTTCCCTGAGTTTTGGAGCCATTTTAGCAAATTAATCAAACCAAAGGATGGGGTGGGTCATTGATCCCTCCCATCTATAGTTCGTTGTCTGAAGCTCAGGTAACAACCTAGGACTTGTGATTGGCATCTTAGGCAGGGAGAGGGGGCAGTCTTGCAGGACTGAGCCCTTAACAGAGACGATCTGATCTCCAGGTAGATAGTATCAGAATTAAGTTGAATTGCATGACACCCACCTGATATCTGAGAACTGCTTGGTGGTGTGGGAAAAAAAGACCCACACATTGTAATTGAAATCAGAATTGTAGTGTCCTTCAAAAAATTGGTACGATTCATCTAGGTTAAAAAATTGTGGGCATAGAGTTGTTCATGATATTCCTTTTAATATCTATAGAATCCACAGTGA
Source organism: Neofelis nebulosa (assembly GCF_028018385.1). NCBI lineage: Eukaryota > Metazoa > Chordata > Mammalia > Carnivora > Felidae > Neofelis > Neofelis nebulosa. Next base: position 5,607,315 of record NC_080787.1, read on the forward strand.
TATTAAAATTTGTGTCTTCTTTCTCTCTTTTCCTTAGCTAACTTGGCTAGAAGTTTATCAGTTTTATTGATCTTAAAAACAATAAAAACAAACAGCTTTTGGTTTCACTGATTTTTTTCTATTGATTTCCTGTTTTCAGCTTCACTGATATCTGCTCCAATTTTTATTTCTTTTTCTTCTGCTCATTTTGGACTTAATTTGCTCTTCTTCTAATTTCCTAAAATGGAAGCTTACATTTTTGACTTTAGACATTTTTTCTATTCTAATATATACATTCAATGGTATGAATTTTCCTCTAAACAATGTTTCTGCTTCATCCCACAAATTTTGAGAAGTATTCATTTAGTTCAAAACATTTTTATATTTCTCTTGAGACTTATTTGACCCATGTTTTATTTAGAAGTATGTTCTTTAACTTCCAAATATTTTGGGATTTTCCACTTATCTTTCTGCTACTGATTTCTTTTAAATCCGTTGTGGTCTGAGAACGTACTTAGTATGATTTGTATTCTTTTAAGTTTGTTAAGGTGTATTTTATGGCCATTGGAATGTGGCCCATATTGGTGAATGTTCCATAGGTGCTTGAGAGAAATGAGTATTCTGCTGTTGTTGGATAAAGTATTCTACAGATATCAACTACAACCAACTGAATGACACTGTTACTCAATCTGACTATGTCCTTACTCATTTTGTGCCTACTGGATTTTTCCATTACTGAAAAAGGGGTGTTAAGGCTTCCAAATCTAAGAGTGGATTCATCTATTTCTCCTTGCATTTGTACCAGTTTTTGCCTTATGTATTTTGACACTCTATTGCTTGGTGCATATACATAAAATATTGTAATGTCTTCATGGAAAACTGACTCCTTTGTCATTATGTAATGTCCCTCTTTATCCCCAGTAAATTTTCTTGCTCTAAAGCTGGCTTTGTCTAAGATTAATATAGTTACTACAACTTCCTTTTAAATTTTTTTATTATTTTCTAATTTACATCTAAGTTAGTTAGCATACAGTGCTATAATGATTTCAGGAGTAGATTCCAGTGATTCATCCCCTATGTATCACCCTGTGCTCATCCCGACAGGTGTCCTCCCTAATGCCCCTTGCCCACTTAACCCATCCCCCCTCCCACAACCCCTCCAGCAACCCTCAGTTTGTTCTCTGTATTTAAGAGGTTCTTACGTTTTGTCCCCCTCCCTGTTTTTATATTATTTTTGCTTCCCTTCCCTTATGTTCATCTGCTTTGTATCTTAAACTCCTCATATGCATGAAGTCATATGAGATCTGTCTTTCTCTGAGTGGCTAATTTCGCTTAGCATAATACCCTTTAGTTCCATTCACACTTTCTTTCTTTCTTTCTTTCTTTCTTTCTTTCTTTCTTTCTTTCTTTCTTTCTTTCTTTCCTTCCTTCCTTCCTTCCTTCCTTCCTTCCTTCCTTCCTTCCTTCCTTCCTTCCTTCCTTCCTTCCTTCCTTTCTTTCTTTCTTTCTTTCTTTCTTTCTTTCTTTCTTTCTTTCTTTCCTTCTTGTTTATTTTATTTTGAGAGAGAAAGAGAAAGCACAAGCGGGGGAGGGGCAGAGAGAGAATCCCAAGCAGGCTCAGGGTTTCAATCTCACGAATCGAATCATGAGATCATGACCTGAGCCAATTCAAGAGTGGGATGCTTAACTGACTGAGCCACCCAAGCACCTCTACTCTACCTTTTTTGTTTTTGTTTTATTATTTTTGAGAGACAGAGAGAGACAGAGTGTGAGCAGGGGAGGGGCAGAGAGAGAGGGAGACACAGAATCTGAAGCAGGCTCCAGGCTCTGAGCTGGCAGCACAGAACCAGACATGGGGCTCAAACCCACAAACCAGCTGTAAGATCATGACCTGAGCCAAAGTTGGACGCTTAACTGCCTGAGCCCCCAGGCAGCCCTCCACCTTTTGTATGAGTGTTAGCAGGGTGTATCTTTCTTCACCTCTTTAATCTGTGTCTTTACATTTAAAGAGTGGTTCTCGTAGAGAACTTAAAAGTTGGGTCTTGATTTCTTTTTTTAATTAAAAAAATTTTTTTAATGTTTATTTTTGACAGAGAGAGAGAGAGAGCGAGAGCGAGCGAGCATGAGTGGGGGAAGGACAGAGAGAGAGAGGGAGACTCAGAATCCGAAGCACGCCCCAGGCTGTCAGCACAGAGCCCTACGTGAGTCTCGAACTCACGAACCGTGAGATCATGACCTAAGCCAAAGTCGGATGCTTAACCGACTGAGCCACCCAGGCACCCCTTTTTCCTTTGTTTTTAATTCACTGTCTTTCTTTTTTTTAATGATCTAGGAGGTTCCCCCCACCTGCCTTTTTTTTTTTTAATTTAAATTTTATTTAACCAGCCTCTGTCTTTCAATTGGTATATTTAGACCACTGATTTTAAAGTGATTATTGAAGGGCACCTAGCTGGTTTAGTTGGAGGAACATGTGTCTCTTGATCTCAGAGTCATGAGTTCAAGCCCCACATTGGGTGTAGAGATTACTTAAAAATAAATAAAACTAAAAAAAAATGAAGTGATTATTGGTGCCCCTGGGTGGCTCAGTTGGTTAAGCGTCCAACTTCAGTTCAGGTCCTGATCTCACAGTTTGTGAGTTTGAGCCCCGCATTGGGCTCTGTGCTGACAGCTCAGAGCCTAGAGCCTGCTTCCAGTTCTGTGTCTCCCTCTCTCTCTGCCCCTCCCTCACTCACACTCTGTCTCTGTCTCTGAAAAATGAATAAATGTTAAAAAAAATTTTTTTTAATGAAGTGATTATTGATATAGTTCATTTAATACCTATAATTTTTGTTACTGTTTTCTATTCATGGCTCTTGTTTTTTTTTTTTTTTTCTTCTTCCACTCTTTCTGCCTTCTGAGGCTTTAATTGAGCATTTTATCTGATTTCATTCCTCTCCCTTAGCATATGAATTATACTTTGCCTTTTGCCTCAAAGTTCTTATTCTTTTCCCTCCTTTTAATTCTTTTCTCCTTGCCTTTCAGTTTGGCAAGTTTCTATCGGTGACATTTCTTCAACCTCTCTGGTTCTTTGGCCTCGTCCAGTCTATTGATGAGTCCTTCAAAGCATTCTTCATTTGTTAGGGTGTTTATTATTATTATTTCCTTTTCATTAATTCTTAAAGTTTCCATCTGTTTACATTACCCGTCTGTTCTTGCATGTTGTTTACTTTTCCCATTAGAGCCTTTAGCATATTAATCATAGTTCTTCTAAATTCCTGGTCTGGTAATTCCAACATCTCTGCTGAATCTAAGTTTAGTTTTGATTACTGCTACCTTACTTTAAATTTTAAATTGTGATTATTATTATTATTTTTTAGTAATCTCTACAACGTAGGGCTAAAACTCATGACCCTGAGATCAAGAGTCACATGCACTATCGACTGAGCCAGTCAGGTGCCCCTGCTTTTTACCTTTTAGTGTGCCTTCTTTTGTTGTTGTTCTTTGAAAACCAGACATAATAAACTAGGTAAAAAGAACTGAGGTAAATAGGTCTTTAGATAAATAGTGCGGGATTTTATGTGTTTGTAGGTAGAATTTGGGTATTTATTGTTTGCTATAGCTGTAGGTATCAGAGCTAAAGTTTGGTCTGGTATCTCTGTTTTTGCCTTACCTTTTGCTTCTGGGTTTCCCTCTGGACTTCTTAAATAGAACTAAGCTGTGCAATTGTTCCAATTGTTTCCCTTGTTATATAGGATCCCTATTAATGTGGCGATAGGGTGAGGGGAGAGCAGCATTCTAGAGTCCTGCGATTAGGTTTCAGTCTTTCAGGGAGTCTGTGGCCTTGGACTGTGATATTCACAAGTTCTTCTCAGTTTTTGTTCCCTTTCCTTCCTTACATGAGACAGGAAGGACAGAACAGGCTGGGGCTTGCTCTTCCCCTGTATGGGAAGGTAAGACCAGGCCTGGGTATTCCCTTCCCCTACATGGAATGAATAGATTTTAATATTTTTTACTGAGATATAATTCACAGGACATAAAATTCATCCTCTTAACGTGTAATATTCAGTGATTTTTAGTATATTTACAAATTTGAGAAACCATCATCACTATCTAATTCTAGAACATTTTCATCACCCCAAAATAAATCCACACCATTAGTAGTGTCTAATGATTGTCCAGTCTATTGATGAGTCCTTCAAAGCATTCTTCATTTGTTATGGTGTTTTTTATTATTATTTCCTTTTCATTAATTTTTAAAGTTTCCATCTCTGTTTACATTACCAGTCACTTCCCATACCTCTCACCCCTGGCAACCATGAATCTACTTTCTGTCTCTGTGGATTTTCCTATTTGGGACATTTTGTAAAATAGAATCATTCACTATGTGGCCTTTTTTTGTCTTCCTTCATTTAGTGTAATGTTTTCAAGGTTCATCCATGTTACAGCATGTATAAATACTTCATTCCTTTTTATGGTTGAATAGTGTACCATTATATGATTATAGCACAATTGTTTATTCATTTATTAATCAACAGAAATGGATTGTTTCTACTTTTTTGGTTATTATGAATAGTTCTACTGTGAACATTTATGTACAGTTTTTTTAATTTATTTTTTAAAATTTACATCCAAATTAGTTAGCATATAGTGCAACAATGATTTCAGGAGTACATTCCTTAGTGCCCCTTACCCATTTAGCCCATCCCCCCTCCCACAACCCCTCCGGCAACCCTCAGTTTGTTCTCCATATTTATTAGTCTTGTCTGTTTTGTCCCCCTCCCTGTTTTTATATTGTTTCCCTTCCCTTATGGTCATCTGTTTTGTCTCTTAAAGTCCTTATATGAGTGAAGTGATATGATTTTTGTCTTTCTCTGACTAATTTCACTTAGCATAATACCCTCCAGTTCCATCCACGTAGTTGCAAATGGCAAGATTTCATTCTTTTTGATTGCCGAGTAATACCCCATTGTGTATATATACCACATCTTTTTATCCATTCATCCATCGATGGACATTTGGGCTCTTTCCATACTTTGGCTATTGTTGATACTGGTGCTATAAACATTGGGGTGCATGTGCTCCTTCGAAACAGCACACCTGTATCCCATGGATAAATACCTAGTAGTGCAATGGCAGGGTCGTAGGGTAGTTCTATTTTTAGTTTTTTGAGGAACCTCCATACTGTTTTCCAGAGTGGCTGCACCACCAGCTTGCATTCCCATATGTACAGTTTTTTTTTTTTAAATGTTTTTATTTATTTTTGAGTCAGAGAGAGACAGAGTGTGAGCAGGGGAGGGGCAGAGAGAGAGGGAGACACAGAATCTGAAGCAGGCTCCAGGCTCTGAGCTGTCAGCACAGAGCCCGACTCGGGGCTCAAACTCACAGACTGTGAGATCATGACCTGAGCTGAAGTCAGACACTTAACCGACTGAGCCACTCAGGCGCCCCCATATGTAGTTTTTATTTGAACACCTGTTTTCAAATTTTTAAAAAAATATGTAACTAGGAGGGGAATTGCTGGGTTATATGGTAACTCTATGTTTAACTCTAAGTTTCTGAGGAACTTCTAAACGATTTTCCAAGGTGGCTACACCATTTTATATTTTCACCAGCAATGCAGGAGGGTTCTAATTTCTCTACATCCCTGTGAACATCTGTTCCTATCTTTATTATAGCTACATCACTGGGTGTGAAGTGGTATCTCATGGCTTTGATTTGAATTTTCCTAATGTAGAATGATGTGCATCTTTTCATGGACTTATTGTCCATTTGCATATCTTCTTGGAAGAAATATCTACTCAAAGCCTTTGACCATTTTTAAATTGGGTTGTCAGTCTTTTTGTTGCTGAGTTGTAAGAGTTCTTTATGTATCCTGGGTACTAGACCCTTATCAGATACATGACTTGCCAATATTTTCTTCTGTTCCATGGGAGGTCTTTTCAATTTGTTGATAGTGTTCTTTGAAGCAAAAAAGGTTTGTAATTTGATGAAGTCCAATTTCTCTATTTTTAATTTTGTTTCTTGAGTTTCTGGTGTTACTGAAGAAATCACTGCCTTAACCCAAGGTCATATTTACACCAGATTTCTTCTAAATGTTTTAAAGTTTTAGCTCTCACCTTTACATCTTTGATCCATTTTAACTTAAATTTTTAAGTTTTAAAAATTGATTTTTGAGAGGGTTAGGGTGGAGCAGAGACAGGAGAATCCCAAGCGGGTGCAGAGTCCAATGTGGGGCTCAAACTCATGAACCAGGAGATTGTGACCTGAGCCAAAATCGACAGTCAGAGGCTTAACCAACTGAGCCACCCAGGTGTTCCTCCCAGATATGTTTCTACTATCAGTTGCTTCTCTTGGATTTTGTGTCATTTGTCTTCTCATGTTCCTAATTTTTAAAATTTATTTTTGCAAAATTGCTTATAGAAATAGTTTCAGACCTAAGAGAATATTACATTCTTATAGAGACGACCTCCCAGTACCTGTGGGCACTGGCATTATGGAATCACTTAAATCCACTGTAGAGATTAGGATTCAAAGCAGAGCAGTGGCCCCTGTGAGAGCCTATGTGTGGTTCGTGTACTTTTAGAGGACAGTCTTTGGGGTCCCACATACTAGAGTGAGGGCATTTACCTGCACTACCTCCTACGTTGGCAGTCTCCAGAATCCAATTTTGGTGACTTTTTTTCTGTGACCCTATCAAGAGTTTGACTCACCCTCTCGGTACCCTTTCCAGAATCAGAAGATGCCCAAAGAAAGGATCATCTCCCTAAATACACATACTCTTTCACTCTAATCTTTTATTCTCAAATTAGCTCTTTAATGTGTTTGGATAGATTTTTTTAAAAAGCATTTTGCCCAGCGTCCCCACTTCTCAGTGGGAGAACTGGTCCATAGGACTCTGTCCACCATTACCCCAAGCAGAATTCCGGGTGCATGTTCTTGCAGGCTGAATAGCTATTAAGTGATTTCTGTTCCAACTCCTATTTTAACATTCTAACCTAAGAGAACAGTTACATACCACTAATTTGATTACTCTTCAAAAAGAAGAATATACCACAGGTAATATTTCCCAAGAAACTATGGACTCGGAGGTTAGAACTGACCTGCTGTAACTCTCAGAGGCAGGCAGTTTATCTCATTCTGTAAATTTAAATCAGACAACTCCAGGATGTCACTCAGCAATTTACGTCTATGTCCTTTCTACAATGTGGCTGAGAAAATACTGCTTTCGTAAGTCCCCGGTCTTCAGGAGCAGCTGGGTGGAGGAAGAGGGAAGTGCCTGTAAGAAAAGTCTTTCATCTGGGACTCAGCCCGGTGTGGCTGAAGAATGCTCTGGGCTGACAGGCAGACTGTGCCGAGAATGTTCCTTTTTTCTCAAACAGCCAAACTCCTGGGAGGCACTAACTTATATCCCACATTCACTTGTTCAAAAATAACTGTTCCAGCCGCATCCGGTCGCTCAGTTCTTCCACGCCAAAACACTTGGGTCATTCTTGCCTCTTCTTTCGATCTTATCAATGAGCAAAATCCTTGTGGCATGGTCTTCAATGTGTAACCAGGATCCATCACTTCTCACCACCTCTGCTGAGCACCTGTGTCCAAGGCACTGTAGGTTCCTGCCTAGATTACCTCATTGGCTCCTAACTGTTCTCCTAGTTCCCACTCCTGTCCCTTTATATTCTTCACAAGGCAGCTAGAGGAATCCTTTCAAAGCTTAGGACCGATTACACCACATCTTTGCTTAAAATCCAGCCATAAGCTTTCCATTTCACTCAGGGTAAAACCCAAAGGTCATTTCTATAGGCCATCTCCCTTCACCTGTGTCCTCCTCTCTTCTTGCTGTCTCACCGGCCGTGCTGTTTCTCCAGTATGTCAGCACCTTTGCACCTGCTACACTCCCTTTCTGGGATGTTCTTAGAAAAGTATTCTGTTTCCCCTTTACACACAGCATGGTCTGGTATGTAGCTTTTAGGATCACACTGCATTTTAAGTAGCAGTATTAGTTCTCATCACCAGACCCTGAGAAGTCAGGCATTATTTTTGAAGTTGAGGTTTCTTTGTTTCTATCTTGGAGATCTGCCTCGCCCCACGGCGCCACCAGATGAGAAAGTACCTGCATTGTTTGGAAGTCTGCAGCTCTCAAAACCCATGTGGGCCAGGTGATATCACCATCAGGTTAAGATACCAGATAGATCCGTTAGTTCACACGGAAAAAGAACAATTACGTGCCAGTGCAATTTAAACTGTGCATGACCTGTGGGCCAGCAGTTTCGTTCCTGTGTATGCTCCCCAGAAAACCACTCCCAAAGGTGTTCAGAGCAAAGCTGGTGAACACCCTAAATGGCTTTCACTTAGTCATTAGAGCAAATGACTTAAGTAACCACCTCACAGCAGAGGATTCGACCTGCCTAGTGAATTGTTATTCATAATTCATTGGCTTCAAAAAGCAGAAGGGCATAGAATGAGATAGAACACAACGATTTACGGGTGACTGGAAGGAACTGGGAGAAATGGGACTGGGATGGGGGGTAGAGATAAAATAAAATGTATAAAAACAAAAGGCCACACACAGACCAATGATTATGATATTCCATGAAGTGAGTTCACGACGAATCCACACTGAATAATAACCACTCTCATTTGTGGACAGGCCTGGGAAGGCGGGAGATCCGATGACAAACTGTGACAGCTCCCTCTTCAGGCTGACTTGCTACCAACCCACAAGCAGAACCCTTCACTGAGCGCATGCTCAAGCCTTCTCCGTATGGGTCACTATTCCTTCCATATATTAGACACACAAAGTGAACAAGGTAAATTTGGTCTGTTGTTTAGCAAATCACAAGTTCACATGGCCCACCCATGTGTCTTCATCTACTTTTTCTGCCCAAAGGCATAGGAAGTTCTGTGAAACGATTTACCAAACCACAGATATCTGCAGCATTTCCCAGATACTAACACTCTAAAAATAAAAGGGAGTAAGTCTGGTAGAAATGCGTCACAGGAATTAATGTCAAAATCATTCTTAGAAAAACTTTTAATTAGCATCTTGAATTCCAAGCCAAAAATACATGTAGTAATGTTTCAATCATCAAAGGTTGTGAATAAAGACTTTCCCCCCATTCTCTACCTTTGCTACAGAAAATGAAAGCTAACTGTGCCAAAGACAGTTCAATACCCATAGAGATCTGTCACAGATGTTTTAATTCACCTTTCCCCATGAAGTGACCTGACAAAGTCTCTAACAAACACTTGTCTTAATTCCATAAAATGCCCAAATGATTGTATGCAGTTGGATTTTTAAAGTTTTTATTTATTTAATAATCTCTAGGCCCAATATGGGGCTCAAACTCATGACCCTGAGATCAAGAGCTGCATGCTCTTCCTACTTAACTGTGATGCTTGATGTTGAGAAAGTCCTGTACTATACCTTTACCATATATTTGACAATTGAAGTTTATTTTTGTTGTGTATCCTTTGATGTCTGAAGAAAGAAGTTCATACCTGCCCCAGGCATAAGACTTCTCTCCAGTACAGACTGATGTTTGGTAAGATTTGAACTTTGACTGAAGGCTTTCCCGTATCACTTACACTCAAAGAGGAATCTCTGATCCACTGTAAGAACTGAGCTAACGCTGAAAGGTCCCCAGAGCAGTCACACATATAGGGCTTTGCTCCAGGGTGTATTTACTGATGGAGAAGACTGATCTTAGTGAAGGCCTTCCCACATTTTTCCATTTACGGGTTTTCTGGCAAGAAGCGCTGCTTTCAAATGAAGACCTTCCGCCTACGCACTCCCGTCCAAGATGAATTTGTTTCTGTTTGATGAGAGCTGAGCTCACACGAACATTTATAGCACTGAAGATATCCTCACGGGTCCTCTGACACCTGACAAGACCCTCCCAGTATCCGCAGGCGTTGCCACATTCTTTACTCTCGTGGGACTCTTCTTTTTTTTTTTTTTTAAATTTTTTTTTTTTTCTTTTCAACATTTTTTATTTATTTTTGGGACAGAGAGAGACAGAGCATGAACGGGGGAGGGGCAGAGAGAGAGGGAGACGCAGAATCGGAAGCAGGCTCCAGGCTCCGAGCCGTCAGCCCAGAGCCCGACGCGGGGCTCGAACTCACGGACCGCGAGATCGTGACCTGGCTGAAGTCGGACGCTTCACCGACTGCGCCCCCCAGGCGCCCCTCGTGGGACTCTTCTTTAGGTGGCTTCTCTGCTGTGCACCGCCACGGGACCTGGGTTTACACTGAAGGTCCTTCCGGGCTGGGAATCCTCATAGCGTTTCCTCAAGTCTGCTGGGGCTCAGTCAGGACTGCTGGGGCTCTAGGGTTTGTTTTCTCAGGGAGAGGCATTTCTGGATCACTCACGTTAGACTGAGCAGCAGATGCTTTTATCACAGCTGAAGCTGAAATTGTGGGCAAGGTGAAGGGAGAATTTCCCACTCCCAGGGCACTGACAGAAGTGAACTTCAGGGCAGGTTCTCCCAAGTGTCTTTACCACAGTGATACTTATCAGATACTTATCAGTGAGACTTATCCCTTTATCAGAGTGATACTGTCCTTGGCTTGAAGCAGTGCAAGCTGTGAGTCCTCAAAGGGGCTCCTCCCTCACTTGGCTGAACTATTCAGAAGCCCCTGGACTTGTGGAGGCCCTGGGGAATGTTCCCATTTAGTCCTCTGCGCTAGACTTCCGCCAAACTCTGCAGGGAGACAGACTCCTTGTCTAAGGCCTGGAGTCACCCTCTGAAAGAGCAGGTTGATCATGAAACAGGCACCCCTTCCTTAGAGGGGGGAAAGGAGTCAAATGTAACAAATGAGAGCAGCCTAGGAGAGAAATCACCCAGAATAGGGCTTTTCATATGAGAAAGTCCTAAGTAAGACTGTACACGTGTTTCTCATTAATTTCTGCTCTTTCCCTTTGCTTTCTTTGGGCTATTTTCCTGTGTTTTAAAAGTGCTCAGATATGGATGTTTGAGAGCACTTTTTTCAGCCTTTCTTCTCTTCTAAGTATAGCATCTATATATCTTTTAAAATTTTTTAATGTTTTTATTTATTTTTGAGAGAGAGAGAGAGACAGAGCATGAGCAGGGGAGGGGCAAAGAGAGAGGGAGACACAGAATCGGAAGCAGGCTCCAGGCTCTGAGCCGTCAGCACAGAGCCCGACGCGGGGCTCGAACTCACGGACCGCGAGATCATGACCTCAGCTGAAGTCGGATGCTTAACGGACTGAGCCACCCAGGTGCCCCTAGCATCTATATTTTTAAATGAAATAATTTACCGAAGGAGCTTGAAAAGGTACCTGGAACAGAGAAGGTCCCAATAGGTGGAAGTTACTACTACTAGTAGTATTCTCACTAACGTAAAATAGAAGTAAAACAGAAGGAAGGAACTAGGGAGGAGACGCAACACTTCTTCAAGTCACCTGTGAACGTAACCACATATAAAGGAGCAGACTAAAGAGGCCATCACATCAGCGAAGCATTTTACTACCTATCTGGAGAGTTTACAAAAATCTCAAAGCTGAAAGGGATGTCAACATATTTGACATGTCTCCTTTATTTTTAAGGATATAGAAACTGAGGCTCAGCTAGGTGGCATTAGTCTAGCCTAAGATGGTTACTTAGAGGTAAAAACAGGTTGGAACCAAGGGCTCTCGAATCTCACCTTGAAAGTTTTTACCAGTGTAACACACTGGCTCCTTGAAGCCCACGATGGCATAAGAACAACCTTCATGTTGAAACTTTCACGTTACAGCTTAGTAGTTAAGAGAACAGGTTGTCACCTTACACTCTTGGTTTCAGTCCCCGGCTTGACCGTTTCCTGGCCAAATGACCAAGTTATTTAATGTCTCTGTTCCTCAACTTCTGCAGCTGTAAAATGGTAGTGGTATGTATCTCATAGCACTGTTTGTTATTGACAAATACACACATAAGGCACTCAGAAAAAGCCCCGACACAGAAAGCATTCCATAAACATTGGCCCTCTCGATGGCAGATTTTATCAATTTTTTTTGGTTCCTCATTGCCATCTTTGTAAGGATTATTTTCCCCCATCCTATCGTTAAGCTTGGCTATTTGACCTGCTTTGGCGAATGAAACATAAATGCAAACGATATATGCTTCTCCTGTAAAAGCCACTGTGTCTTGGGGCGCCTGGGTGGCGCAGTCGGTTAAGCGTCCGACTTCAGCCAGGTCACGATCTCGCGGTCCGTGAGTTCGAGCCCCGCGTCAGGCTCTGGGCTGATGGCTCACAGCCTGGAACCTGGAGCCTGTTTTCGATTCTGTGTCTCCCTCTCTGTCTGCCCCTCCCCCGTTCATGCTCTGTCTCTCTCTGTCCCAAAAAAAATAAATAAAAAACGTTGAAAAAAAAATTAAAAAAAAAAAAAAAAAAAGCCACTGTGTCTTCCCACCACCGTTTTTCTTTTACTCCTCAAGCCTGGGTCCTGGAGTGGAGAGAACGTGTGCAGATCTGCACGTGAGCCACAGCTGACACAGAACATAAGCGAGACTAAGTCCCGCACCGTAAGCAACAGATTTGGGGTGGTAGCTGGGGGTGGGGGGAGGTGCTGGTTACATAACAAAAGTCTAGTTGATCATAATGACACTAAGTCCACTTGTACACTCTCATACCATTTCGTGCACCAGCTGCCAGGTGTTGGTGGTCAGTTAACACAGACAAAAATCAGGGGCGCCTGGGTGGCTCTGTCGGTTGAGCGTCCAACTTCAGCTCAGGTCACGATCTCATGGTCCGTGAGTTCAAGCCCCACGTCAGGCTCTGGGCTGATGGCTCAGAGCCTGGAACCTGCTTCCGATTCTGTGTCTCCCTCTCTCTCTGCCCCTCCCCCGTTCATGCTCTGTCTCTGTCTGTCCCAAAAATAAATAAACGTTAAAAAAAAAAAAAATTAAAAAAGAAAAAATTAAAGTCAGAGGTGCACCTGGGTGGCTCAGCCGGTTGAGCGTCCAACTCTTGGTTTTGGCTCAGGTCACGATCTCACGGTTCATAGGTTCGAGCCCCGCATCAGGTTCTGTGCTGAGAGAGAGGAGCCTGCTTGGGATTCTTTCTCTCTCTCCCTCTCCCTGCCCCTCCTGTGTTCTCTCTCTCTCAAAATTAATAAATAAACATTAAAAAAAAAACAAGTAACAGCTAAGCCTTGAATCCCTGCTACGGCATTAACGAGACGCTCAACACGAGAAAGTGCTGGCACCTGCAGTGTTCCATTCTTACTCATCTGACAGCGTCAGGCAAGGGGCAGGAGGATCAGCACGGCTGCGGGGACTGTCTCACTGCCAAGAGAGCACTCCTGGCGGCCAGGAGGAAGGGGGGCGGGGGAGAGCCGGGAGTGGAAAAGTACCGAATACAGAGTTAGAGCGGGGGAAAAGTGTGCTCAAGTTTCCTCTACCCCAGTGAGAGAGTCTTGGCAGAGTTGCTTGGCAAGGTCCCCAATACCAGGCCTCCAGGTGGAGGTGTGGCCTGCAGCACGAGGATGCCTACAAGCCCTGTCATCCTTGACTGCAACACAGAGACTGCACACGGTGGCTGTGCCTTGGAGTCCAGTGTGGGAGGGTGGCTCTGCCCCATGAGGGGCAAACAAGCTGGACTCCTCGGGTAAGACGATTTGTTCCACAGAATACCTAAATGTAATGTAAAGTTACAACAATTAGGAAAATGTGGTACTGACCCAAGGAAATAAGAATAAACCAATGGAACATAACAGAGGAACCAGAAACAGACCTATGCGTGTAGGACAATTGATATATGACACATGAGCCTTGTACAGCAGTGGCCGGATCAACTGGATATCCATATGGGAAAAGAATGAAATCTGACCCTCACTCATACACAAAAATCAGTTTCAGCCGAGTCACTATACCGTACACCTGAAACGAATGTAACACTGTACGTTAACTACAATGAAATAAAAAATTTTTAAGTTTATTTATTTTGAGAGAGAGACGGGGGGGGGGCAGGGGAGGGGCAGAGAGAGAGGGAGAGAGAGAGAATCTCAAGCAGGCTCCACACTGTCACATGCGGGGCTCGAACTCACGACCACAAGATCACAACCTGAGCCGGTATCAGGAGTCAGACGCTTAACCGACTGAGCCACCCAGGTGCCCCAGACACATACTTTTCAACATGCTTTTCCCAAAGTCCCTTCCTTTATCCCTTTTCCTGGGGCCGAAGAACTCACTCTTCCTCTATGATTTCACCCTCCTGAGGCCTTTTCAGTGGTTCCACGAGTGGTTCTCACACCTTCGGTGCAAAGTAGCCTGTACAAACCCAGTGGCTTTCTCGCTGTATTTACTGTTTTCTCTCTGCACCTTTCTCCCCAAGTAGACTGGGAGGCCCCTGAAGACTGGGGTGCTCTTTCCAGTTACCTTTGTATTCCTAGTACCTGGCACAAGGCCCAACCCACAGCAGGTGACCATCAACACTGTACTTTGAGCTCACAAGGAATAACCATGTTACATGGATCCTGCCCTCCTACCACTACATTCTTCAGTAGAAGAAATGTGTTTCTCCAGAATGTCTGCCCCCTTCAAAGTCTTCAAGACACTCACCACTTACTGCTTAGGATTCAGTTGTGCTGGTTTGGGGTGGGGTATGGCATCACTTCAGTGCTGGTCTCAGAGTATTCTCCGCCCAGAGGAGTCTGTCTGCAAACCTCCATCCTAGGGACAGACCGAGTCAGTCGGGGCCAAAGAAGTGAAGGCTAAAAACACTGACGATGACAGAACAGAAATGGCATGGCAGGGAACTTTCTCTGGGACAGAGCGAGGAGAAACCAGTCTTCCTCAACTGTCAAAAGGCAGAAAGAAGCAGGACAAAGGGATTCACACCTTGACCCAATGTCGTAGACAATTTCCTGGTGTTTTGTTGAGGCCCTTCATTTCTGCCTGTAAGTATGTGCCTTACTCTCTCCAGCACGCCCCATGCCTCAGCGAGGTTCTGTCTCCTCGGTGTGCGCTCCCAAACCGGGACCTTTTCTGCCTTCAGCCCCCACGTCCGTACTGAAACTTACCTGGGCAGAGTGGTAAGCACGCCTTCAATACCGGACTTCACGCTGTGTGTTCCACATGCAACCCTGACCTCAGTGCCTGACCGCACGAGTCGGCTCAAAGCTTCACGGAGTCCAGTGTGTCTGTGGGCTGTCTTGCCTCAGATGCTCATGAGAAATCATGGAAACTATGTATCTGTTTACAACAGAGTCCTACTGCAGACCCAGTCAATCTGCAATTTCTATCACTTTGGTGTTCATCTTGAACCTCGTGTGGTTTAGTTTCAGGGTTCACAAGAATTTTCTGGCCTGCCACCCAGGGGTGAGAAATCACTATTAATATAGAAAAATAGTAACAAAGTAATTTTTAAGTCCAGATCTCTTCCATGAGCTTCATACATGCACGTGTAACTTTTGGGTGTAGGTCTGGGGACGGGATTAGAAAGTTAGGGTACATTCTGATGAACAGTTCTACTGGGATTTCCAGATACGACAAAGACATTTTCCAGGCTGAACTCATTAACTTTGTACCACTTCCCAAATCTGAGCTCTCCCGGTTGATATGAGGCATCGAACTTCAAGGAGTCACTCAAATAGATCCTTGAAAGTCATCCTAAAACCAATGCCATCATCCTCAACTCAACAACAGTTCCCAAGCTTGCCCAGTCTCATACATACCTCTTGAGTCTGCAAATCCCTAAATCCCTCACCACACTTGAGAAACACCAAATCCAAGGGATCGGAGCACCTGACACTTTTAGAGAGGCTTTTTGTTTTTGTTTGTTTTGGTTCAGGAAGCTCAGTCAAGTTTAGGGATTTACTGGCTCAGGAAGTCAAGAGTCCTGGGGTTTTGCTGACTAAGCAAGAATGACCCTGAAAAAGTATCTATTAGATTTCTGCCTAAAACAAAGGCAGTCTACCCCCTGCCAAGGAGGTCACTAACCCATCAAATCACCCCTGAGAGCATGGAGGTACAGCAAAGGCAAAGAAAGGAAGACCAATCAGTTTCTATTTCCAGATACAATGAGGGTATGTGGTTCCCGTCCCACCAATCAACACTACTTCCAATTTCAAACTTAATAGGTTTTACCTATAATACAACAACAACCATAACAGAAGGTTTGCACATGAGAAAAATAAAAATATTTGAAATGCTGAAATCTGCTCTTACTAAACCAAAACAAACTACATTACAGTATACATGTATTTAAAGGGCCTTACCTTGTGAGTTGTGAAAGCGCATTCTCGGAAGTCGACGTGATTTCAGCGCTTTAACTAGTCATTCTGGAGCACTTTGCACGGACTTCTCACTTCTTCAATATTCTAAAGGACCAAGTACCAATTAAGACATCAACTTCTTCCATGCCCTTCTCTTAGTGTTAACTCCTGATACAAAAAAAAAGGCCTTTGGAATATCTTCGCCACATAAATCAATGATGACACTTTCCTTTGGCGTGTATTTTCTGGTGCTTAGTAAGATTAGAACTCCCACGGAAAGCTTTCCCACACGCATCACACTCGTACGGTTTCTCTCCAGTATGGATTCTCTGGTGATGAATTAGGGTTGAGATCTGGCTGAAGGCTTTCCTGCATTCTCCACACGCGTACGGCTTTTCTCCAGAGTGAATCCTCTGGTGGTTAATTAGGGCGGAGTTCACATAGAAGGCCTTCCCACACTCCTTGCACTCATACGGCTTCTCTCCCGTGTGGATTCTCTGATGTTTGATGAGGGCGGAGCTCACGCTGAAGGCTTTCCCACACTCGTCGCACTCATAGGGCTTTTCACCAGAGTGGATTCTCTGATGTTTGATAAGGTCTGAGCTCACGCTAAATGCTTTGCCACACTCATTACATTCATACGGTTTCTCCCCATTGTGAATTCTCTGATGTATGATCAGATGTGCCCTCACGCTGAAGCCTTTCGTACACTCATTACAGGTATAGGGCTTCTCGCCAGTGTGGATTCTCTCATGCACAGTGAGGGTGGAGCGCACGCTGAAGGCTTTTCCGCAGTGACCACACTCGTAGGGCTTCTCGCCGGTGTGGACTCTCCGATGTCGGACGAGGCCTGAGCTCTGGGCAAACTTCTTCCCGCATTCACTGCAGGCGTACCGTCTCCCTTCCGTGGGCCTGTCCTCCCGCCTTTGAACCTGGTTCACATACCGAGAGGTTTTCTCGCGCTCAGAAACCTGCGATGTACTCCCCTTCCGTAAGCTGGCAACCGGCTGGTGGGGGTCCATCCTTACAGAATTCTTCCCTTCAGAATAGACACCTTGTTCGTGCCTCTGGCCTGGACTTCTGAAACAGTAACACATAGAGGTTTCAATGTAATTTATTCCTTGTTGCTAAAGCAATAGGATGTGACACAGACTTAACTAGAAGCCTCAAACGTGCTTGACAAACCCAGGCCACACCAATCAAATGTCTGTAAAGTAACCTATCACACAACTATTAGAACGAACAGCTGACTCAAACGTCTATTTAAAAATTACCCTTTATAATGGTATCTACAGCACAGAATCTGGAATATAAGTGACTACAAAATAATACTTAGTTCCTACTTAAGACTTTTCACCTCTTTAATTAAGTAGGGAAACAAGACAGGATTGAAGAGATTTGTAGATAGTAGAGCAGATGAAGGACTGTACAACTACAGAAGGAAAAGAACCAGAACTTCAACCGATAACACGTTTGGAAACGTGACAGCAGCCTCACCGACAGCTGTGTTTTTACCACGCACACAGAAGTCCACACTGCTTGGCTGGAAGAGAAACATGCGGATAAAAGCTCTGGCCGTTGCTACCACCACCGCTGCTGCCGCTGACGTTGCTGTGACAGCACCTTAGCAACAGGGATGCTTTGCATCCCGTGCAAGTGTGACAGAACGGACCCCTCGCCTCTCCAAAGAATGGGGCTCCTTCTGACTCCTGTGTGGACAGCGTGGTGCGCTCTCTTATCTTCTGGGAAGAAAACTTGATAAAACTTTTGCTGCAAACTTAAACTACACAAATTCTCTCTTCTCTGCCTCTTTCCACTTTACAAATTGTTTTACGTCTCAACGATAATAAACTGATGATGTGCACCCTCGATGACATGACAATGGCACTTAGCCTCTGGGGTCATCCTCCCCCAAACCTAGAACCTCAGCACAGTAATGAGAAAAAGTCAGTCAACTCCCAACTGAGTGGCATTCTGCCAAAAAACTCCTCGAAGCTGTCAAGGTCATTGAGGCCCCTGGGTGGCTCAGTCATTTAAGTGTCAGTCAGTTAAGCATGAAGTATATGGGGACTCTCTGTACTATCTTCACAATCTTTCTGTAACTCTAAATGTCCAGCGTGCACAGAAACTATTCTGAAAATTTTACTTAAAAATCTGTCTATGCGGGGCATCTGGCTGGCTCAGTCGGAAGAGCATGGGACTCCTGATCTTCAGGTTGTGAGTTCGAGTCCCATATTGGTTGTATAGATTACTTAAAATGAACTTTAAAAATGTGTTTATGTATCACAAAGAAATAGAAAGATATTTCATGCTCATGGATTGGAAGAATAAATATTTTTAAGATGTCTACTTACTCAAAGCAATCTAGACATTTAATGCAATCCCTACCAAAATACCAATATCATTGTTCACAGAACTAGTATAAACAATCCTAAAATCTGTGTGGATCCACAAAAGACCCCGAATAGCCAAAGCAATCTTGAAAAGCAAAGCAAAGCCGGAAGCATCACAATTCTGGACTTCAAGTTATATTACAAAGCTGTAGTGATCAAGAAAGTAGACACATAGATCAATGGAGCAGAATAGAAATCCCAGAAATGAACCCACAACTATATGATCAATTAATCTTCAACAAAGCAGGAAAAAATATTCAGTGGAAAAAAGAATGTTTCTTCAACAAATGCTTGGGAAAACTGCACAGCAACATGCAAAAAAAAAAAAAAAAAAAAAAAAAGAAACTGGACCATTTTCTGACACCATACACCAGAATAAATTCAAAATGGATCAAAGACCTCAATGTGAGACAGGAAATGGTTAAAATCCTAGTAAAGAAAATAAGCAGTAACCTCTTTGATATCAGCCATAGCAATTTCTTCCTAGGTATGTCTCCGGAGGCAAGGGAAACAAAAGCAAAACTATAGGGGCTTATAGTTCCTATAGAACTATAGGGACCTCATCAAAATAAAAAGCTTGTGCACAGCAAAGGAAACAATCAGCAAAACTAAAAGGCAGCCAATGGAATGGGAGAAGATATTTCCAAATGACATATCAGATAAAGGGTTAGTATCCTAAGTATATAAAGAACTTAAACTCAACATTCAAAAAACAAATAATCCAATTAAAAAATGGGCAGAGGGGCGCGTGGGTGGCTCAGTAGGTTACGCCTCCAACTTCAGCTCAGGTCATGATCTCTCAGTTTGTGAGTTCAAGCCCCACGTCTGGCTCTGTGCTGACAGCTCAGAGCCTGGATCCTTCTTCGGATTCTGTGTCTCCATTCCCCTCTGCCCCTCCCCTGCTCATGCTCTGTCTCTCTCAAAAGATAAACATTAAAAAAAAATTTTTTTTAAATGGGCAGAAAACATGAACAGACACTTCTCCAAAGAAGACATACAGATGGCAAACAGACACATGAAAAGATGCTCAACACCACTTATCATCAGGGAAATACAAATCAAAACCATGATGAGGGAGCCTGGGTGGCTCAGTCGGTTAAGCGTCTGATTTCAACTCAGGTCATGATCTCGTGGTCTGTGGGTTTGAGCCCCACATCAGGCTCTGTGCTGAGAGCCCGGAGCCTGGAGCCTGCCTTTGATTCTGTGTCTCTGTCACTCTCTGCCCTTCCCCTGATCACACTCTGTCTCTCTCTCAAAAAAAGAAACATTAGGGGCGCCTGGGTGGCTCAGTCGGTTAAGCGTCCAACTTCGGCTCAGGTCAGGATCTCTCGGTCCGTGAGTTCGAGCCCCGCGTCAGGCTCTGGGCTGATGGCTCAGAGCCTGGAGACTGTTTCGGATTCTGTGTCTCCCTCTCTCTCTGCCCCTCCCCCGTTCATGCTCTGTCTGTCTCTGTCTCAAAAATAAATAAACGTTAAAAAAATTAAAAAAAAAAAAAAAAGAAACATTATGCGGCGCCTGGTGGCTCAGTGGATTAAACATCAGACTTCGGCGCAGGTCATGATCTCGCGGTCCATGGGTTCGAGCCCCGCATTGGGCTCTGTGCTGACAGCTCAGAGCCTGGAGCCTGTTTCAGATTCTGTGTCTCCCTCTTTCTCTGACCCTCCCCTGTTCATGCTCTCTGTCTCAAAAACAAATAAATGTTAAAAAATTTATTAAAATAAAAAATAAAAAAAACAAAACATTAAAACAAACCACCATGATGAAATACCACTTCTGACCTGTCAGAATGGCTATTATTAATAACACAAGAAACAGCAGGTGTTGGTGAAGATGTGGAGAAAGAGGAACCCTCATGCACTGCTGGTGGGAATGCAAACTGGTGCAGCCACTCTGGAAAACAGTGTCTAGGTTCCTCAAAAAGTTAAAAATAGAACTACCTTAGACCCAGCAACTACACTACTACGTATTTATCCAAAGAGTACAAAAATACGAATTCAAAAGGATACATGCACCCCTACATTTATTGCAGCATTATTGACAATTGCCAGGATATGGAGGCAGCCCAGGTGTCAATGATGTGGATGGAACTAGAGTGTGTTATGCTAAAGCAAAACAAGACAGAGACAGACAAATACCATACGATTTCACCCCTATGTGGAATTAAGAAACAAATGAACAAAGTGGAAAACAAAGAGAGACAAATCAAGAAACTGATTCTTAATTACAGAGAACAAAGCGATAGTTAGCAGATGAAAGGGAGTGGGAGGATGGGTTAAATAGGTGATGGGGATAAAGGAGCGCATTTGTCATGATGAGCACACAGAATACTGTATAGAACTGTCGAGTCATTGTATTATACATCTGAAACTATTGTAACACTGTATGTTAATTAACTTGTATTTAAAAACTTAAAAGTTTGGGACGACTGGGTGGCTCAGTTGAGCGTCCGACTTCGGGTCGGGTCATGATCTCATGGTTCGTGTGTTTGAGCCCCACAGCCGGCTCTGTGCTGACAGCTCAGAGCCTGGAGCCTGCTTCAGATTCTGTGTCTCCCTCTCTCTGCCTCTCCCCCACTTGTGCTGTCTCTCTCTCTCTCTCAAAAATAAATAAGCATTAAAAAAAATTTTTTAAGTATGCCTATGTTTTTGACTAGATAATATACAATTGAAAAGTCAGGACGCCTAGGTGGCTCAGTGGTTAAGCATCTGACTCTGGCTCAGGTCATGATCTCATGGTTCATGCCCCTCTCTCTCAAAGAAAAAAAAAAAGTAAAGGGAAATCAAAATCCTCTGAAAAGATATATAGAGGGGCACTTGGACGGCTCAGTCCATTAAGTGTCCAACTTTGGCTCAGGTCATGATCTCCTGGTTCACAAGTTGACCCCCTTAGGGTTCTCTGCTGTTAGCAGGAAGCCCACTTGGGATCCTCTGTACCTGCCTCTCTGCGCTGCCCCCACTCTTGTGCACTTGTGTGCTCTCTCCCAAAAAATAAACAAACATTAAAGAAAAAAAAACGACATATAGAAACAAGTCTTGTTTCCATTCCACCCTGATCCCCCTCGGTTTACCACTTCCATAGGTAATTTTTATTAGTTTCTTGTATCTTTGAATGTTTCTTCATACAAACGTGTCTTTTCTGAACCTCTGATTTCCTTGCTCCTGTTGTGGGGTGGGGTGTGGAAGTTCCCCACGAGTCAGGCACAGGCCCACTGGCACATGGACACTACTCTCCATGGCTGGGCTGAATCATTTCTCAGTGATGTTCTATCATGTTTCTCTGAACAGTCGCTCCTTAGCAACAGTGAAAAAGGCTCACTCAGGGCAGGGGTCACATGCACATGAACTCCTGCCCAGAACCCAGGAAACATGGTTACCCATGGAAGCCTGTGGCCTAAGCTGCTCAGCTCTCATTAAGAAATTATGAAGAATCCCTAGTCCTACCCAAACCCCTTTAGGTCTGCAGCTCGCTCAAACTGGAATGATCCTATCCTGCCGCTGCCTCAATGGGCTTCCTCATACCGGATAGCTACGGGTATGTACAAAATACCTTTCTGGGCTGTCATCAGATACCTCTGGGTTAACACCTTTAACTTTGAAGAAATCTGTGAGAAGAGGGACATGTGCCCTCATCTTTTAAGCAGAAGAGTCTGGGAGGGGGCAGAAAAATGCAATATACAATAGCAAAAGAGGGGCGCCTAAGGGGCTCAGTCCGTTAAGCGTCTGACTTCGGCTCAGGTCATGATCTCAGTTTACGAGTTCGAGCCCCGCATCGGGTTCTATGCTGACAGCTCAGAACCTGGAGCCTGCTTCAGATTCTGTGTCATTCTCTCTCTCTCTGTCCCCTACCCCTCTCATGCTCTGCTGGCTCCCAAAAATAAATAAAAATGTAAAATAGCAAAAGAAGGGAATCTTCATGAGTAGCTCATTTAGCTTTTTTCTTTGAGGCAAAAAGATCTCAGGAACATCTCAAAACTGCCAGGTGTCCCTGAGTGGCGCGCGTGCGTACACACACACACACACACACACACACACACACACACACGAGGTGGGGGAGGATACAGGGGCCAGGACGGGGCGGTCCCCTCCCCCCTTTCCCCTCCCCAAGAGTCTCTGTTATTCCGCATGCCTGAGCGGCAGGAGGGGGAAGGGGAGGGGCAGGGCAAGGGAGCAAAGGAAGAGCGGCAGGGGCGCGAGAAAGCAGGCGGAGGCCACGGTGGTGGCGAGCCGAGACCAGGGAGCGAGCAGGCCCCCAGCTCCGAAACCGGACCCCACACCTGCACTTCCGACCTGAGTACGGCGCCGGAAGGGGCAGAGCCCTCGACTTCCGCAGATCGCTGCTGCCCTCACTTTGCGGCCGCTCTAGGGCCCCGGAGGCTTCTTCCTCAGTGGTCCCTGAGCTGGCCAACAAACAAGGTTTTTACTTCAAACAAGGTATTTTGCACCTTTTATCGCCTTTAATTCCGCAAATAAAACGTTATGCTCCTCCTCTCATGTGTAAGAAAACTGAAAAGCAGATAAATTTTTTGGTTGGACAACTAATAAAGCAGACGAGTCAGAGAAAGACAAATACCACATACGATTTCACCCACATGTGGAATTCAGGAAACAAAACAGATGAGCACAGGGGAAGGGAAGGGAAAAGAAAGTAAGATGGGGCGCTTGGGTGTTTTCGTCGGTTAACCATCCAACTCTTGTTTTCGGGTCAGCTCATGATCTCCTGGTTTGTGGGATTGAGGCTGGCAACTGGTTCTGCAGTGACAGCATGGAGCCTGTTTGGGATTTTCTCTCTCTCTCTCTCTCTCTCTCTCTCTCTCTCTCTCTCTCTCCCTCCCTCCCTCCCTCCCTCCCTCTGCTGCTCCCCTGCCCATGCTCTCTCTCACTCTCTCTCAAAATAAACAAAAAAGCCCCCAAAACTTAAAAAGATAGGATAAAAACTGAGAGGGAGACAAACCACGAGAGACTTTTTTTTTTTTTTAATTTTTTAATGTTTATTTTTGAGAGAGACAGAGCACAAGCGGGGGAGGGGCAGAGAGAGAGAGAGAGAGAGAGAGAGAGAGAGAGAGAGAATGAATCTGAAGCAGGCTCCAGGCTCTGAGCTGTCAGCACAGAGCCAGACGTGGGGCTCAAACCACGAACTGTGAGATCATAACCTGAGCTGAAGTCAGACACCTAACCAACTGAGCAAACCAGGCTCCCCCATGAGAGACTCTTAAATACTGAGAACTGAGGGTTGCTAGAGGGGTTTGGGGAGGGGGGGATGGGCTAAATGGGTGATGGGCATTAAGGAGGACACTTGTGATGAGCACTGGGTTGCATGTAAGTGATGAATCAGTAAATTCTACTCCTGAAACCAATACTATACTATATGTTAGCTAACTTCAACTTAAATAAAATCTTAAAAAAAGTAAAATAAGCAAATAAATAAAAAGCAGAAAGCTTAAAAAAAAAAAGGAGACAGATGAAATTTGAACCCAGATCGATTGCAGTCCTAAAATCCCTCCACTTTGCACTCAGAAACAACTTCTTAATTTGTAAATTTAATACTATTCCAATAAAAATACCAACTTTTTTGTAAATAGATTTTAATGTTCACATAGACAAGTAAACAAACAAGCAAGACTCCCTGGGACAACTCTGAAAAGGAGGGCAATGAAGGAGCACTTTTCCTAAGTGATCATAAACATATTACAAAGCCTCAGTGAGGCAGTGTGATAGTGGTGAGAGACAAATGGCACAGAACAGAAAGTCCAGAAATAGATGCAATCAGAGGGAGAAATTTAGCATAGAAAAAAGGTACTAAATCAGTAAGAAAAAGACGAGTAGACTCCTCAATAAATGTATGGTGAGAACTAGGTAATCATCTGGAAAAATGTTAAATTGGATTCCTTCCTCAGTCTATATACAGGTCAATATTCCAAATAAATCAAAGTTGTATTTATTTATTTTAAAACATTTTTTTAATTTTTTTAATGTTTATTTATTTTTGACAGAGAGAGGGAGAGAGAGACCAAGCATAAGCGGGGGAGGGGCAGAGAGAGAGAGGGAGACACAGAATCTGAAGCAGGTTCCAGGCTCTGAGCTGTCAGCACAGAGCCCAACGTGGGGCTTGAACTCAAAGACTGCGAGATCATGACCTGAGCTGAAGTCGGATGCTCAAACGACTGAGCCACCCGGGCGCCCCTAAATCAAAGTTTCAAATGTTATAAATGAAAACTATAAACGTACCAGAGGAAAATGTGGGAGAAGTCTTTAATAACCTCAGAGTAGGAAGGCCTTTCTAATTCTAAGCCCAAATCCAGAGGCTATAAATGAAAAGGTTGATAAATTTGAAAGCAAAACAAAGAATCAAAATTCCTGCAAGGTAAAATAACAAAACCACCTTAAGCAGAGTCAAAGACACATAAAAAAACAGAATACAGCTTGTCTCAGACAACAGGCAGCAAAGACAGAATTCTTTATCAATAACGTACTGTGGAAATGGCAGGTGAGCCGGGTGCCCTCTTGTTCTACCCTCACTTTGAAGCAGATTCTGCTGAGGGTGCATAACAGCACACCTACACTGATATTGTTATGTTAACTTAAAAAAAAAGAGTCTTCTCAGGTGCCTTATTGTAGAATCTTCAGAAAACTACAGAATGTCAAAGTTTAATACTTACAACCCTCTCGTGGGATAAAGGGTTCCTATAGTTGAGATTTTAATGGTGCGTTCCTGGGTAGGAGTTGGAGACAGTGATTCTCCCTCCCTCGGCTCCCAGGGCTGATATTTCTTGCTAGGTTACTTCTTGACTGTGCAAGAGCTGGGACCTGAAAAAAAAAAATTAAACACATGAAATTATGAATGTACCACTGTATAAACAAATGAATCATTAGAGCAGACCAGTTAAGAGAGGTATGGAGAAAAATAATGACAATATCTAGATACAACTTTTGTTATCAGGTACCGTTCATGTAATCATGATAACAATTCTAGGCAGGTGCTTTTGTCATCCTCATTTACATATGAGGAAATAGAGACACAGAGAGATTAAGTGATTTGGCCACATCACAGGTTTAGACCTATAGGCCCCCAAAATGGAAAAAAACATCCCTAAGAGACTAAATGTTTACGATGACTTAATACTTCTCCCTTCCCTTCCTGCTGTCTGGTTTCATCCAACTCAGCCACTTTCTCATTGATCCGCCCCCCCCCCCCGCCACGCCCCTAAAGGTCAGGAACTGGCCTCAGCCAGTGTCAACTGAGCTGGAGCCGGCCCAGAACAAGGAGTTTTCTAGTAACAGAATTCTTGAAAGCAGAGAAAACAGCTCCTCTAATGCTGCCACGCATTAGAGTCTGCGATTCAGTAAGCTTCCTCTTACGGGTCTCCTCTTCCTTGCCCTTCTTTTGTAAAAGAAACACTATCTTACTCAAAGAAAAAGCAAAGACTGCCATAGCTGTCACACTAACTAGTGAGGGGCGGGAGAAAAAACGCAGTGTCAAGCAAGGGGCTGATCTGCTAGGTCGCGTGTCCAATCCCAGGCTGGGCGGCCGGTGGGGCCGGTGCCCCGACTCGCCCCTGCCGCAGGGCACTGCAGGCCAGGCAGCGCCGCAGGCCGCGCGGGTGGGACAGCGGCTGCCGAGAGCCGGGCACCGGCCCCACGGGCCAAGCTGCAGCCCAAGTGTATCCGCACGCACCAGGAAACGTCCCGGGCACCCGGGTGGCAGAGGAAGCCTGCCCCAAGTGCGTATTTCCAGTCGTCCGCAGTTTCCCCATCTGTTCAGAAAGGCGGGCCGAGGGTCGGCTGGGGGCTACACCACAGCTACCAGGGGTGCACGTGGTCACGGCGGCTCCATAAATCCCGGGAGGCCGTGGGAAAGACCGGGCCGCACTGGGGCGTCGGGTCCGCGGCCGGAGGGGCGGCCGGCCAGACTCCCGCGTGTTCCCCTCGGACGCGGGACTCGAGTCTGCAGGTGAGCGCTAGCAGCGCAATCGCTGCCACCGCCGCCCGCGGGCCGGAAGTCCCGGCACTTCCGGGGCGGCCCTCTCGACACTTCCGGGCGGGCCCTCCACCAGCCCAATCCTGGAGCGCCGCCGCCCCGAGTGGTCCGCGGGAGGCCGATCCGAGACCCCGTCGCTCACAGAGGTGCTTTCCCTTTGCTGATTCTGTCCAGTGTAGAACGGACGACTCTGGAATCTTGGAATTTGAAGACACCGCGGCCGGGAAAGGCAGAATCTCCAGGGGGACCCTGAAGGATCCCCAAAACCGCCACGCGGGAGTGCAGGTGCTCAGGGCTTTATCTTTGACGATCAGAAGGCCAGAGCCGCTCCTTGTGTTGAAGATTAGGGAACGGGCCCAGGAGGGCGGGGCTTTCAAAACTTGACTGGGACACCAACTGGCCTTAATGGAAGAATTTAACCCAAGACACCGAGTCAGTATACTTGTATGGACATACAAACTGATGAAAGGAGTAAGTCCTAGAATGAAACATTACAGCTGGAGGCTCAAAGTACGGATCCACCCCCTGGCGGGGTAAAAATTAAGAACATACAAGAACAAGGGTCAGACCTGAGCGCATAACCAGTCAGAAAAGAAATGGGCAAAGCATCAGGAAGCCTGGATTCTCTTCTACCTGCACCACAAACCTTAATGGGCGACCCAGTGGTCGCCGGGCCTTTGTGGACCTCCCTTTGCAGAATGGGTTGGGAAATGATCTCAAAGGTCACTTCCAAGCCTAGCATTCTATAGACTATGAATAATTAAACACAACAGAGCAATGCAGTGATTTCTTTGGTGAACTACACATTGAAACCGATCTTCTAACTCGAGTTGATACTTTTTAAACCTGTTTAAGTGCCATTGAGCTACTTAATGATGATGAGAAAGATGAAGGTTCTTAAAAGGTTTTTTAAAACTAATTTAGGAAATCACATTTTTTTCTACATATTTGCCTTCTTAGGTGAGAGTAATACTCTGTTAAAAACTTAAGTGGGTATGTTTTACTTGGCAAATTCTGACTGCATTCTGGCTTGATTTCCTTGGAGTAGTTAATCCTGCCTAGCCGCTACCAAAGGGACTGTTGAAGGTTATGTGTTGTCTCCAAAGCTACGTCTTTTATAGGTTACCGGCCCCCTGCTAAAGGGATAGCGCCCTAAGTATTATCTTTGATTCTATAAAACGAAACCAGACTGTAGTCCTGTAACACCTGGTACTTGGTATAATGAGGGAGGCAGATCTGACCCTGAAAGCAACCTTAGAACATCATTATCAACCATTTTATGGTTTACCATCACCCTGATGTGTATATTGCTGTGAACTCCGAACATTAAGGCTTTTTCTTTTCTAATCTTACATACTCTAAAATATATATAACAGGGTTCTTTTAAACCTTGCCATAGTTAATTTTTCTAATTGCGATGCTAGCATTCCTATCTCTTCTTTCTCCTATATACCTTAAGTATGTCCAGCCCAGGGCTTCTCAACCTTGGCCCAATTAAACATGTGAAGCCAGATAATTTTTGTTGTTGTGGGGGCTGTGTGTGCATGCAAGGTGTCTACAGTGTCCTTAACCTCTATCTGCCAGATGCCAGTAGCATCCCACCTGTCCACCGATGATAGAACCAGAGCTATCTCCAGACACTGCCAATTTTCTCCAGTTGAAAACCACTGATTTAACATCAGATACAAAAGTCTATTCTGCAGCATTTTTGCAACAATAACTTTAACACAGTAATCTTTAGAGTTTACTATTCCTATTTTCTTCCTTAAAGAATAAATTTGGTCAAATGGAGAGCTTCTTATTTCAGTTTTCACATATATTCCCCTGAAGTTGGATTTTTTTAGTCTTAGGTACAGGCAATTATAGAACTCCATAAATAATCCACACAACGATTCAACAAGCATTTATTAAACACCTACTGTGTGCTCAGCACTGTACTAGGCACTAGGGGGTGCAGAGATACAAATGTAAAAGTTATTCCTGCCCTCAAGGAGCTTACAATTTAATTCTGAAAATAAATACAAATGTGAAACTACAATACAGAGAGCTAGAAAATAATTACAAAGCAACATATTAGTAAGTGCGTGGACCACAGTACAAACTCAAAGGGTAAGTGCTGAGGCAGCACAGAACAAGGGAGGTCTCAGTGTGAGGTGAAGTCAGGGAGAGCCCACTCGAAGATATAAAGAAGCTAGGCTTTGAAGATATGGATGCGTAAGAAGTGGGGCCAAAAAAAAAAAAAAAAATCCAAACAAAAGAAATTGCATGAGAAAGGCACGGAGGCAAGGGCTTGTAAGACAGCAGTGGAAGGCCACGGAAGTTTGAACAAGAAGAGTCAAGGTGAATATGCCAGAGAATTAGGCTGAGGCAGGTGAAACATGAAGGGCAAAACATGGGAGAACCTGGAACACCACTGCTGGGACAGCAATCATCTGCTGAGCGTTTCTGAGCGAAAATGAATTTTGAGGAGGATCACCTTAGAAGCGTTACTGAAGGGGGTCTTGAAAGCAAGGACACCAGAATGAATTACAACAGCTGGGGCCTCAGATGACATGGCTCTGCAGAAGGCTGCAGGGGATGGCAGAAATGTAAAAGATCCAGCCTCAAGGAGAAAACGGAGAACTGGAATGACTCAGCAACATTTGAGACACGTACAGTGAAGAGCAGAAAAAGACTAAAGGACAACTCCAAGACAGGGCAGGGCGCCTGAGGAGCTCAGGACACGATCTCAGGGTCATGAGTTTGAGCCCTACCCTGAGCGTGGAGCCTACTTTAAAAAAAAAAAAATAAAGAAATATGAAGGGCAGTGAGTCTATTCAGGGTAAAGAAGCTAAGCAATAATGCCTATTTAAAAGAAAAATGTAGGCTGGGGGACAAGAGTGAGGAGTTCTGTTCCCAAATATCAAATTATGTAGGTAACTGACCCATAGGGTGGTAAATAATTAAAGTACTGAAATACAGAAGTTAAGTGTAAATAATCAAAATAGATAAATAGAAGCAAATACAGAAAAAATACTGGATAAAACCAAGACATGGAGATTATTTTCAGTGGAGAAAAAAGACTAATAAAGAAAAGCTAAAAATTAGGAGGAAAATGATCAAAAAAGATCCCACAAGCCAAAGAAAAGAATCCCTGAGATGCAGGGTCCCTACTCAACAGTGCGAAATATGGGTCAAGGACAAGGGGCGCCTGGGGGTGGCTCAGTCAGTTAAGCGTCCAACTCTTGCTTTTGGCTCAGGTCATGATCTCAAGTTTCTTGAGTTTGAGGCCCACATGGGGCTCCCTGTTGACAGTGCAGAGCCTGCTTGGGATTCTCTCTCTGCCCCTCTCCTGCTCATATGCTCGCTTTCTCTCTCTCTCAAAAACAAAACAAAACAGGACAAGAACTTAGAAAAGGCATTGATATTTGTCCATAGGACACTTCAGTGGCATGCTGAGTACATAAGCCAATAAGAAGTTTTAAGAATATATTAATGAGAAAATGGGGTTGAACAATGGATGACATGTTTGAAAGATCATGAATGACAAGAAAAACAGAATGGTAGCTGGATATGGGCAGTGAAGTTGAAGGTTTTCCACATTTTACACTGTAGGTAAACTTAACTACTGTCATCCCAACGGACCATATGCCTGGCTGGGCGCATGGGCATTTCATTTCCCCCCACAATTCTACTTCCTTGGGGCAGTTTAGAGAAATGTACTCGAATCTGTACCTTATTGCTTTATCCTGCCAGTTACTCTTTTAAACATGCTTTACTTGTACAATTTAGCTTTCTAATACTACAAAGCATCAAAAGTATCAGCATTTAAAGATAGAATCATCAATCAAAATGACATTTTCAATCAACTGCACTACACAGTGCTGTACCACTATGCATTCCCTTCCCCAGTAGCTACCTATCCAATGGCCAGGGACACTGGATTTTCCAATGGCTGGCCAGGGCCAGTGTGCTCATTAGAGACAATACAGCACAGTGGTCAGCAGCACAGGCTCCAGAATCTGACACTGTTGGGCAGAGCCCCTGCTCTGTCATTTCCCAGCTACATGACCTTGGTCAACTCAGTCACTTCTCTAAGCTTATTTCCTCATCTATAAAATGCAAGATATAATGTGTGTCATAACCATGAGAAACACTTAGCATAGAGCTTGGCACACAGTACGTACTTAATAAATGTCAGCTATTACTATTTCGAGTCTCAGAACCAAGAGTAAAGCTAACTGCTGTGTATGGCAATCATCCACCACATTCTAGCACTGCCACTTGCTCAATGGAGTAAACCTTTGAAGCCTGAGACGCCTCTCCTAGGACTATGCTGGATGGCAGCTGAGTGACAGAAGAACCACTTTATCATGCCAGGTCCTAAAATGAGAAGATCATGATGGGAGAAGGTATTGGTGAACAGTTCATTTCAGATCAAGAGCATAAAAATAGAATCTGCAGGATATAAAGGAATTTAGCACACATCACTCAGTTAAGAGCTCAAAACAAGGTCATAAAGATGGAGCAACCACATTCTGGTACAGTGATTAGCAGAGACCAAGGATGGACTTCTATGTGTGCCCCAAATAAACAACAGCCTTTTCTACCTTCTTAGACCATGTGGCTATTTCTGGATGCAGCTGAACCAACTTCAATAGTTCCTTCAGGTCCCAGTCTGTCCTTATTCTTTCCAGAACACTGATCTTTCAGGGCACATCTTTCCTCTGAATTCGGCCAGATGCTTAGTAATTGTGGATTTAATGCATAGCATGGCTACACATTACTGTAGTAAAGAGATGTCAGCTGGTGTGCCTACAGTCATTTCAACACGTTACTCTAAGAGCCCTCACTGGACAAGTGCTCCCCTCAATCGCCTGGGAGACTGTGCACGTGTGCACGTATCTTCCCTCGGACAGTGACTCCATCCTGTAAGACCCGCATGTGGGCAGCACTGGCCTCAGGCAGAGTTCGTGTCTTACAGAGGGTACGCAGAGAACAAGGATCTAGAGACCAGATTTATTCCTGGTGTCTTGAAATTTCAAGTACAAGAGAATGAGGAATGGAATTCCCTTCAAGTGCAAGGGAATCTATAGTCAAAAAAAAAAAAAAAAAAAAAAAAAAGAGTAAGAAAATAAAGGATAACGGAAAGCACTATTTTGAAAAAGTTAACCAAGGAGGGGTGCCTGGGTGGCTCAGTCAGCTAACTGTCTGACTTCTGATTTCAGCTCAGGTCATAATCTCACAGTTCAGGAGTTCAAGCCCTACATTGGGCTCTGCATTGGCAGTGCTGAGCCTGCTTGGGATTCTCTCTCTCTCAAAATAAATAAACTTAAAAAAAAAAAAGAAAATAGAAACAGTTAACCAAGGAAACCAAGGAAACCAAGCATGACCTGTGACAGGTGGGTATCAATGGCTCAATGAAATAGGTAGAACAACCTTGATGTTGTCAGTGGTCAGGGTGGGCCATAGCAGGATACAGAAGGGATTCTATAGGGAAGGAATTTATGATATAAATGTTGGACCTTTACAATGAAAGATTTTACGACTGGTTTTTAAAAACACCAATCTTAAAATAACATGATTAGTAAGTGCTGTCCCTGTTCAGAACAGTCAGCGTGAAGTTGTGTAAATTCTCCTGGCGTCTTCTTCAGAATGTGTAGCATATTCTTCGGCATAGGATTAATGGAATCAATTCCCATTTTGAAGCTGACTTTGGAAAAAAAGCCAAAAATGACTCGACTCCAAGTCTGGTGAACAAGTGGGTAATGGTCAAAAACGAGATACTATTCAAGACTAGAAGTCTTCCAAATGTTGGGAGGAGTGGTAGCGCTACAGCAACAACCCGGACCGCCAAACTGAAAGGGCGGACCGTGTTCGGATGCACAGGTTCTGGTGTGCTGCTTAAAACAGCCTTGTTACTTTATACAATATCCCCTGGTATATGGAAAGCCTCAAAGGAGAAAGACAGTGCCCGGTAATGAGTTAATATTGTGTTTCCGCTAGCTTACAGATGAATTCAGAACAGTGAGGAACTGTGGGGTGAGGTATTCGACAGATCACCGCTGTGCATTTATAAAGCTAATGGCAAGAGACAGATGGAGAATGAAGGGTGAGGTGCTAAGGCCATCCGAGGAAGGGGGACGAAGGCAATGACAGCAGTGACAGACCATCCAGTCAGGGGTTTGTGCAGACTGACAGGAACCTGAGAGGGCAGGACTGTAATGGGCCAGAAGGGATGAGTGCACGTTCTTTGTAAGGACTTTAAGTCTTCAAGCACCCGTCTCCCCTTTTGCCCACACGATGCTATAACCGGAGCAGTGTCCACACCTCTGTGCACCACGGCATACAGTGGGAAGGTGGAAAAGGAGCCGGAAGTCATCCAAAGGTACAACCACCCAAGCTCGAGAGCAGCCAGGCTGGGTCTCCACTCACCTCCTTCTCTGCTTCACTCCCACAAACATCACTTCTTTTGCTGACACAGGTGCTGGGGGTGGGGGTGGTGGAGGACACGTATGGATGCTCAGTGACTCAGAGGAGTCAGTGAAGGTGATATATGAAGAAAAATGCTGGAGTGCTGTTAAAAATATAGCATTCTGAGTTTGCGTGGGAATACGGTTTTCCACTATCAGGAACGTTGGAATAAAAGAACACGCACACTTAAGCATAAATACATTATGTGTCTGTAAAAATTTCCCTAGAACTAGGTTCTTAGAAAGCTAAATACAAATACAAGTCTCACAGGGAGGCCGCTTCAAACTCTAAAGTAGCTTCTCAGATCAGATCGGGATAACAAGTGCGCCTGCCGGGGAATCAGTGGGGGAAGGAGATCACAGGAGATGGGAAGCAGCAGAGGAACCGGGAGGAGCCTCTCTCACACCTACAGCTACTCACCCGCAAGACAAAATTAAGTGCCTCCACCACCAGCCACTTGCTCAGATGCTATTGTGTTTCTGAAGGATGCATTAGGCCACCAGGAGCTCCACTCCATCAGACACCTCCTAAGACAGTCAAGCTGATCCACCTGCATCAAGGAACCGGCCCAAACTACTGAAGAGCTATTCAAACCCTGCCACCGCTATCGATTCTGATCCTACGTTAAGGGTGCAGTGATGACAAAGTTTCTGGCTTTTTACTTGCACTGAAAGACCTCTCACCAGCATGTGGATTCTCTAATTCTGAATAATGCCCACACTAGGACTGTAGTTTTTTCCCTAAACTCCTGCGGATTCAGATTTTTCTCCACTGTGGATTCTCTGATGCCGAATGAGACTTGACCTCTGAATAAAGGCTTTCCCACACTCATTACATTGATAGGGCTTCTCCCCTGTGTGAATTCTCAGATGCTGTATGAGGCCAGTGTTCCCATTGAAGGCTTTCCCACATTCTTTACATTTATAGGGTCTTTCTCCAGTGTGGATTCTCTGATGTTCAATCAGGCCTGACTTCTGACTGAAGGCCCTCCCACACTCATTGCATTTGTAGGGTTTCTCCCCAGTGTGGCTTCTCTGATGGCCAATGAGGTGTGAGCTCCGCCTGAAGGTTTTCCCACACTCCTCACACTCATAGGGCTTCTCTCCTGTGTGGATTCTCTGATGTCCAATGAGGTGAGAGCTATGACTGAAAGCTTTCCCACACTCATTACATTCATAGGGTCTCTCCCCACTGTGGATTCTCTGGTGCAGAATGAGGCCTGCACTCTGACTGAAAGCCTTCCCACACTGATTGCACTGATATGGCTTCTCCCCAGTATGAATTCTCTGGTGCAGGATCAGGCCTGTGTTTTGACTGAAGGCTTTACCACACTCCTTACAGTGATAGCGTTTTACTTTGTTGTGGATATCCTGATGGGAAAGAAGGGCTGACCTATAACTGAAAGCTTTCCCACACACGTTACATTGATAGGGTTTCTCCCCAGTGTGGATTCTCCAGTGGCGAACAAGGCCTGAGCTCTGGGCAAAGCTCTTCCCACATTCGTCACATTTATGCCGTCTCTCCTGGGTGGGATTTCCCCGCTGCCTCTCTAATCTGCCCAGAAGATCTCGGGCTTCTCCACGCTCATGAACCCCGATAACATCCCCGTTGCATTTGGCAGCTGTCTCTCCATGTGGTTGGATTCCAGTAGATATTACCTGTTTCGAAGCTAATTCCCTGTTCTCACTCCTGGTCTCACCACCTGAAATTAAAATGTGACAAACATCAAGCCAATGTCACTTTCTATTCTCCATGTTAGAAAGGAATAGAATATAAGGGAAAAGGAAAACACACAGGGAAAAACTACCAGCAATCACATAGCTTCCATCTGTCTCCAAGCTGCTATCATAATCCAGGGAGATGAGAACAGGGCCAAGCAGAAGTACCACAAGCCAAATGGGGAAGAAAGGCCATGAACAAGGAGGGCTGTTGGGAGGCACGAAGGCAGGGAAGGGACCACCTGAGGGGCAGCTGGGGAGTGGGTAGGAATACAGACGTAGTGAATGACCTAACAGGACAGAAATGGGAAAAACCCTGGCACTGACAGGGAGGAGAACGACAGGCCCGAAAGTCCCACAGGGCTGGGAGCAGAGGACTCCCACTGGCAGACAGAACAGTACCCAGAGTAAGCCCTGGATCAGAGAATAAAAGTCCATGGGCCAGCACTGTTTCTCTCTGTTAGTTCCTGAGTTTAAACTTAAGAATGTCTTTCAGACAACTCACAGCTACCATCACATAACAAAGAAACAAAAAAACCTTAAATGATGACAATAACCAGAGCTCTCCTTACCCAGGGAGAACATGTTTCTGTAATTTTCTGGCCTGTCATCTCTATGCAGATCCTTCTGTGATGGATCAAGAAGCCACTCCTCTCGAATTAGGGACACAGCCATGTCTTCGATCTTCTCCAAAGTCTGAAACAAAACAAAATCCCGATGTGGGACTGGCACTGTTCCATGGCTCAAACCCAGACTGTCAGAGGTCCGCCAGTGCTGGGGAGGATCAAGGGGTGGGAACATACTGTGTAAAGGGATCTGACTAAGTGGGGGACAAAGAGGGAAACGCACCAGATTTGGTGGGGGAAATCAAGAATCCTGCAGAAACATCTGGGGCAAGTTCCTGGTGAGTACTGCTACAGAGAGCCTGGGCACGTGGCAGATGCCACCGGTGCTGCGAAGCAGATCTAGAAGCAGTACAACTCACCTGCAGCCCTGCTGTGAAAAGCGTGGCCGTCATCTGCTGGTTCCCAGGACTTCCTTTCTGGGAAGAGGCAGGACTCTCACAAGTAGAGATGGCTGAGAGGAGAAAGAAGCGAGGAGTGAGACCACCCTGTCCCACAGTTGCAGGAGCCAGCACTAACCCATTCCAAAGCTGTCCGCATTTCAGAGATTTTGCACAAGAAGTGCTGAGCGGCCCCTGGCTGCCTCAGTACGTGGAGCATGCGGCTCCAGATCTCGGGGTCATGAGTTTGAGTATAGAGTATAGAGACTGCTTAAATAAACATTTAAAACATTAAAATGAAACACAAAATGAAATAATATAAAATATAAAAAGTCAAATCAAATCAAATCTGACATCTTGGGCTCTGGGTCCACACTAATGGCTGCCCACAGGACATCTGCACTTTGATGTCCCACTCAGCCTGAAATTCCGTGTCGAAAATAGAGTGCTGGTTTCCTAACAGGAGCTGCTTTTCAATTTCTTCTCTCCCACCAAAACTACGTTCCATCCTTGTGCTTGTGTACAGCATTTCTTCAGGTCTTCATCTCTTGGCAAATGGAATATGAGGACCAACGGAACCAATCTACCTCTATTAACTCTATTACCTTCCTGAAATGTCCACCATGACTGCCACTATCTGCTTCCCATAGGTATCAGACAGTGCAACACCAGGCTTCGAAAACAGACTACTGTGTTTTGGGGAATACGCTTTAGAACTTTAGACAAGAATTATATAACTAACTGAAACTGTTCCTATGTTTCTTCTTGAGGAATGTTAAAAACCCATTTATATAGAACTGCTATAAAACGCATAAATGAACAAAGAAACGCAGAGTAAACACAAGATGACACTAGAATGGTCTTGTTCTGCAAGAAGTTCTCAAAAAAATGATAGGGAAGTGTCAAAAGGACACAGAAGCCAGACTGAGGGGGGCCTCCTCTGAACAAATCTGAGACAATTTAGGCATCAAAATAAACACAATAATAAAATAAAGATAACTAAAGATACTTTATTTCTGGAATAAAGTAAGAATTTAGGAGTCCATACTGACATATAAAATAAGATGGGGAGGGAACACTCTCTATTACAAGTAAGGGTAGAAGGAATGACATAGTTAGAAAATCATCATTTTGTAAGTCTTAGTAATCACCGATTCAGTCAAGAAGCAACAATGAATATTAAAACTAGTATTTTAGCAACAAAAGTTTGATGTGGACCAAATACTTACACAGACTCAAGAGTACTTCCCCCACAAATTACTTATTTATTATAAAGGGAAAAATAGTAACCACAATGATTACCTTAGCAAAAATAAGCCTTTGTAAAAAAAAACGTGTATTTATCTTGAGAAAGAGAGAGAGTGTGCGCCAGCGGGAAAGCAGCAGAGAGGAGGAGAGAGAATCCCAGGCAGACTCTGCTGTCAGCGCAGAGCCTGATGCGGGACTCAAATTCATTAACTGTGAGATCATGACCTGAGCCGAGATCAAGAGTTGGACATTTAACCCACTGAGCCGCCAGGCGCCCCAAACCTAACCAAGAATAAGCTTAACCAAGTCATCAAAGGTACCAACACCAATAACAGGACAATTTCCTGTTGTAATGCTGAGAAGGATACAACGGTACTTTTGGGGAGTTCCTGACACATATGCACAGCTTGAATTTACTCGTAAGGAAACATCACACGAACCCAAATTTTACAGCTATTCTATAAAATAACCAACCTGTACTCTCAAAAAATGTCAAGGTCATGAAGGGCAAAGAAAGGCCAAGAAACTATTTTGAATTGAAGGAGTCTATAGAGACAAAACAACTGACTGCAAAATGGAATCTTGGATTAGATTCTGGAAGATTACTGGGACAACGGACAAAACATGTATATGAACTATGGACCAGATTAGTACAGTAGCAGCATTACACTTCCTAATTGTGATGCATTTATTGTGGCTATCAAAGAAAATGCTCTTGCTTGAAGAATTATATACTGAAATAATCATAAATAAAGTGGCATGATGATACCAGCAAAACCTCAAAACGTCTATGTTGTTAATACATTGAGGTAACATGGGTCGGTCAGTGGGCTGAATGTCCAACTCTTGATTTCAGCTCAGGTCACGATCCCAGGGTCATGGGATCAAGCCCCATGTCCGGGCTCGAGGTGTGGAGCTGGCCTGAGATTCTCTCTCTACTTCTCCCTCTGACCCTGCCCAGCTCATGCTCTCACGTTGCAGGCATTTGTAGCACATCCTCCCCTCCCCACCACTTGTTAAGCACCCAACTCTGGTTTCTGGTTTTGGCTCAGGTCACGATCCTGGTTAGTGGGATCAAGTGAGATTCTCTCTCTCTGCCCCTCCCACCTCCCAACATGCACATGCTCTCTCCCTCTCTCTCTCCCTCAAAATACATATATAAACTTAAAAACAAAAACAAAAACAAAAAACACACTGGGAAGGCACCTGGATGGCTCAGTTGGTTGAGCATCCAACCTCAGCTCAGGTCATGCTCTCACAGCTCATGAGTTTGAGTCCCATGTCAGGCTCTCTGCTGTCAGCTGCAGAGCCTGCTTCAGATCCTCTGTCCCCTTTCTCTCTCTGCACCTCCCCTGCTCACTTTCTTTCTCTCAAGAATAAATACATTTAAAAATTAAATTAAATTAAAATTAAAAAAAATACACTGGGATAACAGAAATGTGTGAATATGTAAGAATCCCCAAATTCTTTGATTTGTTCTTGAACTTACCAATGGGACTGACGGTCTATATTTGAAGCCTAGATAAACACTTCCACTCAGATCTTAGGACTGGTCCGTACACAAAAATTCTAGTTCCTGGTTCTCCAGGAACTCAACAGGTACTTTCTTTTCTATTCCTCCCTCTCATCAATGAAATCTGGTTCCTTACCTTTCTCTTGTGACCCTTGGGACACCGGAGATTTGTGCTGCGTTGCCATGGGTCGGAGCTGAGTATTTGGAAGCCCTGGTGTCGACTCTGAATGTACGACCTCCTCCCAGAGTCCATGTCCATGTGCACGGGCTGGGACCTGAAAACAACAGGGCGGCTGCATTACAAGAAATTCCTTTGCGAGAGGAAGTGAACAACATAAAACAATCAAGAAGAGCTCATCTCTAGGGACACATGCTTGGGAAAGGAGGAAGCAGAATCTCACTTACTTCCTAGAGGCAGTAAGAACACAAATGTGTTGATTAGCGCAGAAAGGCATCATTTCTGATGCCCTTCCTACCATTTGGCACTCCCAAGGCATGGGAAGCCTGATAAACAGAAACTTAGAGCAGTTATTCAACAGAAAAAACTTTTGGTAACAAACCAGGAAACCTTAGTTCTGGTCTCAGATCTACCTTTAATTATGAGTGTCCAAAGTAACTGAAGTAATTCAAGCTCCCCACATACCAGTTTCCCACTTGGCAAAGATCACTGCAAGGATGTTGAGGATAAAAAACGTACACATATCCTTTACAAAAATAAAAAGGACTCTACCAATATGAGCCACACCGTACTAGAACTATTTTTATCCTCACAAACAGAAATCGACACCCAGCGTTCATTCCACTGCTGCGGTGCTGGTGTCTATCACCCAGCTTCCACACACCGTGGGCACAGCATGCACACATCCGTCTACTTACTGGCCGTCCTAATATATCAATCTGTCTTTCTAAATCCTCCAGCAGGGTCACCACCTCCTCTCCGTTCTCTAGCTGATGTTCCTTAACCAGAGTCTGAAGCTCCTCAGGCAGGATGGTCAAGAACTGTTCTAGCACTAATAACTCCAAGATCTGCTCCTTGGTGTTCAAATCTGGCCTTAGCCACTGATGACAGAGTGCGCGGAGTTGGATCAGAGCTTCTCGGGGTCCTAATGTCTCCTGGTAGCATAACTTCCTGAAGCGCAGACGGAATAACTCCTGGCCAGGAGGGTTATTTTCATGCAGACTAGATTCCTGGTCCCAGCCATGATCTTCCTCTACCTTGACAATTACAAGGTCTTCTTCAGGAGCTTGGTCTGGTGGGGATGAGGCTGACAACTTTCTTGATTCTGCTGCCATTTAGGGCTGGAAAAACTCAGGAGGCTCGTTTCCACTACCTTCTCTATCTTCTTAAGAAGAACCTTCCAAGGGCCTCTTTTCTAAGGGCAATTCTTGGAGAAGAGAAATCGTCAAACAATATTAAAGCAAATCAAAGGTCATAGTAATTTACTAAGACAGCTTAACAAGTTCCTACCACAACACAGACTTCATGGCTTGGTCATTTAAGTGATCCTCTCCACTGTTCCAGAAGTAACGCCTTACCTCCTTAGCTTTCTGCCATGCCAAATCCATCTGGGGAATATTCCCTTCCTTCTGCTTCCTCTCCTTGGGGATGGGGAATACGGCAAAACAAAGTTAGGAAACCATGTAGACTGGGTCTAATTGAAGTTCTGCATTTAACCTCAGCTGGTCTTCACTGATGCTGATTTAACCTTCAGTATTTGCAACTCTAGCTATACTGTTTCTACACACTTCAACTCTCAACCTATCCCTTGTGTTCAACAGACCTTTCTTTCTTTCCTTCTTTTTTTCTTCCTTTCTTTCCCTTCTTTCCTTCCTTCTTTCTTTCTTGACAGAGAGAGAGGAGTGGGGGGGGGGAGAGAGAGAGGGAGGGAGGAAGGAAGAGAAGCGGGGCTCATCCAAAGTGGGGCTCAAGCTCACCTGAAGCAGGGCTCAAGCTCACCCAATGTGGCACTCAAACTATGAGATCATGACCTGAACTTAAGGACTGAACCACCCAGGCACCCCAACAGACATACACTTCTACATAATCTAGCTCAAGCTATTGTCCAGAATTCCTAACACCAAAGTCTTCTCCACCTAATGTCCATTATCCTTCTGTGCTCTCCATCTTCCCTCCTATGTCAAAGCTAACTACTTCTCCCGTGGACCTTATCTCACTCTACAACTCCTTGGAGCACTGGTTGCTACCTTTCCAGGAACCTAAATGCCCCATCTACACACA
The DNA here is from genome assembly GCF_028018385.1 of Neofelis nebulosa. Taxonomy (NCBI): domain Eukaryota; kingdom Metazoa; phylum Chordata; class Mammalia; order Carnivora; family Felidae; genus Neofelis; species Neofelis nebulosa. The sequence continues at coordinate 5,648,027 of NC_080787.1, forward strand.
CTAACAACCTCCAGAATGTTTTATAAATAGAATCATACAGTAGGTATCCTTCTGAGTCTGGCACCTTCCACTTGGCATAATACATATGAGGTCATCAACGTCGTGTGTACCAGTAGTTTATTCCTTATGGAGATGTATGTTTATCTGTTCCCTAGTTGAGAGTATCTCAACTCATTTTCAGTATTTGACGATTACAAATAAAGGCACGATGAACATCTGCATTTGAGGTTTTGTGTAAACATGTTCTCATTTCACTTGGGTAAATATCTAAAGTAAAACTGATGCATCACATGGCAGGTCTATGTATAACTTTATAAGAAACTGTAAAACTTTTTTTTTTTAATGTTTATTTATTTTTGAGAGAGCATGAGCAGGGGAGGGGTGGGGAGACAGGGGAGGACAGAGGATCCAAAGCAGGCTCCATGCTGACAGCAGAGTCCAAAACTGTTTTCTAAAGTGCCTATAACACTTTGCATTCCACTGGCTATATGTGAGAACTGGTTCTCTCTATCCTAACAAGCAGCATTTGATATGGTTTTATTTTTAACTTTAGATATTCTAACAAGTATGTAATGGTATCTCATTATGGTTTAATTAATTAATTTATTTTTTAACCACTCCCTGATATCTCACTATGGTCTTTTTTTTTTTTTTTTTTAATGTTTATTTTTGAGAGAGAGCGAGCACATGCCACAGATTCTGAAGCAGGCTCCAGGCTCTGAGCTGTTAGCACAGAGCCTGATGTGGGGCTCGAACCCACGAACCACGAGATGATGATCTGAGCTGAAGTTGGTTGCTCAACTGACTGAGCCACCCAGATGCCTATTCACTACGGTCTAAATCTGCATCTTCCTTCTACTTCTGTAGAGCATCCTTTCACCTGTTTGTCTACCACCCATATTATCTTCTCTGGTGAAGTTATCTGCTCAAAACTTTTGCCTGTTTTAAAAATAAACTTTATCATTGAGTTTTGAGAATTCCTTACATATCTTGGACACGAGACCATTATGATATATATGATGTGCAAATATTTCCTCCTCTTCATTCCTTTAACAGTGCCTTTCCAAGAACACAAATCCGTAACTTTTCTGAAGTCTAATTTGTCATTTTTTTTCTTTTAGGGATTGTGCTTTTGGTGTCATACCTAAGAAATTTTTGCTTAACTCACAGTCGCAAAGATTTTCTCCTGTTTTCTTCTAAAACTTCTACAGTTTTAGGTTTTACCATAGGTCTATGATCCATCTTGAGTTAATTTTTTTAAGTAATCTCCGCACCCAACATGGGGCTCAAAATCATGACCCCGAGATCAAGAATCACACACTCCACCTACTGAGCCGGCCAGGCATCCCAAATTTTGAGTTAATTTTTTGTATAGAATTTGAGTTGTGGATGGAGTTTAATTTTTTGGAACACAGCTACCAAATTGTTCCAGCACCTTCAAAAAGATTACCCCTTTACCGACTGAATTATCTTTACATCTTTGTAAAATCAATTGACCACGTATGTGTGGGTTTATTTCTGTAATCTCTATTCTGGTCCATTAACCTATATGTTTACCCTTTTCCCCAAACAAAATTGTCTTGACTATTGCGGCTTTAAAATATTAAAACCAAATATTAAAAGTCCTGCAACTCTGTTGCAATATTTTCAAAATTGTTTTGACTTTAAGTTTATTTATTTTGAGAGAGACAGAGACAGTGTGAGTGGGGTTGGGGCAGAGAGAGAGGGAGAGAGAATCCCAAGCAGGCTCCACACTGTCAGCAGAGAGCTTGATGCAGGGCTCGAACCCACCAAACTGTGAGATCATGAGCTGAGCCAAAACCAAGAGTCAGACGCTTAACCCACTCAGCCACCCAGGAGCCTCTGTTTTTTCTAATTCCATGGTCTTTTGATACAAATTCCTACCAACCCTCTCTCCCGGAACTGGATTTGTGCTGGATCTATACAGCTCACTGACATTTTAATATCCATTCTATAAACACACTCTATCTCTCCATTTAAGTCTTCTCCAATTTCTTTCATTAGTGCCCCAAATACCTATTCTTTTTTTTTTTTTTTTTTTTTTTAAATTTTTTTTTTCAACGTTTTTTATTTATTTTTGGGACAGAGAGAGACAGAGCATGAACGGGGGAGGGTCAGAGAGAGGGAGACACAGAATCGGAAACAGGCTCCAGGCTCCGAGCCATCAGCCCAGAGCCTGACGCGGGGCTCGAACTCACGGACCGCGAGATCGTGACCTGGCTGAAGTCGGACGCTTAACCGACTGCGCCACCCAGGCGCCCCCCAAATACCTATTCTTAAAGGAATAGACAGAATATTTTCTCCTTTAAAATCTTTTCTTGGAGCACCTGGCTGCCTCAGGCAGAAGAGCATACAACCCTTGATCTCAGAGTCATGAGTTCAAGTGCCACGTTGGGTGTAGAGCTTACTTTAAATGAGTAATTTTCCTACAGTTATGTATTATTAGTTGCAAAGGAGTTTTGACTTCCTAACTTAATTGTATGTTCTCTATAAGTAAAGATCTGTATCTTTTACTTTATTGATAGAATCAAAGATCATTCAAGGGCTATTATTTATAATATCTAACACGGAAGGTATCTGTCTTTAAGAGCAAGATTTAGATACAAAACATATAGATCTAAAGACTTTATTAAAGGGTCCTATTTCTTTGTGGGTATGTCTATGGCCTTTAGCTTTGGTAACAGACATCACTTCTTGCCTGTACTTGCAGTGGTTAAGTGGTCTTCCTGCCTTTGGCTATTCTTTTCTCTCATTCATGTTCCCCACAGCTGCCTGTTGTGGGTTGAACTGTGTCCTCCCAAAAGACATGCTGAGGTCCTAACCTCTGATACCTGTGAATGCGACCTTATTTGGAAATAGGGTCTTTGCAGATGTAATTAAGTTAAGATAAGGTTATACTGGAGTAGAGTAAGCCCTTAATACAACATGACTGGTGTTCTTTTAGGAAAGTAAGAGACACAGAGACTGAGATATACAAAGAGAGAGCCATGTGAAGACACAGACAAAGAAGAGAGCTGTGAGACCACAGACGCAGAGGTAAGGAGTTATGCAGCCACAAGCCAAGGAATGCCTATAACAACCAGAAAGTCGGTGAACGTGGCTCTGCCAACATCTTTTGTTTTTTTAAGTTGTTTTTTTTTCTGTTTATTTTATTTTTGAGAGAGAGGGCACAAGTGGGGAAGGGACAGAGAGGGGAGGGGACAGAGGATCCGAAGCAGGCTCTGCTCTGACAGCAGAGAGCCCAATGTGGGGCTTGAACCCATGAACCATGAAATCATGACCTGAGCCAAAGTCAGACATTTAACCAACTTAGCGCCCCCAGGCGCCCCTGCCAACATCTTGACTTTCGACTTTTAGCCTCCATAACTATGAAAGAATAAATTTCTGCTGTGCTAAGCCACCCAGCTTGTGCTACTTTGTTATAATATGTTACCCTATAAAATTTACACCTTTCTAGAAAGACTTTTAATAAGTATGTAATATAACTCATCACTTTAAAATCTTTTGAAAGGGAACCCACCTCTTCAGCATGATATGCAATGTCCTTTATGGTATGTAAACCTGCTTACCTTTATCTACTATAAGCTCACCTTCACATACCTTTTCCAAATGTGGCTTTCTTTTTAAAAAAAAAATTTTTTTTTAATGTGTATTTTATTTATTTTTGAGACAGAGAGAGACAGCACAAGTGGGACAGGGCAGAGAGAGAGAGGGAGACCCAGAATATGAAGCAGGCTCCAGGCTCCGAGCTGTCAGCGCAGAGCCTGACGTGGGACTCGAACTCACGAGCCGTGAGATTATGACCTGAGCCAAAGTCGGACGCTCAACCAACTGAGCCACCCAGGCACCCCCAAATGTGGCTTTCTTTAGGCTCCACTCTATTACAGAGCTCTTTATTCTAGTTCAGTGGTTTTCAACCAGGCCAATTTTGCTCCCCTCTCCCAGGGACACTTGGCAATCTCTGAAAACATTTCTGGTTGTTAAAACTGAAGGGAAGGGATTCTACTGGTATCCAGTAGGTAGAAGCCCAAGATGCTACTAAACATCTTACAATGCATAACACAGACCCCCCAACAAAGCATGATCTGTCAATGCCAAGTTTCATAAACCCTGGTCTAGCTGAAACCATTCACTCTAACTTAAAAGTCTCAGCTTACCTACTATTTTTTTCTTGAGGTGTCTGTCACTCCCACTCTGACATGCCCCAACCGACAAGCAGATTAAGGTGCTCATTCTTGCCAAGACATTTTTCACATGGTCCAAAGAGAGGATTGATCACATTGTGTAGGTACTGTAAATGTGTGCCCATGGCCACGGTTTTACTGCAAATGTTTGTTTGTGGCAGTCACCTTCTTCTCTGTCCCTCTTATAAAACAAGGAAGTTTTATTACATATTTGTATTCCAGAAAGATCACAAAGGCAGCACTACAGACAATGGAAAGGAGCATAAATGAAGGCAGTATATCCAAAACAGCTGGCAAGAGATGAACATGAGGAAACCACACCTATAATCCTCAAAGAAAGAGGAGAGACAGGCCCTTAGGAGGAAAATCAGATTACATCTACTTCTTGACATGAGTCTTGAAAGCAGTGCCTCTTTCAGGAGTTTTTTTTAGGGGCAGGGGGAAGAATGGGGTAGGGGTAGTTCAGTCTCTACAATCAAATGAAAACACAGAGCTTTTCCACAGAAAAAAACCCCAAAGGCACAAAAGCTTACATTCAATTTCAGCACAGTTCACAGACCTGATGCCCACGCAAGGACTCCAGGGCCATTAAGAACCTTACTTAGAGGGATGCCCGGCTGGCTCAGTGGGAAGGGTTTGCGACTCCTGGTCTCAGGGTGCTGAGTCTGAGCCCCATGTTGGGGGGTAAAGATTACTAAAAAATATATCAGGGCGCCTGGGTGGCTCAGTTGGTTAGGCAGCCGACTCTTGATTTCAGCTCCGGTCATGATCCCACAGTTTGTGAGTTCAAGCCCTGTGTCGGGCTCTGTGCTGACAGCACAGAACCTGCTTGGGATTCTGTCTCTGCCCTTCCCCAGATCGCGCACACTCTCTCCTTCTCTTTCTTAAAAAAAAAAAAAAAAAAAAAAAAAAAATTATATATACATATATATGTGTATATATATATATATATATACATATATATATATGCATATATATATATGTGTGTATATATATATAAACTTAAAAAAACAAAAAACCACCCTTAGAGAGCATGGACAGAAAAGGAAAAAAGTTGGAAAATTATCTTTAAAATTCGATATGGTTGAGGGGTGCCTGGGTGGCTCAGTCAGTTAAGTGTCTGACTTCAGCTCAGGTCGTGATCTCACGGACTGTGAGTTTGAGCCCTGGGTCAGGCTCTGTGATGACAGCTCAGAGCCTGGAGCCTATTTTGGATTCTGTCTCCTTCACTCTCTGTCCCTCCCCCACTGTGCTCTGTCTCTCAAAAATAAATAAATGTAAAAAAAAATTTTTTTAATTAGATAAGGATGAGAACAATAGTTTGGTGAGTAAACTACTAATACCAATAACAGAGAAGTAAGAGATAGGGTTAAATATTGTGTCTAACATCAGAGAGTTTAATTCATGAAGATTTTTATAGAGAAGCAGGGGGATTTCCTGGCATAGTGAGGGTTGACGGAAAAACGAATCTGGGCAAGAGGTTGAGATTTTGTGGAGAATTTGAGACAAGGCATAATCATTTTTGTTTTGAACAGCGAGGATTAATATCCATGGTCTTAAAATAATTTTTATATTTTTTATTAATGTTTACTTATCTTTGAGAGAGAGAGAGCGAGAGAGCGAGTGTGAGTGGGTGAGGGACAGAGAGAGGGAGACAGAATCCGAAGTAGGCTCCAGGCTCCAAGCTGCCAGCACAAAGCCCAATACGGGCTTGAACCCATGAACTGTGAGATCATGACCTGAGTGAAGTCGGGCGGTTAACTGACTGAGCCACCCAGGTGCCCCACATCTTAAAATAATTTTTAAAAATTTAGGAAAAGTCAATTAAGAGGCGCCTGGGTGGCTCAGCTGGTTTAAGCCTTGGACTTAACCACGTCATGATCTTGCAGTTTATGAGTTTGAGCCCCACATCAGGCTCTGTGCTGACAGCTTGGAGCCTGGACCCTGCTTTGGGTTCTGTGTCTTCCTGTCTCTCTACCCCTCCCTGCTCGTGCTCTCCCTCTCTCTCTCTCAAAAACAAATAAACATTAAAAAAAAAAAAAAAGAACTTTATATTAAGATATTAAAGTAAATATAACATATTAACATCATAGTAAATAACACTTAATAAAGTCTCAACAGTGAAACCCAGAGAAGTCATCTAATTATCAGGTCTGTTCATAATTTACACCAACCAAATCAGCCAACCAGTCTTGTCCTTTCCCCACCCTGATTATTTTTTTTTCAGTATCTAATTTTCCACTTTTTAGTCTCTTCCCTCTCCAATCAAGTTTTTGACAATTACAACCTATAAATGGACTTCAATATTTGGACTACAATATTAGTCTAGTATGTACCTGCCTCTCAGTTTCATGTAAGCACTTTAGGGGTAAAGACTGCTTCTTACATCCTCTTTTAAGAATACCCAGTTGGGGAGCCTGGGTGGCTCAGTTGGTTGGGCATCTGACTTCGGCTCAGGTCATGATCTCACGGTTTGTGGGTTCGAACCCCGTGTCGGGCTCTGTGCTGACAGCTCGGAGCCTGGAGCCTGCTTGGGATTCTGTGTCTCCCCCTCTCTCTGCCCCTCCCCCACTCATGCTCGGTCTCTGTCTCTCAAAAATAAAGTAAAACATTAAAAAAAAAGAATACCTGGTCAAGGGGTACCTGGGTGGCTCAGTCAAGCATCGGACTCTTGACTTTGGCTCAGGTTCACGGGTTTGAGCCTCACATAGGGCTCCATGTTGACAAAACAGCCTGCTTGGGATTCTCTCTCTGCCCCTTCCCCACTCTCTCTCAAAATAAAATGAACTTAAAAAAAAAAAAAAAAAGAATACTTGCTCAAGTTTATTGATTTAGGAAGTTAAAATAGTCAACATGTACAGTCTCCTGATCTCAAATGCTACATAATCCCGTGAACTACTAAAGACACAACTCAGATTTAAAAGCATTATTCTCTTGGGCGCCTGGGTGGCTCAGTCGGTTGGGCGGCCAACTTCGGCTCAGGTCATGATCTCGCGGTCCGTGAGTTCGAGCCCCGCGTCGGGCTCTGTGCTGACAGCTCAGAGCCCGGAGCCTGTTTCAGATTCTATGTCTCCCTCTCTCTGACCCTCCCCTGTTCATGCTCTGTCTCTCCCTGTCTCAAAAATAAATAAAACATTAAAAAAAAAGTTTTTAAAGCATTATTCTCTTAATAGATGAAAAGGAATGCTTTTCTTCCTTCAAACTAATGAGGTCTACTTGGGGATGTTTGAGAACCGAAAACAAAACAAGAAAGAGACTGTCCAGGCTTTAAAGATCAAGAGAAAAACCGGTGAAGCCAAAACTGTGCTTTACAGTTATCAAAGTGAGGAAGCCAGTTTTAACATCTGCTACATTTCACCCTTCACCACGAATTCAAAATGCTTAGGATTTGTTGAAACGATTCCTGCATAAATATACTTAACTGAACTACTCAAACAACAGGAATATGGGTTGTTTTGAGAGGTTGTAGCGGCGGTCTTACTGTTGCCTGACAAAAAAAAACCACTCTTGAGTGCCCTGAGTTTTAGAAACGGGGCCCCTCCAAAAAGGGTTCCCAGGCATCTACTTTAGTCGGCCTTGAGGAACAAAGTAAGTACTCGGAGTAAGGGTGAATTCTCTATTACCCCAGAGATGTGACAAATGTGTCTTTTGTGCAGTTATCTCAACGCGCCACCGTGTTCTGCATACACTACGAACAGCAGATTGCCTTAACAGCAAACATAGGTTTCCAAGGATAATTCGGGGCTTCCAAAAACAAAGTACAGCTTGAAAAAAAAATATATTTTTTTTTTTTGTATCGTAAAGGAAATGCAAAATTGCTGAGTAAAAACAATTCGGATCGTGGGAACAGTTGCATAGAAGATAACGTGGGGCCGGTTTCCCATTTTAAGAACAACAGCACCCAGAAAGAGGAACGGGATGACGAAAGCGAGAGTTTGGGGACGCTCCCCCTGCGGACCCTGATGCCCGGCCCTGGCCCCTCGGTCCCCGGTTCCCGCCGCGTCCGCGTCCCCCGCGGACCCTCAGGCCCGGCCCCGTCTGTCCCCGGTTCCCGCCGCGTCCGCGCCTCCCGCGGACCCTCAGGCCCGGCCCCGACCCGGTCTGTCCCCGGTTCCCGCCGAGTCCGCGCCCCCTGCGGACCCTCAGGCCTGGCCCCGGCGGCGGCCTACTCTGGCCCACAAAGCCCTCCCCTCCCCCGCCCGGAGCCCGGCCCGTTACTCACCGCGAGTTCCGGGGGCGGCCCGGGGCGGGGAAGGGAGGCTGCAGAGGACGGACGGACGGGCTCGCAGGAAGGGCGGGGGGCAAACCGGGGCGAGAGCTGTAGTCGGACGCGGGCCCGCCGGCCTCCAACTTCCAAACCCGCGAAGGCACAACCTCGACCGAGGCGCATCTTGTCGGGAGGCACTTCCGGAGGCTCTCTAGGAACATGGAGGTCTGGAAGCTCTATGGCCGGCCGGCTACGGGGACCGGCGCCCCGCCCTCCGCAGTCCCCGGGCTCGTCCGCCGGTGCGCGCTTAGCGGTCCCCGGCGGGAGTGGGGACGTGGGCGCGAGCTCGGGTCCTGGCGGTGCTGGCGACTGGGCGCGGAAAGACCCCCGCACTCGGCTGTCCTCCGAGCCTCCTGTACAGACTGCCGATCGTTTGAGGAATTCCTCCCCATCACGGTTCACAGCCTTTTGAATCCCCTATGGCGCTTAATAATAGTACACCTTGTACTGTTGTGTTCACACAACCATTGTAAGGGCGGCTGGGTGGCTCAGTCCGATGCGTGTCAGACTCTTGGTCCCGGCTGGGGTCGTGATCCCAGGGTTGGGGGCATCGAGCCCCATGTCAAGCTCCACAACCGGCTCCGTGCTGAGTGTGGAGCCTGCTTAGGATCCTGTCTCCCTCTGCCTTTCTCCCCTACTCGTACTCTCTCGCTCTCGCTCGCTCTCTACTCTCAGAAGGAAAGAGAAAGAGAGAAAGAAAGACCAACCATTGTGATTGAGAATAAATTTCCTCTGAATCTTTGTAACTGTTCAGCCCTTTTCTATCTTACTGAATTGCAATCTCTTAAAGCCAGCTTTGTAGCTTAGCTTTTCAAATACCAAACCCGGGAGGGAAGCTTCACTAGTGGACTTTTGTTTTAATACCACAAATCTACGTTCACATCTACATTCATTCTTTTCTTGACTGAGAGAAAGCCAATCTCACAGTAGATTAGTAGGGGCTTTATTCTAGTCATTGTCTTACTGAGACACTATTTCAGATTCTTCTGAACAACTGCTTGCATGCTTATTAGCTTCCAGGGGTCCTGTGCAAAAATGGAAAGAGTACACGTGCTTGCAAGCAGTGCTCCCAATCCTTGCCCTCTCAGGGTATCTACTATGTGTCCTTGTAAACGTTAAGATTCACGGACTTCCACATAGGTGTAAATCTTAATTTACACGTCGCCTTAATGCATTATGTTTCTATCATATTTGATCAGAAGTATTGCCTGCAGGCCTGTGTTTCACTGTTTTTCCGGTTCTTCCTGTTTTGGGATCTCCTTGAGGTCACTTGAGATTACAGAAGGCTGACATCAGTCACCTACTGCCGTGTTAGTGCACACTTTAATACCATTGTATTAAAGATTTAGCTTTTCAGACTAGCTAGGATTTGGGGGTGGGGGTTGAGGAAAATGTCTTATTTGTGTTGTTTAGGTCCCCCTCCTATTATGATTCCTTCAACATCTTTCCTAACTACCCACTTATTCTGAGTTCTCAGGTGCCCCTCCAATCTTCACCTTAACTTCCCCTCTTTAGCAGCTCCTACTGATACCCACCACCAATGTTTCTATCCAGTCTCCAACCTGAACCAGAAAATATTCTGTCCACCCATCAGGACTAAATCTTAGTAGTTTTATTTGTTTTTAGGGCTTTTTTGTTTTCATCTAATCATCACAATGAAACAAATAAGAATAAGCACTGAGAAGTTACAGTGTTTCTAGACTCCTTCAAAACACTTATTTTTGCTGTTTATTTTATAGTTCTTGCCTCCCAGATGGGGTGGTGACTGGAAGTAACTGGCAACAGACTAGGAACTCTGCCCTTGGTTTTTGTTTTTATTTATTTAAAAAAAATTTTTTTTAACGTTTTATTTATTTTTGAGACAGAGAGAGACAGAGCATGAACGGGGGAGGGGCAGAGAGAGAGGGAGACACAGAATCTGAAGCAGGCTCCAGGCTCTGAGCCATCAGCCCAGAGCCCGATGCAGGGCTCGAACTCAAGGACTGCGAGATCGTGACCTGAGCCGAAGTCGGACGCTTAACCGACTGAGCCACCCAGGCGCCCCTATTTATTTATTTTGAGAGAAGGAGAGAGAGAGAGAGGGTGGGGCAGAGAGAAAGGAGAGAGAGAATCCTAAGCAGGCTCCATGCCATCAGCGCAAAGCCCAACGTGGAGCTCAATCACGTTGAGATCGACTTGAGTTTAATCAAGAGTCAGCCGCTTAACTGACTGAGCCACCCAGGCGCTCCACAGAGGTAGTTTAGAAGTAAAATAGTATCATGACCTAAGGAAAGATTTCTCGAAAGGCACTAATAACAGAAAATATTGCTAAATTTGACTTCATCAAAATTTAAACCTTCTGCTCAAGAAAAAGCACCATTAAGAAAGTGAGAAGAGAGGCTACAGCCTGGAAAACATGTGTGATACATATTTCTGACAACTAGTATACAGAGTATGCAAAGGACACTCACAACTCAATCATAAGACAAACTAACATAAGTAGGTAAAAGATCTGAGCGGACACTGTACAAAAGAAGATATTTGAATGGCCAATGAGTACATGAGAAGGTACTCAACGTCATAGAGGGAAATATAACAAAAATCACAACAAACCATTAAAACCACTACATATCCGTTAGAATGGCTAAAATTAAAATGTCTAACAGCGCCAAGTACTGGTGAGGATATGAAGCGATTGGAACTGTTATTCAATGCTAGTGGGAGTTAAAATGGTATGCTAATTTCAACAACTGGCAATTTTTAATGAAGTTAAATAATGCCTACATTCTGATCCAGTAATCTCACTTCTAGACATTTAGCTAAGACATATGAAAACACAAGTCCACAGCAGCTCTATTCATAATAGGTCCAAACTGGAAAAACCCAAATGTTCATCAATAGGAGAATAGAGAGTGAAATAGTGTAATGCTCATACAATATATACTACTCAGAAATAAAAAGAAGCTACTAATAGATGAATGATGCGGATGAATCTTGAAAATATGTTGGTGGGGCACCTGGGTGGCTCAGTTGGTTAAGCGTTTGACTTTGGCTCAGGTCATGATCTCATGGTCCGTGAGTTCAAGCTCCCCAGTGGGCTCTGTGCTGACAGCTCAGAGCCTGGAGCCCGCTTCAGATTCTGTGTCTCCCTCTCTCTCTGCCCCTTCCCTATTTGCATGCTCTCTCTCTTTCTCAAAATAAATAAATAAACTTAAAAATAATTTATTATGTTGGGGGCACCTGGCTGGCTCAGTTGGTAGAGCATGCAACTCTCAATCTCAAGGGTTGTGAGTTCAAGCCTCACGTTGGGCATAGAGCCTACTTAAAACAAAAAAAAGTTAACAAAACTAAATAGTACGCTTAGTTTTATGGTGTGAAAAACACCAGGCCTCCCTCACTCCTCCATTCCCTACCAATATCTATTCCCTAGAGATATCCAGTTAACTCTTTCCTTTTACTTTTCATGTTAACCTCTATATTTATAATGTACTAACACTGCTTGCTATTTCTTGATTTTTCACTTACAAATATTCTTTATTATGCATTAACTTCCTACTATGGAAAAAAAAGCATTTAATTTTTTAAGTTTATTTATTTTGAGAGAGAGAGAGAGAGAGAGAGAGAGAGAGCAGGGGACAGGCAGAGAGAGAGAGAGGGAGAGAGACAATCCCAAGCAGGTTTCGTACTATAAGCAGAGGTCAGTGCAGGGCTTGAGATCTCACCACAAACGGTGAGATCATGACCTAAGCCCAAACCAAGAGTCAGATGCTTAACCAACTGAGCCATACCCTAAAAAAGCATTTCATTTTTTATTTTTATTTTTTTTATTTTTTATTTTTAAAAAAATTTTTTTTTTCAACGTTTTTTATTTAGTTTTTGGGACAGAGAGAGACAGAGCATGAATGGGGGAGGGTCAGAGAGAGAGGGAGACACAGAATCGGAAACAGGCTCCAGGCTCGGAGCCGTCAGCCCAGAGCCCGACGCGGGGCTCGAACTCACGGACCGCGAGATCGTGACCTGGCTGAAGTCGGACGCTTAACCGACTGCGCCACCCAGGCGCCCCAGCATTTCATTTTTTAGACCACTACTAGAACTAGCCACACCAGGGATTAGAGGACACATAAACTTCCTGAGTTGCTAAGTCCAACAGCATCAGCAGCCCCACCAAGGCACAAAAATGTTAGACTCCAGTTACTTGTACTTTCCCCACTTCTATAAAAAGGGGACAAATTTCTATTAATGTTACCAGATGGAGAAACATTTCCAAACTTAGCGTCAGCTGCTCGCTGCTGGAAAATCTGTGCTCAGAGGCAAGTGATTGTGGGAAAGGAAAGTTTACTTTAGTCAAGGAGCCGGTAACCTGGGTGGACTACCTCCCAGGTAGTAAAGAGGGTGGACAAATCTTTCAAAGACCATCTTCCCTGTCCAGGTGAGGCCAGAGAATTTTTTTTAAATGTTAATTTATTTTTGAGACAGAGAGACAGTGCATGCGCTGGGGAGGGGAAGAGAGAGAGAGAGAGAGAGAGAGAGAGAGAGAGAGAGAGAGAGAGAGAGAGAGAGAGACAGTCTGAAGCAGGGTCCAGGCTCTGAGCTGTCAGCACAGAGCCCGACGTGGGGCTCGAACCCACGACCCGTGAGATCATGCCCTGAGCTGAAGTCATACACTTAACAGACTGACCCTCCCAGGTGCCCCATAGTCCAGAGAATTTTAAAGGGGAAGGCATGGGAAAGGGAGGGGGCTACACACAGGAGAAGCAGGTGCCCAGGTGGTAGTCGTATGTGGACATGACCCTGAACAGACTCTCTGGCAAAGCCAAAGCTATTTTCCAATGCTGTCAGGCCATATCCTGTGGGAAAGTCTGGTCCTTCACTCCTCAAGGCCAGTGGTCTGCAAATCTCAAGGAAAGCAGGTTATTTCTGCCACAGACACAGGGACTTAGGTCAGCAAGAAAGGAGTGCATAAAATTGAAGCGAATTCACCCTTGAGATCAACTGGAGTGCTGTTACAATAACACTCCAAATATTTTCCACACCTGGAACCTCAAAGGTGTTCCCAGATTCTCCTCAGTTGCTCTGAATTTTAGTTTCAGAAGCATCACTTCATATGTAGTATATGGACTAGCATAGTAATTTTCTAAAATTTTGGTCTCAGGGTGCCTGGGTGGCTCAGTCAGTTAAGCCCCCAACTCTTGATTTCCGTTGAGGTCATGATCTCACAGGTCCCTGGGATCAAGTCCCACATCTGTGCTGTCAGTGCAGAGTGCTGAGCTTGTCAGCCTGCTTGGGATTCTCTCTCTCCTTCTCTCTCTCTGCCCCTCCCCCACTTGCTCTCTCTCTCTGTCTTTCTCTCTCTCTGTGTGTATGTGTCTGTCTCTGTGTGTGTGTGTCTCTCTCTCTCAGAATAAAAAACTTAAAAAAATAACAAAATTTTGGTTTCATGATTCCTTTTATATTCTTAAAAACTAATGAGGACCCCAAAGAGCTTATTTTTATGTGGCTCATATCCATCAAGATTTGCTGTATTTGAAATTAAACCTGAGGAATTAAAAAATATTTGAAATAACAATAACATTTCCATTACATGTCAACTTTAATATATTTTATGGAATCTAACAATATCTTCTAAAACAAAAAGTTAGTGAAAGGAGTGGAATTACTTCACATTTTTGCTAGTCTCTTTGAAGTCTGGTTTAATAAGTGGCTGGATTCTCACACTTGCTTCCTCACTCAGTTTCACCGGAGAAGGTCAAACCTCAGGACCGACAATTGTAAAGGGCAATAGTGGGTCATTCATTTAAGAACTGCATTTGGGGAAGTTTGGAGATGTTCCCTAGCTGGCCGCTGGGGCTTGTGTCCTCTGCCCACAGCTAGATACTCACTTTCTAAAACAACCGGAAAGGCTCTTACCAAGAGACTGAACGAAGCATAGCAAAACTTGAGATGATTCAGGACATTTACAATGGAACAAAGAGGAGGAAAAATAAAGATAGCATTCTCTAAAAGTGAAGTACACTGAAGCCCGCCGCCCTAGAGGAAGGTTCCTGTTTTGGTAATTGTGTAGGTCCTTGGCCTGTCTGCCTGCCCTCTGCTCACTCACCCTACAGGAAGGCCTGCCTGTAGTCTGCTCGTGTGGGACCTAGATTGAGACTCTCCACTGGGGTAAGACCAGCTGCAGAAGCAGCCTCCTCCCACTGCAGTGGAAGTTCACACCACCTACAGTAACCAGCACGTGACTCACTCCCAGATGCAAGCGATACCGAGATACCACGCGTCAGAAGACACCTAATGAATATCAAGAGCAGAGCATGAAGAAGAAGGGGCAGAGGTGTCTGACCCCAGAGCACGGACAGACAACCCAGGGAACAGAAAAATGGATTAACCGTAATGAGGCAGGGGAGGAAAAACTTTCTCTCTTCCCTTCTTGGTTCTTTGGTTGGCCTAATAAATCAACATGAGATGGTTTAACTGGAGGACAAAATTTTAGGGTTGTTCATACAGGAGCTCATAAAACTACAAGACTCAAAGAAGTGACCAAAGCTGACTAAACTTCTTTGTTTGCCTTTTGTTTTTTATTATATTTTAAAATATTAAAATAACAAAATATGATAAAAGTGAGAATCTACATGTATATAAAGCAAACACAAAAATATTAAGTAAATAAATAAATAGATAAATAAATAAATAAAAGCTGACATTTCCTCTACCCCCAAATGCTACTACCTAGAATGTTGGGAAACAATTCTCCAAGGATTTCTCACATTTCTCTAAGTCTTCTGACAGATTTTCTTTCAGTTCAGCTTTTCAAAGATGTATCTCCTTTTGGAGCAGATTTATTTCCTAACAAGGATAATAAAGATTGTTAGAAATAACCCATCAACCGGATCAAAGGTGGGATGCAGAGACTCGCAGCACAGTGAAGCAAGGCTTTAATCAATGTTCTTACGAAAGTGGGTGTCTGATGGACAGGCACACTCGGGGCAGTTACAGCAGACAATTTATCTCCTAGTGTGCAAGTCCGTCCCCTCGTTCCTCATTGGCTGAGTACTACAGAGGTTACAGCCTTATCCTGACATCACCTATGCCCATGTAAGGCAAAAAGTAGTCTGATTGGAACAAATGTGCATTCCCTGAGCTGACCAGAGACTTTCAGTCCCTCCTATTGACAGACATTTAGATTTTTTCCTTTCTTTCTACCATTAGCAATCCTATCTGCCTTACTGCCCTCTAGAATGTCCCTCTCCTTACCCCATAATCACTGTGAGTCTCCCGAGTCCTCTCAAGTCCAGGAGTTGTCTCATTGTTTCCTATCATTCTAAACACTAGTCTGTTATTCTCATAACAGGTCTCTCTTCTCAGGGTTTCATTAATCTATTTATCACATTCTATTTTGTATTACTTGTTATTATTGCATATGCTCTTAACCAGAGTATAAGCTTCCTCATCTAGTATTTATTCCGAGATCTCTCTCTCCCACTTCCGGTATGCAGTGGCCCTTAAAATATGCAGATGTGCCATACATTTCAGACAGGAAAAATGGTTTGAGTTGTTTTGTCAAGTGGCTAAATTTAGTCAATATGATTCACCTTCTCCTTTCTTTTCTATTAATTCCTTTCCCTGAGATCTGTCTTTATTCATCCAGGTAATACTTCTCAAGACCTCACCTGTGCCAGGTGCCAAGTTTGGTGAGACTGCTGAGATGAGCAGCTATAGGTCGCTCACAATGACCATACCCTTTTTCCATTCTTCATGGTTTTTGTCTTACTCCAGTCTTGTCTTGCACTTTACTTTTATGGGAGAGCCAAAATAACTTCCAAGCTACCCTTCCAGGTTTTTGGCTGAGGTCCCCCCAACAGCCAATAAAAATGTTAACAGGAGAAAAAGACGTTTAGTAATGAAAGGGCGGACCTACGCCTTCCGACTCCATCTTGTTCTGTGTCCTCCACCTTGAATGACTGTGTCCCCGACATGCCCCCTTTCCGGGAAAATCGCAGAAACCTCAGACCACGCCTCCTCCCCTTGAGTAACCTCCCGCTCACCCGTTCAAACTTCCTGATCAAAACACACCCAGCGACCTGTGGCGACCTGCGTAACAGGACTCCTACCCTTCCCCAGCCAATGGCTGAGGCCACAGCCATTACCTCACCAACTGCCCCTAGACCCCTATAAAACCTTTGTGCTTTTGAAACTCCCTCTCTCCGGTATCTCACGCTGCGTCGGTGCAGGTAGGGGATTGAGTTCGAGTTAGCTCGAATAAAGGCTCTTTGCTTTTGCCTCGGACTCGGCTCCCTGGTGGTCTTTGGGGGTCACGAATTCTGGGCATAACAGTAACAGGTATACCTCCTGTATACATGGGGAGACCCAGGAAAACGGCATCACTCCTTGAAATGGCGCAAGTCACCACCTTAAATATAATGTCCACCTGTCGGCAAATGAAGATTATGGGGGCTTTCAGGTGAAGCACAGTAAAGATGGATGAGATTGTTATCATATTTGTTGTTTGTCGACAAGAAGTTTCTAGAGTTTTAGAGTTCTTCCTTCTCTTCCTGGGGAGACACCCTTACAAATGGACATTCCCTTAAAAAATGCAAATGTTTCTTACAAAAGGGTAACTTTTACTTGTTTTTCTGAGCTCCTGTCCCGTTTTTGTTTTGTTTTGTTTTAAATAATCAGCCTAAAATAACCCTAACAGGCATATTTAAGGGGCGGCAAAATTTGCTCACCTTCACTCTTCCTCCAGATGAGAGGTCGCAGGGATGGGGGGCAGAGGGCTGTCCCCACAGTCACTGTCGGGCCTCCTGAGCAATCCTGGAGGTTTGCCCAGGCCGGAGGCCCAGCGACTTTCGGGGAACGTCCCTACCGCCGGGATATAGCCTTCGGGAGCCACCCCCCCCCCCACCCTCCTCCTCCGCCTGCACCTGGGGCCCCAGGGCTCTTTCGGGCCGGAACCCCAGTGTTTGTGCCGTCGAGGAAGAGCGGACCCGTTTTCCCGAGCTCTCGCGTTTGCGAGCCACTTCCGGTTGCGAGCGGCTCCGGAGCGGAGGGCGGCAAGGAGCCGCGGACCGCGGGCTGGTGCGGATCTCCGGCCCGGGCTGTGGCTGGGTGTTGGGGGGGGCGGGGGGCGTGCGGAGTGAGGGCGTGGTGAACAGAACGGGTATTAAAACACACCCGGGAGCAGCAGCAACGCAGGGAACGAACTGGGGCCGGGAGCGCCGAGCAGGATGCTGACCGCCTCCCTAGCGCTAGGGGCCACGGCCCGCGGGCTCCCGGCGTCCTTGGAGACCACGCTGAGGGTCCCAGCACCCGGCGGTTCTCCTGTAGGACTCCCCTGCTGCACCTCGGTAGCAGCTCCCGGGAGACTTGTTCCCACAACTCCTGGTGCAGCTCCAGCCACTGCTGCTTCTTCGTTTTTGTTCTGTGCGCCATTTAGTCTTCATGGACCCTCCCTTGCTCACGCGGTCTCAAAATAAGTAAACATTAAAAAAAAAAAAAAAATCACTGTGCCATAGCGGCACATTTTGGAGCAGCCTGCCCTTGTCCCCTGTGGAACACAGTATGTGCTCAATAAATATTTGTTGATCATTAAACAAATCAATAATAGGTAAAAAGTCTTTGGCATCATAGAACTTACTCTCACAGAATTAAAGTGGTTTGGAACCTGGAGAATGGGAGGTACCCGAGAGCGAGAAGCTCTTGATGAGGCTGTTCCAATAAATAGGAATATAATGTGATGTAAAGTTTTCTAGTAACCACAGTAAAAAAGGACCGGTGAAACTAATTTCAGTTATATTTTATTTAAACCAGTATACCCAAAATATTAACATCTAATAATATAAAAATTAACCAAATATCTTACATTTTCATACTAAAATCTTTGAAAGCTGTGTTCCTACTTATTGCGCATCTCAATTCAGATATTACATTTTCATTGAAAATACTTGATCTATACTGAGATTATACAAAATTTAAAATGCTAAAAGTAGATTCACATATCCAAATATACTTTAAATATATCTAAAGGTTTTCCAATAACTGAATTATGTTTTAAAATTTAATTAAAATCAAATAAAATTCAGATTGCAGTTCCTTAGTTGCATAGCATATGCACTTGGTGGCTACTACAGCGGACAGTGAAGATCCCAATCAGAAAGTCTACTCATGGTAGGCCAGGGGGTAAAGGACAGGGTAGCACCACACGTCTGCCAGGGAGGGAAGTGTGCATTCTTAAATGCAGTGTAAGCTCTTTACGCAAGTCACGCTGGAGGGCAGATTCCTCTGGTCCTCAACACTGAGGTATGGCTTTCTAAAGCAGACTAATTCTTTAGCATGATTGCTGTTTAGTAGATTTTAGGTTCTGCGGGAATCATTTTTTAGGGGTGGGAAAAGGGTCTAGCAACGCTGGTCACACGTACCATCTCTAAGTAGAATCTTACTGTGTCTGATTAAGAACAGTCCTGGAAATCATATTATTTTCCTACAGATCAGCTGTTCTCAACTGGGGGCAATCTGACCCCTCAAGGGGGCATTTGCTCACCCACCTAAGTTGTTTTATTTTTTTTTTGCTTGTCACAAGTAGGGGGTGCCTGTAGGATCCTGTGGGTGGAAGCCAGGGAAAATCCTACAGTGCAGGGGACAGGGCACCACAGGGGACTGTCTTGCTGAAAATGTCAATACAACAAGCCTGAGAAACCTTGCTCTAGAGAATCTGGGTAAGAAAGACTGAGAACCTTAGTATAAGCAACTCTCTTGTGGGATCAGTAATGGGAGAGCAGCTTGTTTTGTCCAAGTATTTCAAACTTTCTAGTTGTGTTTTCATTATTGGACTTTCTGATTATAAATAATTTCATGCTCAGGAAGAGAATGGAGACCTGGTCGATAAATGGTATGCACTGTGTTCCTAAGACTCAATGTACCTTCGTATGGCTTGTATCGTACCACCCAGGCTCAAATGTGACCAATGCCAGTATTAGATTACTCGCCGCTCTCTTGTTCCTATCACCATCTCTTATTTGATATTTGTTCTTTTCCCTACACCCTTGTTCCTTTTTATTCTCTTCCTTCCATCCTTCTCCCTGATCTTATTTCTCCCTTTTCACTGATGCCCATCCATTCCTCCTGGAACCCCACCTCCCCTGCACTTGTCCATTTCCTCCCCTCAAAGCTGCTGGCTCCTCATTCAAAATCCCCAGTTCACCACCACCCCCATCTGTGGCTGAGAGCTGCCCCCCACCTCCCACCTCCGTTTAGGGGCCTTGGACAATCACAGCTGTCTTGTCAGTTCACAAAAGCTTCTGACTACAATCCTCACCACTTTCAAAAAAAAAAAAACAAAAAACCAAAACCCATAAACAAAATAAAATACAATCATTCTCTTTCAAAAAAGATGGGAGGAGCAACGCACATGCTTCTGAGGTAACCGAGAACCTGGGCTCCTCTAGATCAGGTGCTGTGCACGGAGGGTGGCGGGTGGCTCCACAGGGACCCAGTGGTTCTGATTAGTGTCTAGCAGATAACTTCTCTTCTAACTTTGGGCTTGAACACAGCTCTTCTTCCAACTGGTTGCACCCTCACCATCTTTCTCTTCAGGCTTCTGCACACTTACTGCGACAAGGCCTGTTTCTTCATGGTACCAGCAACTCGGATCTCCTCTAACCTCACGTTCCTGTGCCTTATGCCTGGGTTATCCCAGGGTCTGCTGGCCTTTCTTCTCTTGCTGTAGCACTCTAGGCTGTCTCTGGCCCCTTACGTTTGTCTCTCCTGGACTCTTATGGTCCCTCTGTCAGTATCAGGTGGTGGACACTGCAGTGGCAATTTGGAATCAACACCAAACCTAGAAAAGGGTAGCATGGTGTCAGTGCTCCAAGCTAGTCTTCACTCAGCCTTTAAAGGTATCCAACTCTAAGACTAGGACAATTCTTTGTACTGACAGGTATTCACAACTATCTGAATAGCATGTTCTAGCAGAGAGGATAAAGGAAAACCAGTCTGTCATGTCTTTACCAATTTTAAGAGCCCTAATCTTGTGGCAGCCAGGATCATCTTTCTTCCCACTGCAGAAGCCTCTCTAAATTCTAGATCAGGATCTGCCGACAACTCCCGTGCACGTGTCTCAGCAAGACAAAAGGTAAAGGGGGAAGCTTCACTCAGTAAGCATTTAACTTTATTTTCAAAATAAGACATTTTCAATACTAGAGATTTAATGCTTTACTTTTCTGAGGACCATTAAAAAATCTTTTGTCTCAAATGCCTAAAATATTGCCCAGATGATTATTATAAAAACAAGCAGGAGTGTGAAGCTTGAGGTTTTAAAATTTTCTACCAAGTATGTTCAAAAGACATAAAAGCCCAGTTTACCTTTATGGAGCCACAAGGAATGGCCTAAGATTCATCTCCCAGTGGTAGTAGAGACCCAAAACGGACTGGTGGTTTAACTAGTCGAGCACAATACAAAAGCAAGGATGTCTGACTATTGTCTTCAGGAAGAGATTCGGTCACTGCCTGGTTGTCCTGGTAAGGCTATGCCTAAAACCAGTGGGCAGTTTGATGGTGTAAATCTGAATGCACTGGGCCTCTGGCCGCAATTTCTGTCATGTCATTAAAATTCTCAAATTAGGGATGTAAAACTGTTGCAAGTAATGAACTGCTAGTGTATTTCCAAGCCAAAAAGAAAAAAATTGATTATAATTTAGCCTTTTAATTTAGATTAGGTTACTGTATTTCCTTTAGTAGTCTTCAATCCTCCAATTATAATACACTCTTCCGCTAAGGCTGAAAAGGTGCTATAAAGTTATTACTAAAGTACTTTCTCAGGGTGTTTGCATTTTATCTGTTGCTACTGCAGCCTCCTCAGGTATCTCTTTTCCTACCTTCCTGAACTCAGAATCACAGGCTGTCAAAGCTGGAAGATACCTTACCGGTGATTGATTAGGACAGCAACATCCTTTAGAACTTTCTGCAGATAAAAATGGTCTATATCTGTGTTGTCCAATCCAGGTGCTACTAGCCACACGTGGCTGTTGAGTACTTAAAATGTCACTAATGAACAGAATTTTCTATTTTATTTCAGTTAATTTAAGTTTATACAGCCATGTGTGGGTGACTGGCTACTATACTGGACAATACAGTTCTAGACCGATCCCTCCCATGTCCTTCAGTTTACAGTGACCGGAGACTCAGGAGTGATTTATCCACATTACAGATGCCTAATACACCATCACCCCCCTTCTTCCCAATAGCTCCTACTTATCACTTAACTGCTTTCCTTTCCACTGGAATGTCTTCCTTAGCCCGCTATCTTTCCTGATGGTTTCCTCTTTTTCAGCAATGGCAAACAAATTCCACAAAATGACTGTCCTCCCTACTTTAAGATAAAAATGAGATTAATATTTAGGCCATTCTAGCAGTAGTGGTGGAAAACAGTATTGTTTTAGTTACTAATTTCAAAAGCAGCTTTAACTTAACACAATGTATCTGGTAGGTTTCTGCCGGGTCATCTGCATGCTACGGAATGGGAAACGAAGGCAGAGAAAAATGTGAATGTTTAGGGGCACACAAGAGGCTCAGCTGGTTGAGTGTGTGATTCTTGATTTTGGCTCAGGTCGTGGTCTCATGGTTTGTGAGTTCAAGTCCTACGTCGGGCTCTGCATTGACAGCACAGAACCTGCTTGGGAGTCTCTCTCTCTGCCCCTTCACACTTGTGTGCGCCTGCTTGGGATCTCTGTTTCTCTCAAAGTAAATAAACTTAAAAAGAAAGTGAATGTTTGCCCAAAGTTGTACACTGAATGGTCAAGTAACAAGGAGAGCTGAGAAGGAGCATTTGCTGCCTTTCCACCAAGAAAATGGCTATTTTGGGCTGCAAGTCAGCAGTATGTCAACAGACAAGGCTTTCTGAAATAACTCTTAACTCTTCCCAAGAAACTGAACTAATTTAGAAATAAAAGGAAACTTTCTCAGGTAGATTCTCTGGTGCCGGAGAAATGTTTAATGACGACTGAAGCTTTGCCTGCATTCAGGTTACTCAGTGTCTAAGGCGGATTCTCTGGGAACTAATGAGGCCTGAGGAGCTAAGAATGGTTCCTTCACCATCTTAGTAGAGCTTATTTGCTGTATGAATTCTCTGATGTCTGATAAGGGCCGAACTCACGCGGAAGGGCCTCCCGCACTCCTCACATTCATAGGGTTTTTCACCCGTGTGGATTCTCTGGTGCTGAATAAGACCTGTGCGCCCACTAAAATCTTTCCCGCATTCTTCACATTTATAAGGTTTCACTCCAGTGTGTACTCTGTGATGTCCGAGAAGATGGGAGCGCTGAATGAAGGCCTTCCCACATTTGTCGCACTTGTAGGGTTTCTCTCCAGTGTGAGTCCTCCTGTGTTTGCTGAGGTCTGAGCTGTGACTGAAACTCTTCCCGCAGTCCTCGCACGTGTAGCGCCTTCTTTCCCTCTGCGGCCACTCCACTCTGCCCTTGCTTTCAGTAGCATCTCCGGGTTCAGGAGGCAGAGGAATGTCTTTGTTAAGTCTGTCATTTACCTTGCCAAGGAACTGTGTGTCCTTGGGCGTATCTTCCTTCTGGGACAACACTTCATTCTTAGTGCTGGTTTCATCACCTGTAACCAAACACAAAGGTGTCTAATCTAAGTTTGAAAAAGAACACATGAATGCTCTAAGTGTGTTATAAAAGTCACATACAATGCACAAACCAGAGATTTGGCACCATCAAATCATACTGACAATATAAGGAAGAAATTAACAGGCGAGCGGGGAAGCCGGTGGCAGGGTTATTTGGGAAGAGATTGAGAAGAGAGAAGGCAGTGATGTGGATTGGAGGGTCACCTGGCAATCTCGTGCACAGGCAGAGTGCTGAGCAGTAAATGAGGACTACGGATATGCTGGGGATAACGAAGATGGACAGACAGGGGGGTCAGAGAACAGACGGGAGGGAGCTGACAGTTTGGGAGAAACGTGTCAGGGCCTGAAACATAGGTGGTTAAGTGGGAGAAGATAGTGGGATTAGGGATCTGAACTGAATGTAGTGAGTAGGAACCATCAGAGAAAGGAACCGTATGAAAGATAATAATCAGTTAAAAGCAGGTTGAGAGCATGCAGGGCAGGATAAATAGAGGAAGTGACAATGGATGGTCTGGTGTGTGTCCACACTCTCATCTCCAGTGCCAGCCCTGAAACGTGATTTGCATCAGAATCACATGGATGGCTTCTTAAACCAGAATACTAGGCTTCCCACTCAGCTTTGATAAAGCTGGAGTAGAGCTCAAAAATTTGCATTTCTAACAAGTTTCCTGGTGGGAGAGATACTACGGATTCAGGGACCACATTTTGAGAACCAACGGCCTAGGTATTTTTCAAGGTCCAACTCAAATACTCTCTCCTCCAGGAGTCTTCCCTAAATCTCCCAAATTGGCGCTTTTCCCTCTTCTGGATCACTATGTCCTCCACCTCATGCTTTGCATACAATAGCACACAATAGCAAGTATTCAGTAAATATTTGAGTTGAACTTTGTAAGAAAATAGCTGTTTTGATGATTTGGAGGGGGTAGAAAGTGTCACCTATTCAGTCATGCTGTGATTACCATCTCAATGAACCTAGGAATCCTAACCATGCAGCTGTCATTTAGTTAGTCCTCAGGGGCTCACTTGGCCTGTAGGAAGCAGCAGCAAGAGCTCCCAGGGCATCTCAGTGCCTGGGTTGGGCTGGAAACTCTGGCTCATGTGGCTCACTGATGCCAAGCCATGAAGCCCACTCTTCACTGTCCTCACCGTGTCCCCCTTGCTCCCAATCGTCCTCAGATCTGTTCCTCCTGAAAAATCAGTTTTTAAAACCAGGCAGTAGACTTTCTCAAAGTTTGGATATTTGCTCGAAGATGATACTGTTTTGGAATGTAAATGCCATGTTATCTTTGGCTGGAAATTACAAGGACTATATCAGAGCCAGAAGATCAAGAGTCCAGTCCTGGAACTGATCAATGTTTGAATTCTGGCAGGTGATAACTATTTTGGTTTCCTTCTCACCTCTGTGCCTTCTTTACCCATTGTTTGATCAGATGAGGGAAGATAGGATAAAGCATTTGTAAAAGTATAACGTGTGACAGAAGTATTGCTAGGTTAGCAGGGTAAGAGTGATCAAGCAAATCATGGAAATCAGAGACACCTCCTACCATGAAAAGAAGTGTTCTGAAACATCAGCATTAGCCTCAACAGCTTCTTTACATATAGCTGTCACCAGGGGCTGGCTTTCCTGGGGCTGACTGATGAATATTAACAACAACAACAAAAGACACAGAGTTTGCCCTAAATGGTCAGTTCACCATGTTCAGTGTAATCTATCAGTCCTCAGGATAAGTCTCTCCCCCACAGCTTTGGGAGAAATCCAGAGAAAAATCTCATGAGGACTTCAAAAGGTTTTTTTTTGTTTGTTTTTTTTTTAATACAAGGTCAGCTTTTTTTGGTCAGCAACTGAAATTATAATCCTCTCCCTTAGATCTGCAACTGAACAATATAAAGAATATCGTATGGACATTGTCAAATGTGAGCTTTTTCATCTCATGGACCTCAGTCTACCTCTTGGTCAACTGGAATTCAGGGTCTTGTTTATGTAGCTCTTCTAAGTGCTAGTCTCAGGCTAATAGGATTCCAAGAGACCTTTTTTCAGAACGGACAAAATGAAAAATACTGGGTTCTGACATCTTCTGCCAGGGCTGTCCTTCCAATGTTATTTTGGCATGTGTAATACCTAGAGTCCCTATCAGTTACAATCTGAGATTCACCCAGCCCTGCTGGTCACTGAGAGGAGATGTCCACAAAGCTCATTTGATCACCATGCATACAGCTTGCTTGACAGTCTGGGGAGAAAGAACAAGGTTAAATGCTGAGTGAAACTGGAACAAACTGTCATTTCTTGCTAATGGAGAGTCAGTGCTGTAAGTTAATAGCATGCCCAGTACTTCAAAATGAAATACTTTAAAAATGTGTTACAAAGAGGGGCACCTGGGTGGCTCAGTCGGTTAAGTGTTCCACTTCAGCTCAGGTCACGATCTCACAGTTCATGGGTTCGAGCCCCGCGTCAGGCTCTGGGCTGATCGCTCGGAGCCTGGAGCCTGTTTCCGATTCTGTGTCTCCCTCTCTCTCTGCCCCTCCCCCATTCATGCTCTGCCTCTCTCTGTCCCAAAAATAAATTAAAAAAAAAAAAAAAAAAAATTAAATAAACATTAAAAAAAAGTCTCTCTGTTTAAAAATAAATTATTTTTAAAAGATAGTGGCTTTTGGGTATGTTATTGTGATGACTTTTAACAACCATTCTGGACCAGCAGGCAGGAGGCCCAGCCTCTGACTATAATCTCAGCTCTGCCTATAACTCTGGAGACTCAGACAAGTCACAACCACTGTGGTGTATTTCTTCACCAGTAAAATGAGGATTTGGACCAGATATTACATGCTTTTAATAAAGTTGAAAGACATGTCTTAAAATGTATTATGATTTCTGCAGGGTTTTTTTTGTTTTGTTTTGGTGGGTTTTGTTAGTTTTTTGCTTCTCAGTTTTGGGGAGTGTGGTGGTGGGGACACAGATAAAAATTGTATATGGCCCTTGGTGCTGTATCTTAGAAAAAAAGTCCTACTTACACTGTTCAGTGCAGACAGAGAGGATTCTGCAAGAATTGTCAGACCTCATAGAATAGCTAGATTTCATAAAGCACCTTTCAGTAGATTATATTAAGGGAAGACAATTTCTATTTTCCCTTGACAAGTTATTTTGATAGTAACACGTAGGCAAGCCTCTACAATTTTAGGTTTAGGAACTGTATTTTTCTGAATTTATAACACGTGGAGTGAAAGTAGTCCGGAGATATCATTAAAAAAACAAAGAAAGACCGACCATCTAGAACTTAAAGTTTTGCAGACTATCCATCATAAGCAATAATTCTGTGTTCTATACTGAGAATTTAGCATGTTAACATGTTAAAATATTCTTGTGACCTATCTGTTAAGTTTGTTTTGAAGATTTTAAAAAATGTTTTTTAACTTATTTTGAGAGAGAGAGAGAGGGGGAGGGAGGGAGGGAGAAAGGAGTGGGGGAGGGGAAGAGAGAGAAGGAGAGAATCCCAGCAGGCTCCTTGCCGTCAGTGCAGAGCCCAACACGGGGCTCAATCTCACCATGAGATCCTGACCTGAGCTGAAGTTGGATGCTTAACTGACTGAGCCACCCAGGCACACCAGTTCTTTTTTTTTTTCCCCCCTAATTTATTTACTTATTTAGGGGGAGAGAGAGAGGGAATCCCAAGCATGATCCATGCTGTCAGTTCAGAGCCTGACTCGGGCCTCGATCCCACGAACTGTGAAAGCATGACCTGAGATGAAATCCAGAGTGGGGAGCTTAACCCACAGAGCCACCCAGGTGCCCTCTTACCAGTTCTTATCTTGTGTCTCAGCACGGGCCGCCACCCTCTTCTGTGTCTCTTACTTTTCTGACAGCCCCTGATCTGTCTCCTTTACAGAATCCTCTTCCTCCACCCCAAATTCACATGGTGGCGTGCCTCAAACATTTACATGTGCCTCTCTTCTCTTCACTTGGTACGTTCTTCTTGGTCAATTTCATCTACAGCCATGTCTTCTATCATCTACTCGGGGGCAATTCCCAAATCTCTTTTCTCCTCCCACATCTTCCTCCTGTATCTAGAATCATATTTTAAATTGTACTGCCTACAGAATTGTATTTGGATGTTTCAGAGACAGCAAATTCGTATGTATAAAAACCGAATCTACTCTAAATCTTCACATATAGATACATCCACCTTCTGATTTTTCTCTCACTCACTGACACCATTATCTGCCAGCTGCCCAAGTCGCAAACTTTGGTTTTACTATAACAGTCCCCCACCACCAATATCCAGTCAGATATGTTCATTAATAAATGAATAATATGGATCTCTTGAATTTCCTCCTTCCTCTCTCCAGCCTTAGTCTACCATGCTCTATATCTGAAAGTGGTCTCCCCTCACCCTGCCCTGTGTTTATATCTTTTCTCCTTACTATAGTTGTGCGCTCATTCACTTACAGGCTTTGGAAAATAGAGAAGAATATGTCACTTGTGATTTCATTAGCTTCAAATAATCTTTGACTACATCTGGAGATATCATTCCAGTGTTTGCCTTTGTAACTTTAAAAAAAAGTAGAATCACTGATAGTGATTTTTAAAAACTCAAATCAGGGGCGCCTGGGTGGCTCAGTTGGTTAAGCATCCGACTTCAGCTCAGGTCATGATCTCACGGTTTGTGAGTCTGAGCCCCGCGTCAGGCTCTGTGCTGATAGCTTGGAGCCTGGAGCCTGCCTCGGATTCTTTGTCTCCTCTCTCTGCCCCTCCCGAACTGGTGCTCTGTCTCTCTAGGTCTCTCAAAAAATAAATAAATGTAAAAAACATTAAAAATAAATAAAAACTCAAATCTGTGTCACCCACTTCTCTAATGTAACAGACCTCCATCTCTGATAGGATGAAGTTCTGTTCCTCAGCATGGTATCCAGGAACTTTCACCATTGGCCTTGCATTTTTCCCTTCTACAAAATTCTCTTCATCAAAATTAAAAACACCTCACAGCAACTGTTGTTCTTAGAATGCTGCTTTCATGCTGCTTCCCCACCCCCCACACTGTTCTCTCTGCCTGGGATGCTTCCCTTCCCGCCCATGTGACCATCTCAGCTCAAGCAAACCCATTCTCATACTCCTGCAGGCCAACCACAGGGACAGCTGTCCTGTTTTGGGCAGGTTATAGCATAATTGCTCACTTCTCTGTTTCTTGAAGAGGAGTCTCACCCTTGTATTCCTAACATCTAGCATGGCCCCTGGCATATCGCAGCTGCTCAACATATAAAAGAAGAATGAACAGGGGCGCCTGGGTGGCTCAGTTGGTTGAGTGGCCGACTTCGGCTCAGGTCACGATCTCGCGGTCCGTGAGTTCGAGCCCCGCGTCGGGCTCTGTGCTGACAGCTCAGAGCCTGGAGCCTGTTTCGGATTCTGTGTCTCCCTCTCTCTGACCCTCCCCAATTCATGCTCTGTCTCTCTCTGTCTCAAAAATAAATAAATAGGGGCGCCTGGGTGGCGCAGTCGGTTAAGCGTCCGACTTCAGCCAGGTCACGATCTCGCAGTCCGTGAGTTCGAGCCCCGCGTCGGGCTCTGGGCTGATGGCTCGGAGCCTGGAGCCTGTTTCCGATTCTGTGTCTCCCTCTCTCTGCACCTCCCCCGTTCATGCTCTGTCTGTCTCTCTCTGTCCCAAAAATAAATAAAAAACGTTGGAAAAAAAAAAAAAAATTAAAAATAAATAAATAAATGTAAAAAAAAAAAAAAAATGAACAGAAGAGGAAGTCTCGGTCTCACCTTCAAAGCTAACCAATATCCAACACTACACTCGAAAGCACTAAGAGACTCTTTTAAGTTATACATAATTGAATGCCATCTTTCCAGGTACCAGCTAGAAAGATCTTCACTTAAAATCATTTTTCAGATTAGACAAATCACCTGGCAGGGAGCCTAGAGAATGAGAAAACCATACTGGTAAAATTTATAGCAGCGAGGATGAATCCATAACCGACTGGAGTATAAATACTGCCCCAGGTGGGAAAAGCCTCTTGAGAAAGGACAGAGAGCATTGAAAAAAAAACAAACAAACAAAACAAAAAAAACAAAACTCCAGTGTTTGGGCAAAACTGGGATTTAAAGTTTGTTTACTTTTGGGTGCCAGGGAGGCTCAGTCGGTTGAGCATCTCTTTTTTTTTTTTTTTAATTTTAATTTTTTTTTAACGTTTATTTATTTTAGACACAGAGAGAGACAAAGCATGGAAGGGGGGTAGGGTCAGAGAGAGAGGGAGACACAGAATCCGAAGCAGGCTCCAGGCTCTGAGCCGTCAGCACAGAGCCCGACGCGGGGCTCGAACTCACGGACCGCGAGATCACGACCTGAGCCGAAGTTGGCCGCTTCACCGACTGAGCCACCCAGGCGCCCCGAGCGTCGGACTCTTGATTTCAGCTCAGGTCATGATCTCACGGTCCCTGGGTCTGAGCCGCACATCGGGCTCCGTGCTGACAGTGCAGATCCTGCTTGGGATTGTGTCTCCTTCTCTCTCTGCTCCTCCCCCACTTGCTCATGCTCCCTCTCTCAAAATGAATAAATAAACTTAAAAAAAAAAAAAGTAATTGGGGCGCCTGGGTGGCGCAGTCGGTTAAGCGTCCGACTTCAGCCAGGTCACGATCTCGCGGTCCGTGAGTTCGAGCCCCGCGTCAGGCTCTGGGCTGATGGCTCGGAGCCTGGAGCCTGTTTCCGATTCTGTGTCTCCCTCTCTCTCTGCCCCTCCCCCGTTCATGCTCTGTCTCTCTCTGTCCCAAAAATAAATAAAAAACGTTGAAAAAAAAATTAAAAAAAAAAAAAAAAAAAGTAATTAAGGGGCGCCTGGGTGGCTCCGTCGGTTGAGCGTCCGACTTCGGCTCAGGTCACGATCTCGCGGTCTGTGAGTCCGAGCCCCGCGTCGGGCTCTGTGCTGACGGCTCGGAGCCTGGAGCCTGCCTGGAATTCCGGGTCCGCCTCTCTCTCAGCCCCTCCCCCACTCATGCTCTGTCTCTGTCAAAAATAAGTAAAAACATTAAAACTAAACATAGGAGGAAGAGATGCCAATAGCACACGTGCACACAGAAAAGGCCACGTAAAGACACAGCAAGTGTGTGAGTCAAGGAGGGAGGCCTCACCAGACACCAGGCCCGCCGACACCTTGATCGTGGACTTCCAGAATGGTGAGAAAATAAACTTCTGTGTGTAAGTCACACAGAGATGGTGGTATTCTGTTTCAGGAGCCCTACTAGACTAATACAGAGTGTCATACAAATTCTCCTGCTCCAAATGTAAATTTAAGAGAATTCAGAACTAGAATAATAACAGATAGATATTTAAGATAATATTTATTATTAAAGTGTTTGTTTATTTTAAGAGAGAGAGAGAGAGCGAGAGCAAGCATGAGCAGGGGACAGGGGCAGAGAGAGAGAATCCCAAACAGGCTCTGAGCCCTGAACAGTGCTTGATCCCATGAACTATGAGATCATGACCTGAGCTAAAATCAAGAGTTGGACGCTTAACTGACCTAGCCACCCAGGTGCCCCAGAAATGTAAGGTATTATTAACTTGAATGAGTATTTAAATTCCATCCCCCATCCACTGGGCCAAGTAGCAGCTTTTAAGTCTAATGAAAAAGTAAATTTTCATAATTCTTTCCACGATAAGGCAACACTAGGAAGGGAGGTAAAATCTTCCAGAGTGAGGTGGAGGATAAACAGGAAAACTCGAAAAGGAGAAGATCAGAGTGAGAAAGTTCCCGTCCAACACAAGGAACCACATCTTCCCTCACACACATAAAGTCTTGCTCCTTACCATTCCTCTGGGGATCCCCAGATTCCTGCTCCTCATGGATCTTCTCGGGATGGAGCCGGACAGTCAGTGACTCATGGGGCCTTCCCAAGGGGGCCAACTTGTCCAAGAGCGTGTCCTGTCTTTCTGAATTGGCTGGGACCTGGAGACAATGAAACATTGACTGGGCTGGTAAAGGCAGATTTTGTGAAAGAACTTAAAGACCTTTAGAGAAAAGATCAAAAGAAGCATTTGTCAGGGACAGGAACACAAAAGGGAAAAATTCTCATTCAATTGCAAATGGCAACAAATGACTAATCTCTGTACTTCAGGCCACTGGAGAGTGAAATTCTCACAAGAACCCGCAGAAGTGCAGGATCACAATCTTGGGATTTGGAAAGAATCTTAAAAATTATCTAGCCCAACTTCCACCAAACTGGGGCACTTCTATAACTCCTTTGTCCAATATGATAGCCACAAGCACAACGTGCTTACTGAGCACTTGAGATGTAGTTAGCAGGAACTGAGATATGCAAAGGGTAAAATACACAATGATTTTTGAAAATAATACAAAAAAGAATGTAAAATAGCTCATTTTTTATAGTATCTACATGATTACTTTGGGATAAGTATATATATTATTAAATATAAGGTTACATATATATAAAAGTATATATATATATGCGTGTGTATATACATACACACACACACACACACACACATATATATATATATACACGTATATACACACACACATACATATATATACACGGTTTTTTAGTATTTATTTTTGAGAAAGAGACAGAGTGTGAGCCGGGGAGGGGCAGAGAGACTGAGACAGAATCTGAAGCAGGCTCCGATGCTCTAAATCACCAACCAGGTTATTATGACCTGAGCCAAAGTTGGATGCTTAACTGACTGAGCCACCCGGCGTCCCGCTTTGGGTTAAATATATTTAATTTCACTTGGTTTCATTTTTTAAAATGTAGCTACTAGAAAACCTCAACTACACATGTGGCTCACAGTATAATTCTATTGGACAGTGCTGTTCTGTAACATTCTTGACATCTACTTGAACCCACCTTAACTATTTTCCTATGAAAAGAGAGGGTTTTCTCATTTTTTAAAAAAAATTTATTACCAGGTAGCCCATTTCTTAATAGTTAGCTGTGAATTTTGGAGACTTCTTTACCTCTGATACCTATTTGCCTTCCAAACTGATTCGGAATCCGTCCCCGGCGTCTTTACTGAACTACACTTGCGTTATTCGACATCGGCAGCCAGGTCCTTCCCTAAGCCTTGTTCTCCTCTAGGATAACATATGCAATACCTTCAGATGTCCTTTCCCATGCCTTTTCTGCTTTGGCTCGGTCCATACACCCTCATCTCTCACAGCCTGGGCACTGTCCCCTTCCCACCTGCTTCTGAGGCTCATCCAGCTCTCTCTCCAGGTCCTCCAGCACGCTCACCGCCTCCTCCCCAGTGTTTGGATGGTGCGCCTGCACCCACTGCTGCAGGTCCCTGGGAAGAATGCTCAGGAACTGCTCCAGCACCAGCAGGTCTAAAATCTGCTCCTTGGTGTGGCACTCCGGCCTCAGCCACCGGCGGCACAGCTCCCACAGCCGGGTGAGAGCCTCCCGGGGCCCGGGTGCATCCCGATAGCAGAGCCTCCTGAAGTGCTGCCGGAACACTTCCCTCTTGCGGGGGCTGTAGTTTTGTGGGCCGGGGTCCCGTCCCCGGTAACGGTCTTCCGCTTTCACTACCCCAAGTCCTCTTTGTCCCTCGGGTTCCAGGGCTGCGGCCATTCTGGGCTGTGCTGGAGGATAATCGTCTCTGGGGCGGATTCAAGGCCGGTCTCTGGGAAGCTTGTTTCGCAGAGAAAGTTGAAGGCGGAGAAACGACGGAAGGTGCAGCGAGCGCAAAGCCACGCTACCCCGGGCGGCCGGCGCCCTCGAAGGCTGCGCGGACGCGCGCCGAGCGGGGCTGTCTTCTCTCCGGGGCTCTGGGGCAGCGGACGCTGCTTACGCAGCCCGAAGCCACAGGTGCTCACCTGCACGAAGGTCGCGCGGCTCACCGGGTTGCGTACAGGTTACCCGGGAGCACGCACGGCGGCTGCACAGGCCGCCGCGAAACACACGCCGCTCGGGGCTCCGCGGCTGTGGGGACCCGCCCGCCCCCGGCCCCTTCCCCGTACAGGACCCAGGAGCCAGGGCGGACTCACCTCGCCCGCGCACACGCACAGGGACCACCACCGCGATCTCCCGGCGGCCCGGAACAAAGGCTGGAACCCGGCCGGCCAATGGCGTCGGCCACGGGCACTTCCGGCCGCTCTAGGCAGCCTTGCCTCTGTGGCGGCGGCCGCACCTCCCTGCCCGCCTTCCGGGGAGGACTTGGCGGACCAGCGGGCCCTGGGCGGGGCCCGCGGCGCGTCCTGCCAGTGCTTTTTAGGTTCACTTATTAAATACGTGGTATGAAAAAACAATGCATTCACATCGTTCAGTATTTAAGAAGAGTGTTCTCCAGCATTTAGTTTGACAGTGTTTTTCGGGAAACGCGCACGGGTGGGTAGACGCATCCGGCAGGTGCATGTTCCCCTCGCTTGTCTCCTCTTACCAACTAATACTGGAGATTGTTCGTAAAGGGCTTCCTGCAGCCTCCGGCTTGCTTTTTTCTTTTTCCTTTCCTTTCTTTTCTTTTCTTTTCCTCCTCTATTTAAACAATTGCATTGTACTCAGTTGGTCGTATGTGCCGTCGTTTATTAATAATTACCCCGTTGATAGTCATGTAGGTTTCCAATCTTTTCTTTTACTAAACGCTGCTGCAATAAGTTACTGTAAACATATTTCTGTCTCATGTGTAAGGTTATTTCCATAGTATATACTACTAGAAGTAGAATTAGTGGAGTATAGAGGAAGGGTATTCGTACTTTTGTAACTGGTAACATTACCACTCATGAAACCTACTAGAGACGTTCTGGTTTACCTATATTTGGCCATATAATCTTGTAAAATATTTCGATGTTTGCTAATCTCTTGGGTTAGAAATGCATCGTTGTTGTTGTTTTTTTTCCCCCTCTTTCCCTTTCTTATACAAACCCTGATTATTCACCTACTATGCCAGGCACTGTTCTGGAAGCTGTAACTATAACAGAAGATAATGCCCTTGCCTTCATGGATTTTATAATTTAGTGTGTGTGTGCTTTTACATATGAGGTAGGGAGGCAGGCAATAAAAAAATGAGAAAAACGTATAGTGTATTAGATGGTGGATGTTACTGCCAAGGAGAAAATAAAGGAAATACGAAGTTTGGAGGGAGAAACAAGTAATGCAATTTTAAGTAGGGTGGACATGGAGGACCTCACTAGTACATTGGCGTTTAAGCAAAGGTTGAGGGAGATGGGTGAGTGTGTCATCAGGGTAAATTTGTTTCAGGGAGAGGGTAGCAAATGCACAGGCTGGCGTGGAGTGTGTTTGAAATATTCTAGGCACAGGGAGGAGGCTTATGTGTCCAAAACTAAGGGAAGAAAAGGGTGTTGGGAGTAGAGAGAGGGAGAGAAATGAGGGTCTTGGGTGAGTTCAAGGATCTTGCTTTTTATTCTTGGGAAGCCATTCAAAATTTCTGAGAAGAGGAGTAACATGTTCAGATGCAGTTACTGAAAAGACTACCGTGTTAAAAAATAAACTTGTAAGTGAAGGGGATTGGACGAGGGCAGAAGCAGGGAGATCGGTTCAAAAGCTATTACTACCTTGGAGTGGGGATGGTTCTGAACATGGCATAAAACCCTAAAGACATATAACTGAAAACTCATAAAGGAAAAGACGAATGTAACTGGCGATGTTAAAATTTGCAATTTCAAATGAAGAAAATAAAAACTAAGCCAGAGTAACATATGCCAGCCATCTAAAAGACACAGGACTGATTTTCCTAAAACACACAGACCTCTTACACACACACACACACAGAAAAAAATATCAACAAGCCAATAGAAAAATTGGCAAACTTAAGTAGACATTTATAGAACACAAATATTAATAGATAATAATATGAAAAGGAGCTCAAGTTCACAAAGAATTTAAATTAAAA
This sequence comes from Neofelis nebulosa, assembly GCF_028018385.1. NCBI lineage: Eukaryota > Metazoa > Chordata > Mammalia > Carnivora > Felidae > Neofelis > Neofelis nebulosa. Next base: position 5,682,953 of record NC_080787.1, read on the forward strand.
CAATAACAAACTTTTCTTAAATTGTTCAAATTACTAAAGACAGAAAGATTAGTCATATTCAGTATTGGAAAATATGTGAAAATATAGGCATTCTTACTTTGTATATTTTTGGAAAGCAAGACTTTTTAAAATTACTACGTCCATACCTCCTGATGCAGCAACTGAGTTTCTTGGAATTATTCATGTAGAAATATTTACACAAATGTTCAAATATACACTAAGAAACATTGTTTATTTGAAGTGGGAAACCCAAATGTCCACATTTGGGAATTTAAATTTTTATATGCCCAGTCTTTTTAAAGGCTAAAAACTCAAAGATACCAAAGGCATATGGAGTAAAAAAAGTAAGTTACAAAACAGTATATAATACTATTTTTACAGAATAATTGTGTTCTCAGTGATTATCACTTCAGGTAAACTTACAGGGAACCTGATTTTATACATTATATATTTCTGTAAAACGTAACTTTTTTATTAAAAATTTTTTTAAATTATATTTTATTAAACATTCTTTTAATGTTTATTTATTTTTGAGAGAATGAGAGAGACAGCGTGAGCAAGGGAGGGGCAGAGAGAGAGGGAGACACAGAATCCGAAGCAGGGTCCAGGCTCTGAGCTGTCAGCACAGGGCTCGAATTCATGAACTGGGAGATCATGACCTGAGCTGAAGTCAGAGGCTTAACTGACTGAGCCACCCACGTGCCCCAAAATGTAACATTTTAACAAAAGATTTTATTTTTAAGTAATCTCTACACCCAACATGGGGCTTGAACTCATGACCCTGAGATCAAGAGTTGTAGCTCCACCAACAAAGCCAGGCAGGCACCTCTGTAAACTGTAACTTTCTACACAAACTTACTACTGCTGGCTGTAACCAGGAAAGAATTATTTTAAAACATCATTCGTTCTTCACAACCTACAACTTTCCTGTTTGGGGAATGTCACCGATATCCCTTTTCTCTATGAAATGCTTTGGCTGGCAGGTCATCTGGTAAAAGGGTGTAATTCCTTTAAGATGAAGAACAGAGCCAATTTCCCTTTGCTTTGAAGGCAGATACAAGTGATGAAATACACTAGGGTGGGACATTTAGGAGATGCAGAAATGAGCAAATTCGAACTACAGAGGAAGCTCCACTATCCCCTGCTGCCCCCTTCAGTGAGTTTCTCCCTCCTTATCTAATGTATCAAATTCTCTCACTGGGTTCCAAACACAAACCCTGCTTCAGGTCCTGAACTTTTTTTTTTTTAAACTTCTATCTTCCAAATTTACCACCGCATCTCCCCCGTCCCCTGAAAAAGAACACCTCACAAAAACACTAGACGGTTTCTTTTTAAAAAATATTTTATTTATTATTTAATTAAATGTTTTTATTTATTTTTGAGAGAAACAGAGAAAGCGAGCAGGGAGGGGCAGAGAGACAGAGGATCCGAAGCTGGCTCTGAGCTGACGGGTGAGAGCCCAATGCAGGGCTCAAACCCATGAACAGTGAGATCATGACCTGAGCCAAAGCTGGATGCTTAACAACTGAGCCACCCAGGTGCCCCACAAGTACACTATTTCAAAATAACAGTATTTTATGGGTGTATATTTTCACTTGCTTTCGTTATTTAAAAAGGGAGAAAATAAATGAACAAAAATGTGGTAAAGAAAGAATTCTTGAGACATCTTCTGCACAAACAGGTGGTTTTATTATAGCACGGGGACTGGACCTGTGGGCAGGAAGCGCCACCCGGGGATTGTGAAGACAGATTGATTATCTACTTGGGAGTTGGGGGAGGTAAAGACAAAGGAAGTCTCCAAAGGGATTTTCATATGTTAAAGAAGACTCAAAGGATCCAGCAGGTCAAGTTAAGGTTTTTCCCTCTAGTGAGGCATTAACATTGAAACAGTAGGGAGTTCCTGGAGAAATGTTACACCCTGCCTGCCTCAAGTGTTTGTCAATGGCTGCAGGCTATAAGGAAATTTAATTTTATCTACATTTCCTTTTTGCCTTTGTTCCTCACATCACTGAGCATTCAAGGAATTAGAAAAAGAAACCCCCAAGTAAAAGTTTAGAAAAATAAGAAGAATTAGAAAATAGAAAAAGTGACATTAACAGATCCAAAAATGGACTATTTGTAAGCAAGCCCATTAAAAACAAAAAACCTATAGTAAATCCAATTGAGAGAAAAAATTTAAAAATTGTAAATGACAAATAGCAGATGAAGAAGAAAGTATGCTATCAAAATTTTAAAAATCTTAATGATGGGGATTTTCTGGGAAAGAACCTTTAGTTCCAAAATTTATTCAAGAAGAAAAATCAGGGTGCCTGGGTAGCTGCTAGTTAAGCATCCGACTCTTGATTTCGACTCAGGTCATGATCTCACAGTTCTTGAGTTCAAGCCCTGAAGCAGGCTCTTGATTTCGACTCAGGTCATGATCTCACAGTTTTTGAGTTCAAGCCCTGAAGCAGGCTCTGTGCTGACAGTGTGGAGCCTGCTTGGCATTCTCAGTCTCTCTCTCTCTCTCTCTGCCCCTCTCCCACTCATGTGCATGGCTCTCTCTCTCTCTCTCAAAAAAAAAAAAAAAAAAAAAAAAAAAGTAGTGGAAAAATCTAGGAGCACCTTGTTGGCTCAGTCAGTGGAGCATACGACTCTTGATCTCAGCGATGCAGTTTTGAGCCCCACGGTGGGTGTAGGGATTACTTAAAAAAAAAAAAAAAAAAAAAAAGTAGAAAAACCTAATAAACCAATCCTAAAGGAAATAATTGAAAAAGCTACCAAAGAATCATCTCCAGAAAGGCTCAATTCTGTAATATTTTAATTTTTAAAAAGTATTTACCGCATGTGTATGATGAATTCTAATGTTTTCATCTGGAATATACAGAGTAGAAAGGTGAGAATCACTCCCTTTTCATGACCTAAATACACTGTTGATATTTTGTTATTTCCAATTTTTAATATTTTAAGACTGTTTTACATATTATCATATTTTAAAAATACTTGTATAGGCTGCTTAACATTTAAACATAGTAAAAACTTCATTTTATTATAAGCCCTTCGTAAGAATAAATCACATCTACATACTGTTTAAGATACTAAATCGTACCTTACAGAAGAGTTGGGATGCTGACATGAGATACAAGATGCTGGACACAACTGCTGTTCCAACAAATAATAGCCATGATTGTCACAGTCTGCAAAGGACTTTTCATTTTGCCACATCATTTATTTAGTATAAGATGGGTACTGCTATCTCACAACGCACTTTTTCCTTTTTAGGAGGAATGGGCAAATCACCCGCTTCCCACAGAGGCCAAGAATGTCTTCCTTCTCCTGGGGAGAGTCCTTCTGCTTGGCTGGCTTTGCTAAGAAGCCGTAGAACATGGCTTTTCCATAGGACACAGGTGTCCTGTGTCCCATCACCCAGAGGCCCACACAGGGCCCGGGGCGCGGTACAAACCGCAGTGAGCTGAGATTGGGTACGGGTCTTTCATTACCAGGGATTTGACCTCCAAGGCATAGAAATGAAGGGTGGATTAATACTGAGGGCTTCAGCCTCCAGGTCTTCCACGTTTTCACTGCCTTTGCTTCCACTTCCTGTTTGCGGTTGGTTTTTCTTGTGTCTCTGACCTTTCTCCTTCCCTGTTCATCCCTGACCCTCCCTTATTCGTAGCTTTTTCTTCCCACTCTCCCATTTGGGCCTCATCCTCTCCCCACTCTCCCATTTGGGCCTCATTCCACGGCCTTGCCGCCCCTGTGGCGTCAGATCTTGAGCTTCTCTCCCTCAGCTGCACCTCTGCTTTGGGCCCTGAGCCTGTTCACGCCAACGTTAGTGTTGACTCCCATCAGCATGCGGTTTTCATCTCACAGGAAGAACTAGTCTCCACAGGTCTGGCTAGAAGCCATCACAGTTGACTGTGGTAAGTACCTGTACATTCTATCTAAGGAAAATTTTACCGTGGCTTTCCTTTACCTTCAGGTGCTCAAGTATACATTTTTAAATTTGTTTATTTAAGTAGGCTTCATGCCCAGCGCAGTGCCCAAGAAGGGGCTTGAACTCACTACCCTGAGATCAAGACCTGAGCGGAGATCAGGAGTCAGATGTCCGACTGACTAAGCCACCCAGGTGCTCCTTAAATCTTTTATAGTAAATCTTCAAGCTTTTGTTAGCAGAAAGCCTTTTCTTCAGAGAAAATCTTCTTGGGGGCCAGCGCCTAAAGCTAAAGTGCAGTGTTTTGGTGGCAAGGTGGTCCTGAGAAGCACGGAGAGCAGGGCAGGGCTCGCACAGGTAGGGGGAGCAGCGGGTGGTCAGGGAGCCCAGGTCGCTGTGTGGTAGTGGACTGTGTCCATCCGCAGTGGGTGATAATCTGCTCCAGTCAACTCCTGCCTCGTGGGAAGGTGGCATCTAGTATTGCCACATCATGCGTTTTTGTGAGAGAATCTGGAAAGTCAGATTCGATGTGAAATCTCCAGATTTTTAAAAGTTGAAATAATTTCATGTTATCACAAAACATACTATGTGGGAAAAACGCACATGCGAGCCAAATACAGCGCCCTGGCCTGTTTGACATCTCTGGTGGAAGCTATGAAAGGTCACCGGATGTGTGATCAACCCTCCTGCTCCATCCCATGGAACCTTCCTACCCACCCAAACGTTTATCCCAAATTACAAAGTGGTTTTTGTATTTATGTTTTTAGTGTAGACAACCGATAGGCTGAGGTCTTTTATCAAGCTAACCAAAAATTCAGGATTCTTAAAAATGTAAATCAAGTAACTCTAAACTCACACTTCAGACAAGATCATCACTCCAACTCCAAAGAAAACAGGAAAGGAGGCAGGGGAGGGAATAGCAGCATCTCTAGCACCCTGGGGACATATCTAACGGATTATAGAGATCTCCTGGCCCCTGCTTCGAGGAGGAAAGTCTGAGGATGTGGAATGAGCCCCTCCAAGGTCCCAGGTCATCAGACGACATGCTTGTTTGGCAAGCTATCAGGTGATTGCCTCTTTCAGCCTCCAGAAGTATTTTCTTTTTTTTTTTTTTTTTTAAATTTTTTTTTTCAACGTTTTTTATTTATTTTTGGGACAGAGAGAGACAGAGCATGAACGGGGGAGGGGCAGAGAGAGAGGGAGACACAGAATCGGAAACAGGCTCCAGGCTCCGAGCCATCAGCCCAGAGCCTGACGCGGGGCTCGAACTCACGGACGGCGAGATCGTGACCTGGCTGAAGTCGGACGCTTAACTGACTGCGCCACCCAGGCGCCCCTCCAGAAGTATTTTCAAATGACAGGGGAAACCGCAATGGTGATCACAGAATTCCCTACTTCTCCATCACGGAGACGTCCCTATCTGGCGTTCTGCAGGAAAGTGCGGATGGATAATTCTGCACCATTGCTGACATCACCAGGGCTTCTCTACGATGTGGATTCGCTGATGTACCAGGAGGTGCGAGCTCCGCCGGAAAGCTTTCCCGCACACGTCACACTCATAGGGCTTCTCCCCAGTGTGGATCCTTCGATGTCCCAGAAGATGGGAGCTATAACTGAACGCCTTCCCGCACACGTCACACTCATAGGGCCTCTCTCCACTGTGGATTCGCTGGTGCCCAACCAGGGCTGAGCTGTGACTGAAGGCCTTTCCACACTCATCACATTCATACGGCTTCTCCCCACTGTGGATCCTGTGGTGATGGAAGAGGCCTGAGCTCTGGCTGAAGCTTTTCCCACACTCGCTGCACTGGTACGGCTTCTCCCCAGTGTGCACGCGCTGGTGCTGAATCAGGTGCGAGCTCAGACAGAAAGCCTTTCCACAGACGTGACACTGGTAGGGCTTCTCTCCCGTGTGGGTCCTCTGGTGCCGAACGAGGCCGGAGCTGTAGTGAAAGGCTTTCCCACACTCACCGCACTGGAAAGGTTTTTCTCCAGTGTGGGTCCTTTGATGCTGAACAAGGTGTGAACTGTAATAAAAGGCTTTTCCACACTCATCACACTGATATGGTTTTAATCGGTTATGTATTCTCTGATGGTCAATAAGTTGGGAACTCTGGATGAAGGTTTTGCCGCACACGTTACACGAATAGGGTCTGTCTCCAGTGTGGATTCTCTTATGTCTAATGAGGCTTGAGTTTTGAGTGAATCTTCTCCCACACTCGTCACACTCATATCTTCTCTCGGTGGAAGAATTTCTCTGATATCTCTTTGTCTGTCCTTCATGTTCTCGGGTTTCTTCACAATGAGGGACTTTTCCGTTGATTTGGCCAGGTGACTTTTTTGGAGACTCTGTATCTATGGTAAGCTCCTGCTTTTGAATCGATTCTCCTTTCTCAATTCTGATTACGTCATCTGAAACAAAAGGAGAGATTTCAAACATCACTGAAACATACAGGAAGTAAAATTAAACACATCTACTACAAGTACACAGCCTAACTATACCAACACAATTGTTCCACACCATGTGAGGAAGACAGTGGGGGAAGGCAAAGGAAGAGGGACCAGCAGTGGCTGCACTGGCCAGGCATGGCTTGTGCAGACGGAGATGGTCAGTGGGGTGTAAGTCAATAACAGGAGAGGATCTGAGAGGACAGTGGGTTCCGAGGGAAGGCCAAAGTGGGGTCGAGATGGACGAAGGCACAGGGCTGTGAGAGGAGGGAAGCTGCCAGGGGGCCGGTGCTGATGTGGAGCTGAGAAGCAGCTCCATGCAGGGGGCCATGAAGGCCCCTGGAGTACTGAAAAATGAGGGGTCAGAGCACAGAAAAGTATCCTATTTCCAAATACGCAGAACAAGCATGTCTGGACATATGGGGCACAATAGGATATTATCATGTGGGGACAGACAGAAACTGATGTGGCCCCAAAGACATGACTACTCTTCTTGCAAAGAAAAACCTGGGAGTCTGCCCTGATGAACATGGATGTAAAAATCTTCAAAAGATATTAGCCAACCGGATCCAACAATACATTAAAAAAAGTATTCACTATGACCAAGTGGGATTTATACCTGGGATGCAGGGCTGGTTCAATATCCTCAAAACAATTAACGTGACTCGTCACATCAATAAAAGAAATGACAAGAACCATATGATCCTCTCAATACATGCAGAGAAAGCATTTGACAAAATACAGCATCCTTTCTGGATAAAAACCCTCAAGAAAGTAGGGATAGAAGGATCATACCTCGATATCATAAAAGCCATATATGAAGGACCCAACGTTAATATCATCCAAATGGGGAAAAACTGAGAGCTCTCCCCTAAGGTCAGGAACAAGACAGGGATGTCCACTCTCGCCACTGTTATTCAACATAGTATTGGGAGTCTTCGCCTCTGCAATCAGACAACACAAAGAAATAAAACGCATCCAAATCGGCCAAGAGGAGGTCAAACTTTCACTCTTCGCAGATGACATGATACTCTATATGGAAAACCCAAAAGATTCCACCAAAAAACTGCAAGAACTGATTCATGAATTCAGCAAAGTTGCAGAATATAAAATCAATGCACAGAAATCGGTTGCATTCCTATACATCAACAATGAAGTGACAGAAAGAGAAATCAAGGAATCGATCCCATTTACAGTTGCACCAAAAACCATAAAATACCTAAGAATAAATCTAACCAAAGAGGTGAAAAACCTATACACTGAAAACTACAGAAAGCTGATGAAAGAAATTGAAGAAGACACAAGGAAATGGAAAAAGATTCCATGCTCCTGGATAGGAAGAACAAATATTGTTAAAATGTCGACACTACCCAAAGCAATCTACATATTCAACGCGATCCCTATCAAAGTAACACCAGCATTCTTCACAGAGCTAGAACAAATAATCCTAAAATTTGTATGGAACCAGAAAAGACCCTGAATAGCCAAAGCGATCTTGAAAAATAAAACCAAAGCAGGAAGCATCATAATCCCAGACTTCAAGCTACACTACACAGCTGTAATCATGAAGACAGTATGGTACTGGCACAAGAACAGACACTCAGATCAGTGGAATAGAACAGAGAACCCAGAAATGGACCCACAAACGTATGGGCAACTCATCTTTGACAAAGCAGGAAAGACTATCCAATGGAATAAAGACAGTCTCTTTAGCAAGTGGTGCTGGGAAAACTGGACAGCGACATGCAGAAGAATGAACCTGGACCACTTTCTTACACCAGACACAAAAATAAACTCAAAATGGATGAAAGACCTCAAGGTAAGACAGGAAGCCATCAAAATCCTCGAGGAGAAAGCAGGCAAAAACCTCTTGGATCTTGGCCACAGCAACTTCTTACTCAACATGTCTCCGGAGGCAAGGGAAACAAAAGCAAAAATGAACTATTGGGACCTCATCAAAATAAAAAGCTTCTGCACAGCGAAGGAAACAATCAGCAAAACTAAAAGGCAACCGACAGAATGGGAGAAGATATTTGCAAATGACATACCAGATAAAGAGTTAGTATACAAAATCTATAAAGAACTCATCAAACTCAACACCCAAAAAACAAATAATCCAGTGAAGAAAAGGGCAAAAGACATGAATAGCCGCTTTTCCAAAGAAGACATCCAGATGGCCAACCGACACGTGAAAAAACGCTCAACATCACTCATCGTCAGGGAAATACAAATCAAAACCACAATGAGATACCACCTTACACCTGTCAGAACGGCTAACATTAACAAATCAGTCAACAACAGATGTTGGCGAGGATGTGGAGAAAGAATATCTTTTGCACTGTTGATCGGATTGCAATCTGGTGCAGCCACTCTGGAAAACAGTATAGAGGTTACTCAACATATTAAAAATAGAACTATCCTAAGACCCAGTAATTGCACTACTAGGTATTTATCCAAGGGATACAGGTGGGCTGTTTCGAAGGGACACATGCATTCCAATGTTTACAGCAGCACTATCAACAATAGCCAAAGTATGGAAAGAGCCCAAATGTCCTTCGATGGATGAATGGATAAAGAAAATGTGGTATGTATATACAATGGAGTATTACTCGGCAATCAAAAAGAATGAAATCTTGCCATTTGCGACTACGTGGATGGAACTGGAGGGTATTATGCTAAGTGAAATTAGTCAGTCAGAGAAAGACAAAAATCATATGACTTCACTCATATGAGGACTTTAAGAGACAAATCAGATGAACATAAGGGAAGGGAAATAAAAATAATATAAAAACAGGGAGGGGGACAAAACAAAAGAGACTCATAAATATGGAGAACGAACTGAGGGTTGCTGGAGGGGTTGTGGGAGGGGGGATGGGCTAAACGGGTAAGGGGCATTAAGGAACCTACTGAAATCATTGCTTCACTATATACTAACTAATTTGGATGTAAATTTAAAAAAAATAAAAAATGAAGTTAAATTAAAAAAAACAAAACAAAAAGAAAATCCCAAAACCTGGGAGTCTGTCAATCCTGAAGCTCCGCTCTGTGGGTCATTTGAGACGCCCCAGGTAAATAGTCACCAACACAGAGAAGCGTCTTTTAACAGACCTAGACTCTCCCACCGACCTGACCCAGGGAAGGCATGCTCCCATAACTGCCCTGCCTGTGTCTCCTACAGACGTGACTCGAGCAGCATCCCAATGACCACACTCCTCCAGGGTGGGAGATGTGGCCACTTCCTCAGTGGTTGACAGTTTCTGGAAAACAGTGAGACTGTCCCACTCAAGGCAGATTCTCTGTGAAAGTAACCCCATTTTAGGACCCAGAGTGAAGGGCAGACCTAACCCTAGGCAGAGGCACTGGCCAAATGTGCCCAAATGGGTCAACTAAGGAGACTCTGGGAGCAGGGTGGGAAGGAGCCAAGGTCTAACAGTAGATGTGAGATCTCTCACTGGCCCCCTGCTGAGGAGGGTGACAGCCGTCATGGGGGTCAGGGCATCCACGTATGAAGGGCAAAAACCCAGAGATGAGGTGGAGCAGAGAAGCAAGCTGCCCAGAGTGATAGGAGCCTTTTCCCGGGCCAGCTTTTAGGACCAGGGCCTGCGATCATTACTCACCAGACCACCCTGCCACACGGGTGACAAAACAAAAATCTCATGTCACTGGTTATATGTGGTTATCGTAAAGTTTTGGGGCACTTTAAAACCTTATGTTACATCTACCTTAGATACATCTGTGTGCAGAATTCAAAGGAAAATTACACAAAGTACACATTTATGCAAGAACATGGTCTTTTAAAGCCATAAGCAAATATAAAATGTACTCTAGATGAGATCCAAAACATCACTGCACATATAATAGAACTAAAATTCATATCAGCATGAGAAGAAAACTTATGGATTATTATCAAAAAGCATAGCATAGGTGGGGCACCTGAGTGGCTCAGTCAGTTAAGCATCTAATTTCAGCTCAGGTCATGATCTCACAGTTCATGAGTTTGAGTCCTGCATTGGGCTCTGTGCTGACAGCTCAGAGCCTGGAACCTGCTTTGGATTCTGTGTCTCCCTCTCTCTCTGCCCCACCCCTGCTTACGTTCTCTTTCTGTCTCTCAAAAATGAATCAACGCCAAAACAAAAAAAGAAGGAAAAGAAAAAGCATAGTACAGAAACATAATTTCTAACCCACTAAAAAAGGTTGGGGAAAATGGTGTGCTTTTTAGTCAGGACAACACAGCGACTTCACACTTCATCTACACATACATACATGGAGTGATAAAAATAAAAATTACTCTAAAACAAGTCTGTGCTAAAAAAACGAGACAAACATCTCTGTGGACCAGAAAGGGAACAACACCACAGAATGGGAGCTACAGTGGAAGCCATGGGCCAGGTTCTAGCTCACAGCTCGTGCCAGAGTCTGGGTGGGACACAGACACACACACAAGCACGTGGACAGCACGGCGGCCAACAACCCTGTGGGGACACCTGTGATGACACTGATGGTCTGTGTTTCCCCGCATGACACTGGAGCCCCGGTTCTGGGGTGGGAGTGGGGCACAGGTAATGAGAGAATTGCTAAGGGAGGGAAGAGTGTGAAGCAGATCGGAAGGAACTCAAAATGGACCCAGACATGAAAATTTCAAAACGTGAATGGAATGCTAGGAAAGAGGATTAACGAAGTCATCACTTGGAACATGAATTCAACCCAGATGAAATTATTCTCATCAAAAATCCTGAAAAGATTAAAGATCCCTAAAACAGATAACTGATGTCATAGTATCCACATCACATAAACACAGAGTTAGGAAGTAAAATCAGCAAAAATGGAACAAGAGTAGACAGTATAAAAACTGGATAGAGATTTTTAAAGTGGATAAACCAGAGTCCGAGAGAATAAACTGGAACATAACAGGGCTCCCCTGGGATGCACCACAGAGACAAAGACATAATAGATGTGAAAAAGCAGTTAAGCAAAATGAACAGATGATAAATAGGTCCTAACCAGTGTGTTCTGGGAGTTCCAGAAGAAAATACGTAAGGAATAAAACAAAAACAAAAACCCACATTATTTAAAGAACTGATAGCTGAGAATTTTCCAGAACTGAAGAAAAACAAGGGTCCTTAGAGCAACAGGGCATTTATGGGCAAAGGAAGATGAGTAAAAATAAAACCCTAACAGGACACGCTTTTTAGTGACACTTCATCTTATAAAGGTTAAGAGTAAATGTAAACACTACTAATAAGAAAAGATGGAATTCCTAAAAATGTCACAAAAGCATTGAGACTGACAGGAGCCTTTTGCTAGCGAATTACAGCAGTTACAAGAGTAGCTACTAGAGGCGGCAGGACCAGCAGAACCTTCAAAACCTGAGGAAAAAACCTGTCATTCCGAATTTTACTCTAGCTGAACTGGGATTAGAAAGGGAGGGCAAAATTAGGGTGTTTTCAGATAAGCAAAGAGAAGTCTACACACAAAGCGCCTGAAGTAGTTATTAAAGAATGAACTTCAGGAAGACCGAACCCACAGGAAAGGGATGTGAGAGAATGTTGCCTCGATAACTGATATGTCAGGAAATCTCATAAACTTCCTATGAAAAAAATTGATTTCGCATTTTATTTTTAAAGTTGACTTTTGTTTATTTTGGAGATAGAGGGTGAGTGGCGGGAGGGGCAGAGAGAGAGGGAGGCAGATTCCCAAGCAGGCTTGATGTGGGGCTGGAACTCAGCAACCGTGAGATGATGACCCGAGTCGAAATCAAGATTTGGCCGTTTAACAGACTGAGCCACCCAGGTGCCCCTGATTTCACATTTTAAAACTACACTGGTTTTGGGGTGCCTGGGTGGCTCAGTCGGTTAAATGTCCGACTTCATTTCGGCTCAGGTCTTGATCTCACGGTTCATGAGTTCAAGCCCTGTGTCAGGGTCGGCACTGACAGTGTGGAGCCTGCTGGAGATGCTCTCACTCTCTGCCCCTCCCCCACGCCTTCTCTTTCTCTCAAAATCAATAAGCAAACACTAAAAACAAGTCACGTGCTCTCATTGTATAATTAATCCCATGGGAGGTTTTCCAAAGTGGTCTAAGGGATGTACACCGATACTGACTTTGTTGCTATCAGACTTCTTTACAGAGACTTGAAGACATGGTTTATTCAAGAAACTGTGCTCCTTAGCAGAACTTAGAATTCAGGTGACTACAGCCATTTACTTTCCAGGAGCTGTGTGATCAGATGGCCCACACTATCCCAACATCTACAGTGGCTGTACTGAAGTGTGCAGTTTTGTACTGTTTTAAAAATTATTCTGACTTCACATGCCATTTGTAGATTGTACGTACCACACTTAGAGTTTAAATTACCAAATTTTGAAACTGCCCAAGGACTTAAAAGTTCTGAATATCGAACTTTAATTTCCCCACAGAATAAAACCTAAACTCATCTGTTGAGTATATAAGCCCTTCGTGATCCACTGGGTTCTTGACTTTAGCTGGCTACACATGCAAATCACCTGGAGGGTTGGAAAAAAAAAAAAAAAAAGTCCATGCTCGGGCCTCACCGCAGTCCAACTGAAAGCCAATTTCTGAGGGTGGGGCCCAGGCACTTATATATTTTTAAAGTCATCCAGATGCACAGTGAAGGTTAAAAATGTCTCTGCCTACCTTTTCAGTTTCATTTCCTATAACTTTCCATCTTCCTCATTTTTATACCCCAACAGTACTCAGGAATTAAGAACACGGGTCCCGGAGACAGACTATATTTAAACCGCACATCTGCCATTTACTGGCATGATAGTCTGGTGTCATTTTAGGATACAAGCTGCCGGCCCTTCCTACCCAAAAGTCTCCAAGAGCAGCAGTGATCCGCAGGCCTGAATCATTAATCACAATGATCAGCTTATATCTTCAAGAAAAGGACAGGCTCTGTTCAGTTTACAAGAATTTGTTACACATATGGGTAAAATGCCCATTAATTGGCTAATACAATAAAGTTTTGACCTTCACACAGCAAGCTTCAGTTCTTTAGGAAAACCCTATGTCAAACACCTTAATTTGGAAAACATGAATTTCATACACTCCTACCTATATGTAAGAAGTACCCTGCATCCTTTAAAAGTCTTCCCTCAGCATAACAAAGAAGACAACAAAGAGAAAGCATAACTCATGTTGTGTAGACACTATTTCTAACAATGGCACTCCATTTTCCCTTGGGAAGAGTGGGCGTCACTTCCACCCATGAGATGTACGAATGCTCCAACTCTGAACCCTGGATTCCTTGTTCCAGCCAGGAGAGGAGTGAGAGCAACTCTGTTGTCTTTCCAGCACCTCCCAGGGCTTTAGGACAAGTGACCTCTCTTCATCCCTCCCTTCCTTCCATCACCATTCAAAACTGCCCTACTTTTGGCCCTCACAATGTTGACTTAAGCTACAGCAAGTCTTCAAAGTGGTCTTTCTTCTCCTTCTCCAATCTGGCTAATGTCCAGCTTACGCAGCACCTGTTAGTTCCTAATCAAAAACCAAAACAGAGAGCAAGCGGGCGAGGAATGCACAATTTCTCAGGCTCTCACTTTGTTCTGACCACCTTGTTGGCACTGCTCCTCTCAGCCAAGGAGCTGATCTCTGATCCTGTGTTATCCCCCTGCTTGGACTTCATCGCTCACCTTTACTGAGCATTTCCTAGGGCTGGGATTCTCGCAGGACCCAGAGGTGGGTCTTACACACAGTAAAGTTAAAGATGTATGGACTCCTTACCTGGTCCCACACAGCCCTGTGTTCTGGCCCCTGACGGCCTTCTCTCTGCTCTTCTGTCTCTTCATGTTCCAGTCACTCTGGCCTTCTTTCAAACCCAGTTCTTTCCCACTTGGTTTTGCACATGCTGTTAGGCCTGCCTTGCTTTTCCGTCTGTGGCTAGTTTCTACTTTTAGGATTTAGCTCCCATATTACTTCCTCAAAAAGGCTTTCTCTACCTTCTTCCCCCATATGCAGTCTGTTATGGTACATTCATTTGTGTGTTTATTTAATGCCTCTGTCACCAGACTATTGTAAGATCCGTGAAAGCCAGAATCCCGTCTGCTTTGTTCACTATACCTACCGCCTTGCATGGTGCCCAGCACGTAATAAGTATTCGACATGTATTTATTGAATGATGAATGATTCTAAGGTCTCCAGGGGAGCCATACGCCCCAAGTGTCAACACTAACCACAGTCCTGTTGGTGTTGAGGGTCCTGAGATTCACCCTTAAGCTGGATCTCCATGGGTTGAGGCTGGAGATATGTTGCTTCCTTAGCTGGATCCAGAGGCACCGATGTCTCAGAAAGCACTTCCTGTGCACAGGTCTGGGTTGAAACCTGAGAACAAGCAGGCTCGTCTGGGCATCTGAAGGGCCCACAGTGTACATGATCCCAAGAGCCCACAAAGGATCAGCCTGATGCCCGCGCCCAACCATCCCCGCACTGAGCACAGGCCCTTTTTCTACCTGCTGGCCTGGTTCATCCAGTTCCTTCTCCAGATCCTCCAGCACAGCCACGGCCTGCTCCCCACTCTCCGGGTGATGCTCCCGCACCCAGGCCTGGAGCTCCTCGGGCAGGATGGTCAGGAACTGCTCCAGCACCACCAAGTCCAACATCTGCTCCTTGGTGCGTATCTCAGGCCTTAACCACTCACAGCAGAACACCCAGAGCTGGCTCAAGGCCTCACGGGGCCCAGGGGTCTCCTTGTAGCAGAACTGTCGGAAGCGCTGGCGGAATACCTCCTGGTGGTTTGGGCTGCTCCACTGTGGGCCAGTCGCCTGAACCTTGGCAGGCCATTTTTTGTTGTTTACTCCGAAGAGTCCCTCTGACTCCTCAGGAGGCCGTGGAAGGAGTACTCCAGCCATTCCAGCTCCGATAGTCAGAGGCGGGGGGCAACAAGTGTGTTACCTTTCAGGACACACTCCTGAGGTTACAAAAACCACTGTTAAGAAGATAGACACACATAGACACACATGCACACACACACACACACACGCGCGCGCTCATTGATTAAATACATGACTCACTAAGTCTAAAGTTTCTGTTCAGAAGACAAAGAAGGCTCCACCCAAAATTAAAGAGAATTGAAAAAATATGTTTAAAATAATTCAAACCTTTTTCCAAACATAAGGAATGTTTGTCAAACAGCATTTTTGATAATACTGAGAATATTGTTGGATCTCTGCTTTCCAAAAATAATGCCAAAATAATTGATAATACCAAACTGAATTTATTGCTATGAGTACTAGCACTACCTTGGCAGAGTCTTAGTAAATCTCCCAGGGAGGAAGGCAAAGTCAGGATTTTTATGAGGTTTTGGGAGTGTAAGGCACATTTCTTGAGGCAGGATAAAGATTGGGCAAGGATCATGACACGACAGTTTAGAGGTGAAAGTTTTGAGTTGAGGGTTTCAAAAAGTCTGGATCTTATCCATTGAAAGCTGAGATTCATTTAAGTGGATTTTTTGAGGGGTTATTTCTTGAAGTAAATACTATTATTTGCGACTTTATCTTATAGGGCAAGAATTTCCTGGAATAGTAATGTCATGTTGATAAAGACAGCGGAATGAAAGTGTCCCATCTAGTGAAGACAAATGAATAGTAAAATCACCTTAATGCAGGCAGTAGGCTGTGTGGGTGCAGATGGTTTGTTTTCCACGTGGTGGCAGGGCCTGTGCGTTTAAGTGAATGTGGACTAATTCACGGGCACGGTGGGCAGTGGTGAGGGACCTGGGCTTGAATCCTGTCGTGTTCTCTTATGCGTATGGCTTAACCTCTCTAAACCTGTATTTCGCCCTCTGTAAACATATCTTACCTTTTTTTAAACGTATTACTTTGGAATACCTTTAAAGAAAATTTCCAAAAATGGAACAGAAAAGTCCCTGCACCTTCACCCAGCTTCCCCTGGTTAACATCTTACACAACCACGGCCCGGTAACAGGACAACGTGGGTAGGGTGATTTGGAGCGCGTACGGCCGGCAGTAACTCGGAGCCTGGCCCCCGGTGAGTCCTCGATGAGGGCCGCAGTCCCGGCGGGGAGCGGGTCCTCTCGGGAGCCCCGCCCCGCGCAGCCCCGCCCCGCTCTCTGGGCACAGGGCTCAGGCCCACAAGGAGGCCGTCTGTCGCCTGCCGAACACCTGCCCCACTGGGCATCCTTTACACCCTTCCCACCTCCCCCGCCCTAACGATGGATTTAGGGGGTTCTCCGTTGTAGGGATCATTCAGAATAAAGGACACAGGGACTTCTAGGAGTTGACACCTTCCGAAGAGGAAGATCCCGCGGGGAGCTGAGCAGCCGGACCGCAAACACCTTTCCCGTCACCCGGTCGCCCGGCCCCGCCGGCACCGCGTCCACGAGCAACCGCAGCGGTCCCCTCAGGCCAGGGTGGTCCTCACAGACCCTGCCGGGCAGGGGGACTCTTCCCTACCCCCCCTTGCCGACCTGGGAGTCCCCGGTCGCGGTACGGCGTTCTCCGGACGCGAGCCTTAACCGGGCCGGGGGAAGGCGGCCGTGCCGCCGGAGATGTGCGCCCGCGAATCCCACCCGGCCGGCGTCGCTTCCGGCGGCCCCCGACCGTCCGCTCACGCCTGCGGCGGCGGCGACCACTCCCGGCGCTCAGGCGGGGAGCAGGCGAGCCGGGAAATTGCGGGGCCGGGACGCGAGGGGGCGGGGCTTCGGGGCATGAGGGGCGGGGCGCCGGGACGTGAGGGGCGGGGCGTCGGGGCGCGAGGGGGCGGGACGTGAGGTGCCGGTGCATGAAGGGGCGGGGCGCCGGGAGGTGACGGAGTGGATCCTGGAGGCAGGGCGCGGCCCTCAGGCACTTGCAGGGGCGGGGAGCCGGCAGCCCGCCCGGGAGGTTGGGGCCTGTGGGAATTTGCTTCGTGACCCTCCCGGTGTTAAGGGGATCGAGCGCCGCCGCCTCGCCCTCCCAGGAGCCTGCCTCCCCGGCCGCGTCCTCTGCTCTCCGAGCCGAGTGCTGTGAACGTTGATACACCTCCCAGGCAGACACTTGGCTCAGCAGCAGGACGGCCGTCGGAGGGGAAGCTGAGGGGGCTTCCTCAGCGTGCGGAGCGCTGTCGTGCGTCTTGCTCGCGGCGTGGGGACTTGCTCGAGCCGCCCGGTGTGGCCTGCACGCGAGGGACTCCGCTCCGCGCTGGGTTCCCTACCGTGTGGCCGCGCTCGGTGCCGCACAGCCGGAGACCCCTGTGCTCGCGTTAAAGAGACGTGATTTCTGGACTTACTGTACGTACTGACATTTCAAGATAAAACCGCTACAGGGCCCTTTGAAATGTGTTGGGTAGAACTGAATGCCCAGACGGTGTAGTGTTGCTGCGAGCTGCTCAGTACCAGTTATGTGCCAGGAAGACAGGGTTCCACGAGGGCTCTCGGCCCAAGCTTGGTCGGCCCAGTGCACAACAGCTTCTGGTAGGGGGTCGGAATCCCGAGTTCTCCGACTATTAGTTAAACTAAACTCACTGCCTCTACAAACTGGAGGTGATAGTACTTCATACCGCATTGCTATTACAACTCTTAGTAACTTGACGTTTTTATACGGACTGCAGTAAAAATCGCTTAGGAACTGAATTTCTTACCTCTAGGTAAGAATCCTTACTGCCCTGTTCTAGGCAGTGAGCTCCTTGAGGCTATGCTCATTTTTGTGTTACTGAGCTTCTGCAGAAGGGGAGTTCATTTGTTCCAGGGGTTTTAACCCCTGGGTGACTGGTACAGAGAATGAATGACACAGACACTACAAAAGGGTTAAGAAAATCGGAATCCCAGGCAGAAAACAGGGTACTGGAAAAATTTAACAGATGTTGGGCTGCAGCTAATACAAAAAGCTTCCACTTTGGAGGTTAAGTTGGTGGGTGGAGTGGGAGGCAGAGAAGCACCTAGGTGCTTTTGCTAAAGGACTAGCAGAGAACCTGCCTAAAAGGGAACAAATGAATAGGACTTCAGTGTTGAGCAGGCAAACATAGATGATCTGTGACAAAGCAGTCGCCCTTGTAAAAACTGAGATATATTGAAAACATGGTTATGATTGAACTGAAGACTGATGGCATTAACAGGGGGGCTGGTGTTGAGGGTATTCCAGAGCTTGAGATGTGTGAGAATGAGCACCTGCCCTGGTGGGGAAAGAGGTTAGAGAAGGAAAGCACATCTTCTCTGGCTTTCTCTCTCAGCAATTCTAAATCCTCTGTGCCTGAGCCAGTTGCTGCAAGACAGAGAACTGTTAGCTGGGATTTGATTGCTTTTCTTTGATTTTGCTTTCTTCCTTTTAAATTCTGTTCTCTTTCTTATCCGGTACCCAGTCTGTCCTCACCAAAGACTTTCTCTTCCTGGGGCAGAAGTATTATTTCCGGAAGATTATCAGCATCTAGATGACAGGGATATATCTTAATCTTCCTTTTTATTATCTGCTGAGTTTGTATGCAGATGCTTAACAAATAGGTTTTTAGTTGGTTGGTTGATATTAAAGCCTGAAAAATTTGAGGACATTGTGGAGGGAAAAGGTAGGAAAAGCTATCTGTATAGCTTTACAAAAGCATTACCTAAGCCTGAGAACAAGATTTTATTTTGTGGTGTTGTAATGAAGTCTTATACAAAACTAGGGTATGTGACAATTGTATCTGGGAAATGTTAAGTTTTCTCTGCATTAGGAATTCTCCCAAAAGATTCAGAAGAATATTTCTGAACCACAGATCCATTCAAGATCATGATGGCTAAGGAGTTAAAGGGGTTAGTAACCTTGACCTCTAAGATACAGTCTCCAAAAGCCAACTAACCCCTATTAATAAAAGAAGGGGGCCAGACTAGGGTGCAAGAATCCTGGCAACAATGGAGTAAGTCTATTGACCAGAACTTTTGCCAGTGCGCTAGGTAGTAATGTTAGTGGGAAATGAATGCCTGGGCCCCTGAGTCAACTCCAGGAACTTTGCTGTTAGTGGCTGTGGTTCAAGATACACATTAAGGAGCAGATTCTAAAGGTGCTGCTGCTTAAGTAGTTCTTGACCATCCTGTCCAAAGAGCTCCAAGCCTGTGTGCACAAGAAGCATCCACAATGTGGAGGAAATGGGTGTACTAGGAAGTTTTAGGGAAGGAGTTTGACGTTCTAGACACCGGATAAGAAAAGAGCTATAATCGGGGTAGGACAGTTGAGGTGCACAAGGGTGCAAAACTGGAATGAGTAGATCATTACTGAGCTAAAACCTCTGTGGTTCCAAGTCTGTCTCTTACTCTTTGCTATCTGCTTTCCTGTACTTGGGCTTCAGGTTCCTGGGTCTGCTGTTCTGTGTCCCTTGGTTACACTACTTGTGATGTATTTTCTGAAGTTCTATTTCCAATTCCCAGTGTGGTTCCCTCACAAGCTCAACTGGATCCAATTTTCTCCAGGTCCTACCTTATTGCCTTAGACATGAAATGTCTTTTAAAGAGAATAGTGGACCACAAGTCTTAGAGTTTCCAACTCTGGCTTATGGAAAGCCAACTATGCCACGAATCGCAGAGATTCAGTGTGCTACCAGAAAGGGATAAGAGCAGAATTCACCTTTGGCCAGAGCATCTCTCCAGAGTACTTCTGACACCCATTTTTTATTTGTTAAAGGTGTAGTCAGGAAGTAAAACAATGGATACTTTTATTCTGGCCTGGGGTGGTCAGTGAAGTTTTCATGGGAGTCATTGAACTTTAAACGGACAGTGGGTGGGCCTTAGAACAGGGAAGGAGAATCATCTAGGGAGCAAGAACTTAGAAAATTGAGTGATCTGTGTATGGCCTCCATAAAACTTACTAAAATGTAACTGAAACACTTAAGTAAACTCCTCAGCCTTAATGAGACTTACTGAATCAGCAGAGAATAGTAATAGCTTATTGAAATGTGGAAACTGGACTCTCTCACTGGCTTAATAACTTCTCACACTCCAGTGTTAAGGTATCTGTGACTCTGTTAAATGAGAAATGGAGACATGGATGCTTGAAGTCCCTCGTGCTGACTTGAAGTGTTGAGGATCTCCTGTATTTAGTACATTCCCAAATCACTGTAGATCTGGCTCCCTCCCCCTTAGTAACAACTCTGACCATGGCTTGTTTCGGCACCATCTTCCGTACTGAATGAAACTTTCCCCTGGTTTTTATTGAACTGTTCGTTCTGCTGTTCTCAGATTTCTATTGGAGCATATTATTATTTTAAAAATGTATTTATTGAGTTTTTTAAATTTAAATTCAAGTTAGTTAACATACAGTGTAGTCTTGCCTTCAGGAATAGAAGTCAGTGATTCATCTCTTACATCTGACACCCAATGCTCACCCCAAAAATGCCCTCCTTAATGCCCATCACCCATTTAACCCATCCCCCAACCCTCTTCCTCCAGCAATCCTGTTTGTTCTCTGTATTTAAGAGTCTCTTATGGTTTGCCTTCTTCTGTTTTTATCTTATTTTTCCTTC
Source organism: Neofelis nebulosa (assembly GCF_028018385.1). Taxonomy (NCBI): domain Eukaryota; kingdom Metazoa; phylum Chordata; class Mammalia; order Carnivora; family Felidae; genus Neofelis; species Neofelis nebulosa. The sequence goes on from NC_080787.1 coordinate 5,703,756, forward strand.
CCTTCTCCTATGCTCATCTGTTGTGTTTCTCAGATTCCACGAGTGAAATCATGATATTCGTCTTTCTCTTACTTCGCGTAGAATACCCTCTAGCTCCATCCACGTTGTTGCAAATACAAGACTTCATTCTTTTTCATCGCCTGGTAGTATTCCATTGTGTATATATATACACCACATCTTCTTTATCCATTCATCAGTTGATGGGCATTTGGGCTCTTTCCATAATTTGGCTATTGTTGATAATGCTGCTATAAACATTGGGGTGCATGTTTCCCTCTGAACCAGCACTCCTGTATCCTTTGGATAAATAACTATAGTACAACTGCTGGGTCGTAGGGTAGTTCTAGTTTTAATCTTTTGAGGAACCTCCATTCTGTTTTCCAGGGTGGCTGCACCAGTTTGCATTCCTACCAATAGTGCAAAAGGGTTCCCCTTTCTCCACATCCTCACCAACACCTATTGTTTCCTGAGTTGTTAATTTTAGCCATTCTGATGGGTGTGAGGTGATATCTCATTTTGGTTTTGATTTGTATTTCCCTGATGATGGGTGACGTTGAGCATTTTTTCATGTGTCAGTTGGCCATCTGGATGTCTTCTTTGGGAAATTGTCTATTCATGTCTTCTGCCCATTTCCTCACTGGACTAGGTTTTTTGGATGTTGAGTTTGGTAAGTTCTTTAAAGTTTATTTATTTTGAGAGAGAGAGACAGAGAGAGCGAGAGCATGTGTGCGCTAGCATGAGTAAGGGAGGGACAGAGAGGGAGACAGAATCCCTAGCAGGCTCTACACTGTCAGTGTGGAGCCCAATGTGGCTCTTCAACTCATGAACCTTGAGATCACAACCTGAGCCGAAACCAAGAGCCAGATGCTTAACCAACTGAGCCACCTAGGTGACCCTATTGGAGCATGTGATTATCAATGGCTGTTGTCCCCACTTTTTCCAGTTCATGGTCTCTCCCTCCTCAGTCCCTCTAATAATGTTTCACTGATTCTTGGTGATGGATTTACTCTAACACCTCATAGGTCTCATTAATTCTCTCCTATTTGTGTTCATTCAACTTCCAATTCCACATTTTCCTTTGATTCTCTTCTCATTCTTTTCTCATCCTTATAATGGGTAGAATAATCTAGTAAAGAAATAGGATTTGGGGTCAGAATATCTGGTACTGGGGTCTGTGACTTAGCAGACATTTTAGGGACAATGCACCAGCAGACAATGCTCTTTATTCTTTCTGTAAAGATTCCTAGTGTGGTCATTTCCTCTCCACGTTTATTGCTATGTAACAAATTACCCCAAAATGTACCATCTTAACACAAACCCCTGATTTCTGTGGGTCAGGAATTTGAAGGGGCTTAGCAGAATGTTCTGGTTCAGGGTATTCTCAAGAGGTGAGGATTCTCAAAGGGTATTCTCAAAAGGTGCCTAGATGGCTCAGTTGGTTGAGTGTCTGACTTTGGCTCAGGTCGTGATCTCATGGTTCGTGAGTCTGAGCCCTGCACGTGGCTCACTGCTGTCAGCATGGAGCCCGCTTTGGATCCTGGGATCCTCTGTCTCCCTCTCTCTTACCCACTCACCTTTTCTCTCAAAAATAAATAAACGTTAAAAAAAAAAAAGAGGTAGCAGTCAAGATGTTGGCCGGGCTGCACTTATATGAAGAAACCTAAGGATTTGCTTTCAAGTTGCTTCGCTCACATGACTATTGGCAGGATGTCTCAGTTCTTTAACACGTGGACCTCTCCATGGGGTTGCCCGAGTGTCCTCACAGTATGGCAGCTGGTTTCTCCCAAAATGAGTGATCTAAGGGAAAGACCGAGGAGGCTGCAGTGCCTCCTATGAGCTAGTTTCATACCGCCACTTCCACCATATTCTGATTTTTTGGATGTATGTCACTAGATTCAGTCAAGACTCAAGGGGAGGGAAATTAGGCTCCATCTTGTAGATGGAGTTGTGCCAAAGAATTTGTGGTTATATTCTAAATCACTACAGGTGAGTTTCTTAACCTCTATGAACTTCTGTTTCTTCACCTCTAAATGAGGGACGAAAATAAGATCTACCTTAAAGGAATGAATTATGAGGTGAAATGAAGGTCTCTTTCAAAGGTGCTTTATATATGGTATAACTCTTTAATGCTCTCATAATTTTACTGTCATTACTGCCAAAAATCTGTTGTTCTCATCTGTGTCCTGGATCTCTGCTGTGTGTTATCTCCCATGAACTGACCCGGTTACCTGTGCTTGATTTAGGTTAACCCATGGTACCCAGTCTGGGACATGATTAAATCATCCTTTGCTCTTTCCCTTAGGTGTCTCTCTCAGATAATAAGTTCTGTCTTTTTACTTCAGGTGACAGAAATAGTACCAATAAGAAGTTTGCTCTAAAGAAGCAAATATTTAGAGAAATACATCCACATAGGCAGTACCAGCTAAATAATTTGCAGGGCTAGTGCAAAATGAAAATGTGAGGCCCCTTGTTCAAAAAGCAGGAAAAACATATTGTTAAAGATATTAAATATAAAACCTTTTTGTCTTTCACCATCTGCTGTCTTATAACTCACCAGTTGTGTTTTTTTAAATTTAATGTTATTTTAAGTAAATAAAAATTAAAATTTTGAGTTTTGCTGTTCACCTTAATATTGTACGCTGTCAGTTTTATTTAGTTTTTAAATTTTCATTTCATTTCATCTCATTTCATTTTGGCTCCATGGCCAACGTGGGGCCTGAACTCAATGACCCCAAGATTAAGAGATGTGGGGCACCTAGCTGGTTCAGTCAGTAGAGCATGTGACTCTTGATCTCAGGGTCGTGGGTTCGAGCCCCGCATTGGGGGTAGAGATTACTTAAAAAAAGTCCCGTGCTCTACCAACAGAGCCAGCCAGGCCCCTCCACCCCCCACCCCAGTACAATGCCAGTTTTAAATGCAAGTATAAAAGCAGCTGGAATTATCAAATCACACACAATTAATATCTTGTAGCTCCTATGTGCATATGTATTTCAGATCTGTAGTAACACCGTACAAAGGTGACTCCTTGCTTCCTTACAGGTACACATTCTACCAGAACTCTACCTTTAGCTTTGTTTGTTTGTTTGTTTATTTTTGAGAGACACAGAGTGTGAGTGGGGGAGGGGCAGAGAGAGGAGGCACAGAATCTGAAGCAGGTTCCAGGCTCTGAGCTGTCAGCAAAGAGCCCAGTGTGGGGCTCAAACTCACAAACCGTGACTGACTGAGCCCCCCAGGGATCCCTCTACCTTTAGCTTTCGATGAGTAAGGAGGAAGAAAAAGAAAGGGTCATCGGGTTGCTCTCTTCCCTTTTGCTTCCTGCCATCATTTGTAGTAAGCGGCTGCCTAGCCCGGAGAAGTAACACAAATAAGAACGTGGTGGGGTTTCTTCTTCCTGTTTCTTAGACCCTGCCATTTGCCAGCATTCTGAATTATAAACAAATTGTGGTTCCAGCAAGAAAGTATGGTCTCACCTGTCTGTCAGCACCCCAGCTACTCAGCTGTACATGTAACAGCTTACTTTGTAAATGTAGGGGCCAAGTTTCCCTCCTTCTACAGACGTTCTTGGGTTAGTCTAATAATTAAATTGACATAAGATAGACAAACAGGAGAAAAACTTAATTACGTGCATGTAGGAATCCCAAAGATGAGACCCCTGGGCAATTGAGGTTTATGTGCCATCCCGAGTCAAGGAATGGGCCAGGGACCTGGGACTTCAAAGGGTAGGAGGGTAATTCACAGGGCACTAAGAGCAGATGTTGGTAATCAGACATTTGCCATGGCATGCAGTTAAGTCTTTCAGATGAAAAAGTTATGTCTGGTAATAGCTCCTTTTCTGGTACAGGCCCCCTATCTAAATTATCTTAGGTAGTTAATGGAGAGGTAAATGATTTTCCTGGTCTTCTGGGTCTTGATTGCCTTTGGCTCAAAAAAATCCACATGCCAGGTGGCGTACTTTGGGGCAGCCTATTCTGCTCCCCTTCGTAGTTACTTTGAATCTCACTAACTCCCATGAATCATGGGTCCACTGGAATTTTGTGTTCTTGGGGGATTACAAACGCTACACCTGAATGGGAAGGCAAGACATACGCTCTGCGTAGGTGTATGCATTATTGTTCTGCTTTACTTATGGAACACGAGTTCAAAGATAAAATTTAGAATCTCAAGACTGTGACAACATAGCATATTAAACCAAGCTAAGGACTTTCCGGAAGTAGGACCCTTCTGAGTGCTAGGGCCCTGCGTGACTGCATAGGTATCACACCTTTGAAGCAAGCAGTGCATATCTAGGAGACTCCATGGGGAGACTTACAGGGAAGGCAGTTGTGAAGAAGTCTTCCAACATACAGGTGATAAATGTAGGAGAAATTTCTCCTGGAACACAGGACAAAAACCTTGTAACTATGCTGAGTGTGAGAAAGCCTTTATTCAGCTTTCCCCCCTTTCTGAACATCAGAGAACCCACTTGGGGAAGAAACTGTATCACTGCAGTAAGTGGGAGAAAACCTTTATTCAATGCTTTCATCTTGCTGGTCACTTGAAAATCCATGCTAGAGTGAAGCCCTGTAAACGTAAAATATGTAGGGCATGTGGGTGGCTCAGTCCGTTCAGCATTCAACTCTGGATTTCGGCTTAGGTCATGATCTCAAGGTTTCTGAGTTTGAGCCCTGTGTTGGGCTTTGTGCTGACAGCGTGGAGCCTGCTTGGGATTCTCTCTCTCTTTGCCCCTCCCCGATCACTCTCTCTCTCAAAAATAAATGAACTTAAAAAGAAATGTAAAGACGGGTGCCTGGGTAGTTCAGTTGGTTTCGGCTCAGGTCATCATCTCGCAGTTCGTGAATTTGAGCCCCACGTTGGGCTCAGTACTGACAGCTCAGAGCCTGGAGTCTGCTTCAGATTCTGTGTCTCCTTCTGACTCTCTGCCCCTCCCCTGCTCATGTTCTGTCTCTCAAAAAAAAAAAAAAAAAAAGTTAAAAAGAAATGTAAAGAATGTGAGAAAGCTTCCAGTGCAAGCACTGGCCTTATTCAGTATTAGAGAAACCCTATGAATGTAATAAATGTGGGAGAGCTTTTCAGGGGAGTTCAGCTCTGGTAACATCTCAGACTACCCCTGTGCATAAGAAGCTCTAATAATGGGCTATATATTCAGGCAATTTCATTAAGAATTCAGGTCTCTTTCAGGGGCGCCTGGGTGGCGCAGTCGGTTAAGCGTCCGACTTCAGCCAGGTCACGATCTCGCGGTCCGTGAGTTCGAGCCCCGCGTCAGGCTCTGGGCTGATGGCTCGGAGCCTGGAGCCTGTTTCTGATTCTGTGTCTCCCTCTCTCTCTGCCCCTCCCCCATTCATGCTCTGTCTCTCTCTGTCCCAAAATAAATAAAAAACGTTGAAAAAAAAAAAAAAAAAGAATTCAGGTCTCTTTCAACAGATAATATGTTTGGAAAAGGACGCTACGGAAAGAAGCATGAGAAAAGCTTCAAGGTCTTTTCCTCTTGACATGGCAATTTTTCCCCATGTCAGACCCTTGTATGGAGATAAATAACTAGTAGCGCAATTGCTGGGTAGTTCTATTTTTAATTTTTTGAGGAACTTCCATACTGTTTTCCAGAGTGACTGCGCCAATTTACATTCCCTCCAACAGTGCATGAGCATTCTCTTTTCTCCACATCCTCACCAACTTATTATTTCTTGTCTTTTTTTTTTTTTCTTGTCCTTTTGACACCAGTCATTCTCACTGGCATGAGGTAACATCCCATTGTGGTTTTGACTTGCAATTCTCTGATAATTTGTATCTCTTGGTCATCTGTATGTCTTCTTTGGGAAAATGTATGTTTGCCTCCTCTGCCTGTGTTTTATTTTTTAAGGTAGGCTCTGTGCCCAATGTGGGGCTTGAACTTAAGACCCTGAGATCAACAGTCACATGCTCTACCAACTGAGTCAGCCAGGCACCCCATCTGCGTTTTAACATTTTCTCCCATTCTGTAGGTACAGAATTATGGGATGAAGTGGGCAAGGAAAGAGACAAATAGAGCAACAATCAAAGAGAGTTGGATTGAATAATGAGAGTAACAATGGGTGTCAAAAGTAGATGATGATGAAAATAAGCAGTAAGTCTGGGGATCGCAGTTGAAAGTGACAAAGAAAAGTAATTTGTTTTCTTTTTTTCTTTAAAGTTTATTTACTTATTGGCAGGGTGGGGGGAGCAGGTGCACACAAGCAGCGGAGGGGCAGAGAGAAAGTGACAGAGAATCCCCTCACTGACTGTGCAGAGCCCAATGCACGGCTTGAACTCACAAACTGTGAGATCATGACCTGAGCCGAATTTGGACACTTTACCAACTGAGCCACCTAGGTGCCCTGAAAAATTTGTTTTTAATTGATGGTCACGATAAATTCAAATGTACTAGAGGGAACAGGGCCAATAAGGAGATAATACTAAAAAGAGAAATCTAAGATATTTTAGAATCTTTTTTAACTAAAGACAGCAGGGACCAAGGGAAAAACCAAACAAACAGAGTTCGATGAGTCTGAAAGATGAGGCAGATGATGTAGCTGCCATCACAGGAAACAGAAAAGAGGTACAAAATGGCTTCAAAGGTCCTGGGAAATTCAGAAAAGGTCATTTTAATACAAAAGAGTGAGTTCTGCTTTACAGAGCAAGTACTAAATGTACAGTGGAGGTTAGGCTATGGTTACATAGGATGAAAACATAAATAGCTTTACGTAAACTTTATGAGAGCAGTCTGCAAAGGTTGTTCAGTGAGGTTAGGAATGCTGTGCAGCTTCCTCACGAGTCAGATAATAGGGACGACAGCGTTATGTTATTCCGTATCACGTCCTCTGCTAGTGCTGCCCAAGCTGGAATGCTGTACTTGAGAGGACAGATACTCAGTTGGATTCAGCACCGTGTTTCTGTTTCAGGTGTTCCGAATGCTTTTCAACCTAGATAGCTGGCACAGCTTTCAGCCACCCTCTCTCAAGATGGATCCTGACGCTTACCTTGTTCACGAATGGCCTGGAAGGCTACATGTTTCTTGGCCTAGAATAGCTGGTGGCTTCTGTGCTGCCTGGTGAGGAAATTCTGAACACACTCCTATTCCACCTGTCCTGGCTACAACCTGGAAACAATTAAGATATGGTTGGGTTTGTGAAAGACTCAATGAGTGAACCAGAATTAATACCTGATTATAAAGACACCTCAGGGAACAACTCTCTAGGCACAGAATAGAGCAAAATGCACACACAGTCTGTTCCACCTTCAAGAAGTAAGAAGTCTGGGGCGCCTGGGTGGCGCAGTCGGTTAAGCGTCCGACTTCAGCCAGGTCACGATCTCACGGTCCGTGAGTTTGAGCCCCGCGTCAGGCTCTGGGCTGATGGCTCGGAGCCTGGAGCCTGTTTCCGATTCTGTGTCTCCCTCTCTCTCTGCCCCTCCCCCATTCATGCTCTGTCTCTCTCTGTCTCAAAAAAAAAAAAAAAAAAAAAAAAAAAAAGAAGTAAGAAGTCAGAAAAGATCAGGAGCCTGGGTGGTTCAGTTGGTTAAGAGTCCAACTTCGGCTCAGGTCATGATCTCCCCGGTTCGTGCATTTGAGTCCTCTTGTGGAGCTCTGTGCTGACCAGCCTGGAGCCTGCTTCGGATTCTGTGTCCCCACGCCCTACCCACTCGGGCTGTCTTGAAAAAATGAATAAATGTTGAAAGAAAGGAAGGAAGGAAGGAAGGAAGGAAGGAAGGAAGGAAGAAAGAAGGAAGAAAGAAAGAAACCAGAAAGGATCAAGAAAGAAAGAAAGGAAGGAAGAAAGAAAGGGAAAAAGAAAGGGAAAAAGAAAGAAAGGGAGAAAGAAAGAAAGGGAGAAAGAAAGAAAGGAAGAAAGAAAGAAAGAAAGAAGGAAAGAAAGAAAGAAAGAAAGAAAGAAGGAAGGAAAGAAAGAAAGAAAGAAAGAAAGAAAGAAAGAAAGAAAGAAAGAAAGAAAAAGAAAAAGAAAGGAAGAAAGGAAGAAAGCATAAAGGATTAAGGTAGGTAAGGCAGGCACCAGTACATGTAGCCTGGTCGAGTGGAGCCTGAAGCTCCGCAACCCTGCTCCCACGGCTGTACGGATGCTTGTCTCCTTGGCTGACTATTCATTTATTTAATCACGCCTGCCGACCTGTTTCGTGGAGCTCTCTCTGCAAAGCCCCCACGGGATCGCCGCCTCCTCCCTGCTCTCTGGCTGATGCTCTAACACCCGGGCCTGGAGCTCCGCGGGCACGATGGTCAGGATCTGCCCCTCGGCGGGACATCCGCCACTGCCGCCAGAGGTCCTAGAGTTGGGGCGGAGGCCTCCCAGGGTGCAGGCGTCCCCAGGTAACAGAAACGCCCAAAGTCAGGAGCAGCAGTGGCTACGTCCTGGTTGTTGGGGGTTCTTCCGGCACAGCACACATTCTTGGCTCCAAGCGCGCTCCTGCTCTTTCAGGGTCGGGAGCCAAGGCTGCAGCCACTGCGGGCTGTCACCGAGTCAACACGTATTAGGGCACAGGCTGGAGTATGTGGTAGGCTCTGCTTCGGGGAGACTGGCTTTGGGGGTGTTTTTCGGGCTACTCCTGAGGCAAGACGAGTCATTAGCGTACACAAATGCGAAAGGCTGCTGAAGGCTTTACTGGGGTTAAAGCTGACCCATCATCTGGAAACCCACCGAGTGAAGCACGGAAATACGAATTCCGAAGGAAAACGGGCGATGCCGGTGAATTCTGACGTCAAACCTGTAATGCGGAGAGAACGTGAAGCTTGACGACAGACGGACTGAAATGAAAATAGCAAACCGAGCACGCTGGGCTCTTCCAGTTCAAGCAAATGCGCGGGTGCGACTTCAGGTCACGACCAGAAAACGACCACACCGAGCGCGGGTCTGAGTGCCCGTGAGGACACGCTCCAGGGCCGCCCCGGGAGCCGCAGCCTCGCACAGCCGGCGCCAGAGGGGAGGCGACACCGGCAGAGGGCGTCCTCGCTCCCTCCCGGGCCTGCCGGGGCGGCGCACCCGCTGCTCCCAAACCGGCGTCTTCCGGCGCCGCCGCCTTCATCTCGGAACTCCGTTCCTAAACCTCGGCAGCAGCCGGAGAGACGTGAGACCCGGGCGCTGCGGACATCAGCCGGGGCCGCCGGGCCCGCCCTCGGGGAGCGCACCGGCCTCACCGCCACCACCCCATCCGGCCGGAAGCGGCGTAGCCACCGAGGGCGGAAGCCGCCGGCTTCCGGCCTCTCTGGGAGACGCTCCTCTCGGTGGTGGCTTCGCGCGGCCGGCGGAAACCTCCCGCGGCCCCGAGGGTCGCAGCCCCCCTCTCGGCCTCTCTGGGACACGTTCCTCTCGGTGGTGGCCTCGCGCGGCCCCGAGGGGCGGCGCCGCGAATTTGAAGGGCTTGTGGTCGTTGTCCTTCTGGAAGGTTGAAGGTGCTCGCGCCCCTGTCCCCTACTTTAAAGCTTCGGGTGCCCCGTCCCGTGGTGATACTGTCAGTCACGTGATCAAGGTTAGGGGCTGAGACCGAGCCCCGCAACGGCGCGTGTGTTTGCGCCCCGGTTCCCGCACGCCGGGAGCTTTGGGGCAGGACGCTCCCCGGCTCCGTTTCCTCCAGCCCGGAGCGGGGGAGAGGTACGGCGCTTGTCACGCCGTGGGCTGCGCTACACAGCACCTACAGGAAAGAAACTGCGTTCAGTAGTCAAAACAAAACACCCCCAGTACAGGTATTGGGTTACTGAGATCCCATCAGGACATTTCTAATTCAAGGTAATTGACAAACAAATGCTAAGTCATTTGTTATGAAGCCTATTTATTCGTGGAAGATTTTGTACATTAGATTATCATAATTCTACAAAGGACGTGGTTTGCTAGACTTTTCACATAAAGACCTTATGCATGCGGTGGGATGTTAAAGCCTTATATCGTTTTTATCCCATTAGGGAAAATGTGCCTCGTCAAGCAGGTAAAAGAAGTCTACCCAGATTTGCCTTTGTGTCCTGAAATCACTGGTGGAGTTCCTACTTGTTGGCTTCCTGTCTCCACTCTCTGATGCCAACTCTCTCTACCCGGTCTTTTCTGGAGAGAAGAGCAGCCAGTGCGGATTCCCTCAGCCCTCTTCCACAGTTGTCCGTAGCCGGAGACCCTCTTTCTCTCAAGAGAGCTGCCCAGAACTGCAGTCTTGGTACGTTCACCCCAGGGAGGTGCCCCGACCCCCCCCCCCCCCCCCCACACACACATATGGGGCAGGAAGATCCTAGGTGTGTTACTGTCTCCTCCAAACTCAAGTTTCAGTTCAATTTGACCACCTTTCCCTACCCCAGCTTCTGCCCAATTTATTTCTCCTCTCCTGTCTTGTTTGAATCTCTGGATTCTGGCCTCTTGCCTTGGAGGCTCTCCTGGTTTACCTCCTGGCAAGACCTCTGGACACAGATTTTGGTCTACAGATTGTAATGCTACCATTGTGTAGGTCCTCTTGTTTGGCATGACTGTCTTTCCTTTTTTTTTTTTTTTTTTGAGAGAGCAAAGCACAAGTGGGGCAGGGGCAGAGAGAGAGGGAGAGAGAGAATACCAAGCAGGCTCCACACTGCCATCACAGAGCCCGACGTGGGGCTTGAACTCACAAACTGAGATGATGACCCAAGCCAAAACGAAGACTGTCTCCTAACCAACTGACCCACCCAGGTGCCCCTGGCATGACTAATTCAGTTTTGTTGTGCCTTTATTTAAAGGAATGTTCTGAAAGCGTTCTTGTGTATTGCTCAGGCTATTTCCACTTCAGGGCTTAGCCCACCTCCTCTTGTGGCGAATCATTAACTAGTGTTGATGATCAGCCTCTTTACCTGATTCTTCTCCCCTCCAGGCAGTAATCACGGTTACTTCCCAATAGAGTCCCTTTTTCCTCCACCCCCACTGCCATAGACTAACCTACTTATCAGCCTCCAAATTCTGCCCTTCTGGTTTGACTTCAGCAGTCAGTGGGGGAAGAGGCAAATCCTGTTTCACAGAAAGCACACACACAGTGAAGATCATATGTAGGACAGCAAATCAGAGAACGAGAGAAAAGAGACACTGGTCTTTCAGTCATTTGTCTCACTCGATATTTTTTATTCAATGTTTTTCATGTTTTGCTCTTTCTTTAGCACTTCCATAAAAATTTAAGTTCTTTACATTATCAGGTTTTCCCTCTTGTGAATTCTTTGGTGTTGACGAAGGTGTGAACTCTGACTGAAGGCTCTCCCACACTCACTGCATTCGTAGGGTTTCTCTCCAGTGTGGATTCTCAGGTGTCGAATGAGGTGTGAGCTCACTCTGAAGGTTTTCCCACATTCACTACATTCATAGGGTTTCTCTCTGGTGTGAATTCTCTGATGCAGGATGAGATGTGAGTTCAGGCTGAATGCTCGTCCACATTCTTTGCATTCAAAGGGTCTTTCCCCAGTGTGAATTCTCTGGTGCCTAGTAAGATCTGAGCTGCCCCCAAAGCCTTTCCCACACTCATTACATTCATAGGGCCTCTCTCCAGTGTGGATTCTCTGATGCCTAATAAGCTTTGAGCTGTGTCTGAAAGCTTTCCCACATTCATTACACTGGTGGGTTTTCTCCCCACTAAAAATTGCTGCATGTTTATTAAGGTTTGGGCTCTTGAGAGATTTTCCATATTGGTGAATTTTTTCTCCAGCATAAATTCTTTGATGCTTAATAAAATCTGAATTCCATTTGAAACTTTGGTCATAGGTACTATGTTTATGAGATTTCTGGTGTGTAAATTCACTTGAATTCAGGTTTAAGCTTCTGTCACATCCATCATGGCTTATTTCACCTGTAAGTGTATTTTTGTGGGTAAGGATTTTACTAAAACTTCCATCCTGAGCAGATGATGGTCTCTGAGACCCCCCTGATTCTTTTTCCCATTGCCTCTTTAACCTGTCTGTAGACTTACAGATGTCTTGAGGCTCAGCAGATCCTTCTGACACGAATTCTGAAATTCTTCCTGATAGAATTCTCTGTGATTCCATTTTTTCATAAATGTTCAACTTTGGCATGGATCCATTGTTTTCACTCTCATTATCTAAAACAACGCAAAGAGAAAGTGGTAAACATCTATTTGCTGAGTTGGAAGAAATACTCAACACTATTACATATTGGTACTTCACTTGGTTACTCTAAAAATGTGACTTTTCAGGGGGGCCTGGGTGGTTCAGTCGGTTGAGCATTTGACTCTTGGTTTTGGCTCAGGTCATGATCTCATGGTTCGTGAGTTTGAGCCCTCCATCGGGCTCTGTGCTGACAGCGCAGAGCCTACTTGGGATTCTCTCTCTCTGCCCTTCCCTCACTCGTGTGTGTGTGTGGTCTCTCAAAATAAATAAACTTAAAAAAATTAAAAATTCAGATGTGGCCTTTCAAATGAAAGGGTTGAAGGGCACAAGGGAGAAAAACTGGTAAAAGAAGGTAGAATGCATGCAGAGGGGAAAAACCTCCATCCGTCTATCCATCCACCCATTTCTTCATCTTCCATGGCTAACCCAATTCTGTAACCACTTTCTGCTACAGATCTCCTGAACACATCCCCTTCTTTACATTTCTGCTACCATGTTCCTTATCACTACTTTTTTTTTTTTATTTTTTTTATTTTTTTTTTTTTAATTTTTTTTTTTTCAACATTTTTAATTTATTTTGGGACAGAGAGAGACAGAGCATGAACGGGGGAGGGGCAGAGAGAGAGGGAGACACAGAATCGGAAACAGGCTCCAGGCTCCGAGCCATCAGCCCAGAGCCATCAGCCCAGAGCCTGACGCGGGGCTCGAACTCACGGACCGCGAGATCGTGACCTGGCTGAAGTCGGACGCTTAACCGACTGCGCCACCCAGGCGCCCCTCACTACTTTTTATCTAGGGGATTGTCACAGCCTCCTGCTGTTTTGACTCTGAGCTGCTAATCACTTTGAATATCCTCACCAGATTAGCTGTCCTTAAAACCCTGTCACCTCCTATACCTTACTCAGAAACTTTCACCCTCTTTCCTCCACAACTTACATGAATTCTTCCGCCTGGTTTCCAGAATCCATTTGTGATCTAGTCCTCACAATTCCTGCCTGTGGCTCACAAATTTATACTGTGCTTATGACTCTGTATTATGCATCTTGTCTTTGTCGTTGGGTTTGTTTTGTCTAGAATATGCTATGATAGGAAAGGTGGTTAGGCAGTGCTGGTCTTAGCATGGGGGAAATGTTGTGATTTTGGATAGGATGGATGGAAATGCTTCCAGAACAAACGTGAAAGCAGAATTTAGGTATTTTTAAAAAAATGGACTGTAATTTACGCTTTATTTTTGAGACCACTCATACCTAAAGTGATACTGAATCCATGAACTTCTTAAACAGATGAGTTTTAGGAGTGCCTGGGTGGCTCGGTCAGTTAAACATCAGACTGTTGATCTCGGCTCAAGTCATGATTTCACAGTTTGTGAGTTCAAGTCCCACGTCAGGCTCTGCCCTGACAGTGCGGAGCCTGCCTGGGATTCTGTCTCCCTCTCTCTCTACCTCTCCCCCCACTTGCTCTCTTTCTCTCAAAAATAAATAAAAATAAACTTAAAAAAATTTTTAAACAGAGGAGTTTTAGAACAGTGATGAGTATTCCATGGAGGTGGTCACCAGAAATATGGCCAACTTCCTATAAAAACGTGAAAGCTTTGTAAGACCAAAAGTACAATAAAAAAGATAAGAGTGTGGATCTTGTATGCATCTGAATTATATTCCATTTCTGAGTATATCATTATGTATCCGCTTCTCTATCATTATATATGCTTCTTTACTAACATGTTTTATTTCTCTTGATGCGTTTCTTCCTCTTATTCTTTTGTTTCTTTACTCATTCTCTGACATTTTCTCATTCATTTTTCTTTTCTTTAATTTACTCATAAAAGTATCCTGTGTTTTGGAAATATTCTGGATAAAGTACAAATGGGAGAATGTTAATATGCTTGATAAGGAACCAAATTCTGGGTGGTGTGTGTGTGTGTGTGTGTGTGTGTGTGTGTGTGTTTAATTGGCCAATGGCATACAGGGAAAGAGTTCTGTACTTCTCATGGGGTAATAAAGGAAAAGACCACCTATAGTGACTGAGACTATTCTGAGAAGGCAAATTCACAGCCCCACTCCTTCAGTGACATGAAATGTGTGTAATACTGCTCCTTACCATAGTCCAGCACAAGGGATGCTGAAGAATCATGAAGGGACTTGGGGTCCACTGGCTGAAACTGGGCACTGAGTGCTGGTCCAGGAGGCACCACCTTTCCCCTGAATATTTCTTGCCCATGTGCAAGGACTGGAACCTGAGAAAAATAAAGTATATTTGGGCTTGTGAGAGAATCTCTGTTGGAACTGAACATCTTCCAAACACAAAGAGAACCTCCCACAGGAATACAAAACTGCAGAAGGATGGATTAAGTACGACTCAACTGTGAAATGTGGCACAGCACCAGCTCGAGTGGAAAGGAGACATAAATGCTGAAGGAAGAGCCCCTGCAGGTCTCATTGGGGTGTTCAATCTCAGACCCTTTCCTCCCACCGTGTGATCCAGCTCTCTGGAGGCCTTAGATCTCCTGTCCCCTGTGTACCTGGACTACTGAGTCATCAGTGCCTCTCTCGAGATCTTCCAGTACTGTCACTGCTTCCTCCCCACTCTCTGGGCGGTGCTCCCTCACCCAGGCCTGGAGCTCGGCGGGCAGGATGGTCAGGAACTGCTCCAGCACCAGCAGCTCCAGGATCTGCTCCTTGCTGTGCGTCTCGGGCCGCAGCCACTGATGGCAGAGCTCCCGGAGCCGGCTCAGGGCCTCACGGGGTCCAGGGGAATCCTGGTAGCAGAACTGCCTGAAAAGCTGTCGGCAGAGCTCCTGCCTGAGGGCATCACTTCTCTGGAAGCAAGTGTCCTGCCTCCAGACGAAATCTTCCTCTTCTATCTTCACTATCAGAAGTCCTGCATTCTCCTGAAGGTTCTCAGCTGTAGTTTTCTTTGATTCTGCCGTCATCCTGGGATGAAATGTATTCCCAGAAAACCCACTTCTGCTTTGTGCGGCGTCTTATTTAGTTTTGAGAGCTCTTCTAAAATAAAAACAAAAGTATCTTTTTATTTATAAAATAGCTCTTACCGTCTATGAAGATTAAAGATCACATCGCAGAAATTGTCATTTCCCATTATACAGAAGTGTACTGGGCATTTAGCATATGTACAACCACTGAAATACCTGCTCTGTGGAGTACAACAGTCCCATGATTTCTACCTCACAGTAGCCAAAATTTAAATTTAAAAACAAAATACTTTAAAGTAGAAACAATAAACATAAAACGTATAACTTTAAGCTGATGCTACATGTTAACATGCCACATGCAATTAGATTATATGTAAGTCAGAAAGACAAAAAAGGATCAGCACAGTACAATGACAAAGTGCTTCATAAAGTTGGGAGATTCAAGAGAGCCTAGTCGTTTGTAATGGATGGGAAAGCTTAATTCAGAAACTAACTTCTGAAGAATGGAAAGGATTTTGAAAGGATGTGGGAGAGAGAAAAATAGGAAATTACAAGCAAGGAAATGGCCTGAACAAGTGGCTAATGGTAGGATCACGGAAGCAGGAAAGCAAAAAGTTCAGCAAGTTTGTATAAGGATATCACAGAGGCAAAGGCCCTCCTGTAGAAAGCCTCAAATGTCAAGATCCGGAATTCAGAATTTACTTTTTAGACACTGGGGAGCTAAGGGAGGCTTCTGAGCACAAAGACCTGAAAAATACTGTTTATGGAGATTAATTAATATGTTGTTCATTTCTGGGATAGACTGCAATATGGAAAGAGAAACAGAGGCCACACTTGTGCTCATACAAGTGTACGGAAAATACAAGCTTGGAATGATAATTATCAATTCAAAATCTGGAACTAGGATTACTTATAAATCTGTTAAATAATAAGGGCAAATTTTTCTTTCTTTTAAGATTTTAAGTAACCTCTGCACTGAATGCAGGGCTTGAACTCACACCTAAGACCAAGAGTTGCATGCTCCATCGACTGAGCCAGCTGGGCACCCCAGGGCAACTTGTCTTGAGAGCCAGAGGCTAACCATGTCTTTTATTTTTTAAATTTATGTTCGTTATTATTTTTTGTTTATTAAATTTTCTTTAAATCCAAGTTAGTCAACAGGCTTTTCAATGTTAACTATTTCCTTCCCCAAAGGTCTCAAATAGGTTTTTTTTATCTCAACAGCTCCTTCTCTACCTTCCTAGTTCCTGGCTCAGTCCATATCTTGGACAATAAAATTAAATATAATAAGCCTTCAGGTCATAATCATGACTTGCTTATCCATCTTCCATGAGTCTTGTTATTAAATACCAGTTCCTCAAGTCAGCACACGGGAATGGTCTCTGAACTGGGACTGGTTTCTGAACTGAAAAACTGAGTAACAGGAATTTAGCTGTGAAGCAATAGACTACAATGCAATATAGACAGAATGCAATAGACAGAATGCAAATATCAGTCTTTGAGGTCTTCTACTAAACGTTTCACCAAGTTGACTGCTGATTGTTGCATTGACATGTACTTTATTAAGAATCTGAACACAAGCAAAGCTCTGGGCTAGAAGTTGTACAGCAATGATTTCCAAGAAAGTCTGAGTTAGTTCCCAGCTGAGCTCATTGCCTAATCATCATGTGGGAACTTTGTTAGAAACAGATCCTGGGATGCTGTCTGGGTTAGTATGGGTATACCTGGAAAACCTGTATTCTGATGTACAGCCATAAGTAATTAAATGGTGTGTGAGTTTGCAAAACAATTGGAAAGAAATGACAATAAACATACGTGGGTTAAAAACATTTACATAACTAGATGTGTTTCACATGACACACACTGAAATGATGATAGATGTTGAAAACTGAAGTACTAAACAAGTTGTATGGGAGAGGCATCAAATATCCTAACGGTTTTGGGGCAGGGAGCCCATGTGTGTGTTTACGTGCAAAGGGTAGCAAATATTTCCTAGAGCTGGTGGGGCTTAAACTGGACAATGAAAGATGAAAAAAATTCAAAAGGAAGGGGCAGGAGAAAAGTTTAGGAAGTGGGAATGAACAGCAGATTGATGGCGATCCCAGCTCACTCTAATATTTGGAGTGACTAAGAACTCTGCTCCCTCTAATAAACAATTTGTCATCCCTGCTCTGAGCCCCTACAGTTCCTAACAGAACACCTGTGAATACAACACTCATCACCTGGTATCATTTTTAGCTTTGGCTGTTTCTCTTCATCAACTGGCTGGAACTCCAGGAGGTTAAGGACCACGCGCTATTTTCTAAGTTCTCACATTTGTCGATGGAGGGAAAGCCTGAGAAGCCTCTAGACGGTCTCAGAAGAGAGGAGTAACTGCCAGGAAAGTCGGAGCTCGTGAGGAGCAGGCGCCTGCGTGTGCAGGAGCAGTACCTGGGCACTCTGCTGGAGGACGGGGCGTGGAGGGGGGGCTCGGCTGGAGGGCGTTGGAGCTAGGCTGGAGGACGAGGGGGACCAGCAGGGGCCGCGGGAGCAGGGCGGGGAGGGATTCTCGCCCGGATGCTGGCGGCTGTCCTGTCCCGGAGGTCCTACGGGACGGCCTCTGACGGTCCCTACTGCTTGCCGGACACACGGGAAACAACAAACATCCACAGTATGGATACACTTCACTAGGACGCGGGGCCGTCCCCGCTCTTCCTCCCGCGAGATGTTGGGGCGGGCTCCCGGGCAGCTCTTCCCGGCGGAAAGCTGCCATCCTGAGGCCGCCGCCGAGCTTGGTCATTCCAGCCAATGACCCAGCCCCGCCCGCAGCGGTGACGTCACGCGCGGCGCGGGTAACCATGGAAACCACCTCCCCTCTGGAGGCAGGCGGGCGCAACGTCCTCCGAACGCCGACCCTGGTTCCCCCTCTCCTCGGGATTCCTCCGCGGTCCCGGCTCCAGGTCGCCGCGGGACTGCTGCAATCCCGAAGGGACAGTGGTAGCGACCGGGTGCTTGCAGGGGGCAAAGGGTCAGACCCTCGGGTCCTCAAAGCCGGACTCACCTCTCCTACAGGATGGTTCCGATCGGACACTTCCGGTGGGAGGACGGCGCTGCGCCGTCTCTCAAAGCTTCCGTCCTCGGGACGTTGAGTCTGCGCAGAAGGCGGCCTGGCTTTGGACTACGACTCCCAGAAGCCCCGGCGTCTCCTCCGCGCTGAGTCCGTTTCCCCTGCGGCCTGGCGGAGGTCCTCGGGTTCTCAGAGCTTCGGGGTGGGGTCCTTGCACCCGTTTGTAGCGGGAAACGCGGCCCTGCTGCTCCCGCTGGCCTCGCGCGGACTTAAGTCGGGGGAAGTGGAACCGAAGCCCACGCACCAGGGGCGCCGCCCAGACTTCAAGCTCGCGAAGCCTCCCTGGGCTTCAGGAGTGCAGGTTTACAAACGGTGGCTGATGATAACCCTGGCTCACGCGGGGTGTGCATGCCCTGAAATGTGAACTTAAAAAAAAAGAAAAAAAAATTATTTTGAGACAGAGTGTGAGTGGGGAGGGGCAGAGAGAGGGAGACAGAATCCCAAGTAGGCCCCACGCTGATAGTGCAGAGCGCGAGGTGGAGCTCGAACTCAGGAACCATAAGATCATGCATGACTTGAGTGGAAATCAAGAGTTGGATGCCCAACTGACTGAGCCACCCAGGTGCCCCTAAGAAATGTGAACTTTCTTTTTTATTTTTAAAGTTTATTTATTTTGAGAGCATAGGGGAGGGGCAGAAAGACAGGGAGAGAGAGAATCCCAAAGAGGCTCTGCACTGTCAGCACACAGCTGATCGTGGGGCTCGAACCCACGAACCCTGAGATAATGACCTGAACCATGAGATTATGACCTGAGCCGATTCTGACGCTTAACTGAGCCACCCAGGTGCCCCAAAAATGTGAACTTTCTTGAATCCCTGGGCCAATGTGTGAGAACTAGAACTTTGATGGTAACTTACATTTACTGCTGCTGTTTCTCTTGTATCTCTTCTCATCTGTGGTGTTAACAAAAATTCAGTCGAGTAGGTTTGAAGATCTAATCATCTTTATGAAGCCATTGTAAGCAGAGAGGAGCCTTGACCAGTGATAGAAAAATAAAAGGTTTTTGTCAGAAGGAGGGCGGGGCAAGGAAGTTATTAGCAAAAGAAAAAGCATTATCTCCAGGCAAGATCGCCTTCACTTGGGAGGTGGGGGATGAGCAGGGGTCTAATCTTGCAGGTTACCTCATCTTCTTTGGGGTGGGGGAAGGGAATGGAGAGAGCCCATGTGACAGATTATTTTATTAGTGCTGACCAGAAAATTCTTGATTGATTTGCCTAAAATTCCACTTCTAGAGAGATTGCAATTGTAAAGTAGTCCTGGTTTGCTGTCCTGGAGACAATTAACTCCATCTTGGGCCTGTGGTTTTCTTTTTAATACATTTTGTATTTATTCTCTTTCTTTTTGAAAAGGTAGTTCTGTTAGATGAGTATGTATGGCCAAACTGGTTTAATTTTCGTTTTTTTTAAATCTAAAAGGCATCATGTCATCAGATAATCTTATGGTATTTGCTTTTTTCACTCCACAGTAGGTGACTAAAGTTGATCCCTGTTGTTGAGTTAAAATTCATTTTCATTACCGTATAGCAATCCAGTTGTGAATATAGCATTGCATCCATTCTCCTAAAAATGGGCTGATATACTATTCCCTCTCTTCTGGGTTATGGCAGTAAACCTCTTAAGTGTTCCTTCTGCTTCTACCTGTGTTCCCACAGTCTATTACCTTTTTTTTGGTTTGTTTTTGAGAGAGAGGGAGACACAGAATCCCAGGCAGGATTTACTGAGCTGTCAGCACAGAGCCCGACTTGGGGCTCAAACCCATGAACCATAAGATCATGACCTGAGCTGAAGTAGGACACTCAGCCATTGAGCCACCAAGGTGCCCCTATTCCTTTTCTCTTTTAAACGTTTTATTTATTTTTGAGAGAGAGAGAGTGCACTCGTGCTTGTGCGCAAGTTGGGGAGGGGTAGAGATGGGAACAGGGGATCCGAAGCAGGTTCTGTGCTGACAGAAGAGAGCCCAACACAGGACTGGAACTCATGAACCGTGAGATAATTACCTGAGCAGAAGTCAGATGCTTAACCGGCTGAGCCACCCAGGTGCCCTACTCATAGTCTGTTCTTAATAGAGCAGTCATAGTGATACTATTGTAGTACAAGTTCTAGCTACTGAAGGGTAGCAGAACACACCTCCCCTTTGGTACATTGATTTCAAATATGCCCCTTTGGTATATTGATTAGTTTGAGCTGTGGGCTCTTAAAAAACAGCAAATGTGGAAAGAAGTTTTCTCCAGATTTCCCTTATCTGCCTACGGACAGATCCTCCAGAACAGACTTCATTGTCATAAACAACCTCCCTGGGAGTTTCATCAACCAGGGAAGATTGACTCGTATGGTCAGAAAGAAGTTGATACCTCACCCTGACAAACTTGTCACAAATGCTCATACTTCCCATCTATTCTAAGGGCTCCATTCATCTTTCCTAAAAGTCATTTACTCTCCCCTGAAAAGCCTACATCTCCCATCCCCTTTCCCTGTTAAGATGAAAATTCTAATGTTGCTTTCTCGGTTCCTCCTTTTTCTCTTGGTATTTCCTATATACTCATGTTAATGAACTTCTATTTATTTTTCTTTTTAAATTGTCTTTTATTACAGGGGCTTCAACTAAGAACTTAGAATGGTAGAGGGAAAATTATTTTTCAACCCCTAAACTAGCCCTCAGCTGAAAACTTTTTAATAGCTCCCCATTTCAGTCAAGACAAAACCCAAAGTTGGGGCGCCTGGGTGGCGCAGTCGGTTAAGCGTCCGACTTCAGCCAGGTCACGATCTCGCGGTCCGTGAGTTCGAGCCCCGCGTCAGGCTCTGGGCTGATGGCTCGGAGCCTGGAGCCTGTTTCCGATTCTGTGTCTCCCTCTCTCTCTGCCCCTCCCCCGTTCATGCTCTGTCTCTCTCTGTCCCAAAAAAAAAAAAAAAAAAAAAAAAGTTGAAAAAAAAAAAAGACAAAACCCAAAGTACTTAAAATGGCCTATAAGACCCCATATGACCTATACTCAAATCTATTACTCTCTCCCTTGCTCATTATGCTCTGTCATCTCTGGTGAACTTCTTTGCTCTTCCTCATTGATAACTTTCTCAAAAAGAAGCCACTAAATAGTTTCACTAGTAAATTCTATCAAGGAGTTAAAGACTAAATAATACCATTTCATCACCATCTATTGAAAATAGCAGAGGGAACACTTCCTAACTTTCTGTTATACCTAATACCAAAACCAGATAGACATTATAAGAAATAAAAAAAAAAAAACAAACCACAGACTAAGATTTCTCATGAACATAGTTGCAAAAATCCTCAACAAAATGATGAACAAATCCAATAGTATATAACAAGAATTCTATACAACAACCAAGTGGGATTTATTCCAGACATACAAGAGTGATTCAACATTTGAAAATCAATCAATATAATAAACAGGCTAAAGAAGCAAAATCATGATCATCTTGATTCAGAGAAAGCACTTCATAGAATTCACCCATTTGTGATACAAACTCTCAATACTTCTCTACTTGA
Source organism: Neofelis nebulosa (assembly GCF_028018385.1). Classification (NCBI taxonomy): domain Eukaryota; kingdom Metazoa; phylum Chordata; class Mammalia; order Carnivora; family Felidae; genus Neofelis; species Neofelis nebulosa. Next base: position 5,725,371 of record NC_080787.1, read on the forward strand.
TAAAGAACATCTACAAAAAATATCCCCCACGCCCCACCCAGCAAACCACAGCTAATTCCATACTTATGAATGAGAAGCTGAATCTTTTCCTCTTAAGATTAGAAATGGACAAAGCTGTCCTCTCTCACTACTCCTTTTCCACACCACAGTGGAAGTCCTAACTAGGACAGTGAGATAAAAAAAATAAAAATAAAAGGCGTACAGAAAGGAAAAGAATAGGTCTATTCATGTAAAACATAAACTTTCTATGTAGAAAACCCCAAAGACTCTAAAAAACAAAACAAAAGTCGCCTGGAGCATGCAATTACAGTAGTGTTGCAGGATACAAGATCAATATCTGAAAGTCAGTTGCTTTCCTGCATACCAGGAATGAGAAATTGAAATTTGAAATTAGAACAAATTACCTTTTATTTTTTAAGTTTATATACTTATTTTGAGACAGATCATGAGTAGGTGGGTGAGGGGCAGAGAGAAGGAGAGAGAATGCCGAGCAGGGGAATTCAATGCAGTGCTCGATCCCGTGAACTGGGAGTTCATGACTTGAGCTGAAATCAAGAGTCAGATGCTTAACCAAATGAGCCACCCAGGCTCCTTAAAAGAAATTATCTTTTATAATGGCACCAAACCAAACCAAACAACAAAACAACACTTAAGTATAAACTTGACAAAATAGGTATAGCATTTGTATGCAGAAAATTATAAAACATTGATGAAATAATTCAAAGACCCAAACATATGGAGAGATTCTGTGTTAATGTATTGGAAGCCTCCATATTGTTAAGATGTCAATTCTTCCCACCTTGATCTGTTGATTCAACATAAATGAATCAAAAATCACAGCAAGCTATTTTGTAGATACAAACTAATTCTAATATTCATGTGGGAAGGGAAAAACCTAGAATAACCAATACAATACTGAGAAAGAAGGACAAAGTTGGGGGATTCACACTATAATTTCAAGATTTGCTATACAACTTTAGTAGTCAAGATGGCATGGAATTGGAAAAACAATAGACACATAGATCAGTGGAACACAATAGAGGCCAGAAATCAACTCAAACAAATACAGTCAGCTGATAATTTGACAAAGGTGTAAAGGCAATTCAATGGAGAAAGGATAACTCTTTCAGCAAATGGTGTTGGAACAATGAGATATTTATATGCAAGAAAATCATGTACCTTTCACAGACTTAACTCAAAATGGCTCATAGACCTAAATGTAAAATCCAAAATTATAAAAGTTCTAGAAGAAACCATGGAGGAATTCTACATGACCTTGAGTTTGGTGGTTATATTGTAGACACAACAACCCAAACTGTGGTCCATGAAAAAAATAAATTGTAATTTATTAAATATAAAAATATTTTCTCTATGAAATACACAAGAATGAAAACATAAGCCACAGATTGGAAGAAAATATATTCAAACACATTTCTACAAAAAGACATATCCAAAATATGCAAGTAACTTTTAAGATTCAACAATAAGAAAACTAACAATTTAATTTAAAAAATGGCCAAAGTATATGAACAGATACTTCATCAAAGAAGATTTGCAGATGGAAAATCCATGTCTATGGATTGAAAAACATATGCAAAGATATTCAACATCGTTTGGCAGTAGGAAAATGCAAATCAACACAAGGAAATACCACTACATTCATACATACGTATCAGTGACTAAAATTTTCAAAGTTGACAATAGCATGTTTATTTGAAAGTTGCTAAGAGAGTGGATCTTAAAACTTCTCATAAGAAAAGAGGATTTGCACCTATGTCTGGTGATGGGTGTTAACTAGATTTATTGAGTGATCATTTTGCATTATATACAAATATAAAATCATTATGTTGCACACTTGAAACTAATATGTTATATGTCAATTATACCTCAGTAAAATCCCCCCAAAATTGACAATACCAATTGTTGGTGAGAATGCAGACGAACAGGAACTCTCATTGATTGCTGATGGGAATGCAAAAGGGTACAGGCACTTTGGAAGATGGTTTGGCAGTTCTTTACAAAGCTAGACATAGTCTTACCATACAACCCAGCAATCACACTCTTAGATATTTACCCAAATTTGAAAATATATATTTACTAAAACAAAAACCTGCAGGTGAATATTTCTAGCAGCTTTTTATTAATTGCCAAAAAGTGTAAGCAACCCAGGTGTCCTTCAATAGGTAAATAAATTAACAAATTGTGATACACCCATACACTGAAATATTATTCAGCAATAATGAACTATCAAACCACATGAAAACATGGATGAATCAAATACATATTGCTAAGTTAAAGAAGCCATTCTAAAAAGGATACAAACTGTATGATTCCATTTATATGACACTCTGGAAAAGACAGAACAAAGATAGTAAGCAGATCAGTAGTTGCTAGGGTTCTGGGGTCAAGGAAGGCTAAGGAAGTGAAGCACAGGGGATTTTTTATGGCAGTAAAATTATTCTGTATGCTACTGTACTGGTGAATACATGACACTATTTCTCAAACCCCACTGAACATTAGAAGATCAAAAAAAAAAAAAAAGAACCTCGATGTATGCAAATTAAAAACACTTTTTAGGAGGTTGAAGGATCCCAAGATGGAATGCAGAAAGTGACAAACTACCTAACCATGTTATAAATGCATAGAACAACTTCCCTGTAGGGATACAGCTGAAAGATACTGATGTAAATAACATTGGAAATTAGTAGAGTCTGTAATGATAAATACAAAAGGAACTGTACTTAACAGTACTCTAGTTGATAAAGTTGTTTCTCATGGGAGTCTGGCTTAACAGTTCTGAAACCATTACATATGTATGGTAGATTTGAATGATTAAATAAATGGATGGCAGACGGTGGGAAGTAGGTATCTCACTGTTGGAGTAGGAGGTGACAGGCCAGGATAAAAAGGTAGAGTCAATATAAAGTTATGATTATCTTAACATAGATACACATGGTAATAGAGATAGATAAGTAAGTATATATGCAGAGGTTAGTATACACATATTTTCTTGCTCTGTCAGATGAGATGGCCTAGAAGCAATTACAGTTCAGTAGCAACCAGCACACCTTGTGCCCAGATCTTGTTTTCTAACATGATTCTGCAATTGATAAATGGCTTATTCTAGGGCTGAGAGGAAATAGATGAGTCCAGAGCATCTTATGGTTTCAGAAATAAGTAGTTCAAAAACAAACACAAAACAAACAGTTAAAACCAAAATGATGAGTTACATCAAAGTTACTCAGGAGCCAAGTGAACTTCCAATGGCAAAACATGCATAATTTGAGCAAAAAGCTAAGTGGTTTTGGATTATAAGCCAAAAGATAAATATCCATGAGCACATACTGATACAAACAAATGATTGGATAAATAAACAAATGGCAGAAGATAAGCAAATGTCTTGTGAAGAATAATTAATTTATGCAGATACTCTGCTCTCTTTAAATGTGGTTGTGTGTAAAGACTTCCTGCCCATAAGCACAGTAGGAAAAGGGAGGAAGAGTACCTTGACAGTGGAGAAACTTGACAAACACTACTTAAGCCATCTGATCAAAGTTAATACCAACCGTGATATGTCATGTTGATACTATGTGCCCTTGAAAGAATGTGGTGAGGATGGCACTTTACCTCTGTGGTCTTCCTTCCAAAACACCATAGCTCCATTCTAATCATGAAAAAAAAACTCCACATGATATAAATCCCAGTAGATGGACATTGTACAAAACACCTGCGTAGTACTCCTCAAAACTGTAAAAACAAGGAAAGTCTGAGAAACTGTCACAACCAAGAGGAGCCTGAAGAGCCTAATGTGGTATCCTGGATGGGGTCCTGAAACAATGAAAACTGTTATACAAAAACTCAGGGACCCTGAGTCAAGTATAGACTTTATTTAATAATAATGTGTTAGCATTGATTCATCAACTACAACAAATGTACCATACTCTGTAAGATGCTAGTAATAAGTTAATCTGATGTACAGGAAGTCTTTGTAATTCTTCTGTAACTCTAAAACTATTCTGAAATAAAAAAGTTAAATAAAAAATGTGCTCTTTGTTTTAATATTCCTTTTTTCTTAAAGCAATTTTATTTCTCTCAAGACATTTGAGGTTTATATTTTCCATTGCCATCTCAAATTTTAAGCCTGGGGATTGTTCATCATTACTTAAACAGGAACTCTATGAATAAATAAAATCCCATGTCGGTGATATCAGGAAGATTCTCATAGAAACTGTAACAAAGATTCAAGTTTGGAAAAGTCAAGGACTATGAAATGTCCTTATTCAGAAACAGCTAAATCATAGGAAGGACAATTATCAGCAATCTTTCCCCCAGATTTCAAATTAACAACCATCATTAGTGAGAGTTCCTCTGGAAAAGGCCATGACAGTGATTACTATGAATAAATTGGTATAGTTTTGTGGAGTGCTATTTGATAATATATATTCAATTTGTCCATTGACCCAGCAATTACATTTGGGGGAAATTCCTGCAGATATATTTGAACATTTTAAACATATTGCATGTATAAGATAATTCATTGGAGCATTTATGACAAAAAATGGAAACAACCCAAAAGTCCATCAGTAAGGGACTGGTAAGAGACAGTCCATACAATGAACTACTGTGGAGTGACTCCCTTTTTTAATTTTTAAATTTAAATTTTATTTTAATTAATTTATTTTTAAATTTACATCCAAGTTAGTTAGCATATAGTGCAAAAATGATTTCAGGAGTAGGTTCCTTAATGCCCCTTACCCAGTAACCCCGCACCCCTTCCATAACCCCTCCATCAACCCTGTTTTCATTCTATTTGAATCTCATGTTTTGTCCCCTCCCTGTTTTTATATTAAATTTGCTTCCCTTCCCTTATGTTCATTTGTTTTGTATCTTAAATTCCTCATATGAGTGAAATCATATGATATTTGTCTTTCTCTTACTAATTTTGCTTGGCATCATACCCTTCAGTTCCATCCATGAAGTTGCACATGGCAAGATTTCATTCTTTTTGATTGCCAAGTAATGCTCCATAGTATATATTTGCCACTTCTTTATCCATTCATCCACTGATGGACATTTAGGCTTTTTCCATACTTTGGCTATTGTTGATAGTGCTGCTGTGAACATGGGGGTGCATGTGCCCCTTTGAACAGCACACCTGTATCCCTTGGATAAATACCTGGTAGTGCAATTGCTGGGTCTTAGGGTAGTTCTTTTTTTAGTATTTTGAGTAACCTCTATACTGTTTTCCAGAGTGGCTGCACCAGTTTGCAATCCGATCAACAGTGCAAAAGATATTCTTTCTCCACATCCTCGCCAACATCTGTTGTTGCCTGAGTTGTTAAAGTTAGCCGTTCTGACAGGTGTGAGGTGGTATCTCATTGTGGTTTTGATTTGTATTTCTCTGATGATGAGTGATGTTGAGCATTTTTTCATGTGTCTGTTAGCCACCGGATGTCTTCTTTGGAGAAGTGTGTATTCATGTCTTTTGCCCTTTTCTTCACTGGATTATTTGTTCTTTGGGTGTTGAGTTTGATGAGTTCTTCATAGATTTAGTATACTAAAACTTTATCTGGTATGTCATTTGCAAATATCTTCTCCCATTCTGTCGGTTGCCTTTTAGTTTTGCTGATTGTTTCCTTCGCTGTGCAGAAGCTTTTTATTTTGATGAGGTCCCAGTAGTTCCTTTTTGCTTTTGTTTCCCTTGCCTCCGGAGACGTGTTGAGTAAGAATTTTCTGTGGGCAAGATCAAAGAGGTTTTTGCCTGCTTTCTCCTCGAGGATTTTGATGGCTTCCCGTCTTCCATTGAGGTATTTCCTCCATTTTGAGTTTATTTTTGTGTATGGTGTAAGAAAGTGGTCCAGGTTCATTCTTCTGCATGTCGCTGTCCAGTTTTCCCAGCACCACTTGCTGAAGAGACTGTCTTTATTCCATTGGATAGTCTTTCCTGCTTTGTCAAAGATTAGTTGGCCATATGTTTGTGGGTCGATTTCTGGGTTCTTTATTCTGTTCCACTGATCTGAGTGTCTGTTCTTGTGCCAGTACCATACTGTCTCAATGATTACAGCTTTGTAATACTTCTTGAAGTCTGGTATTGTGATGCCTCCAGCTTTGGTTTTCTTTTTTAAGATTGCTTTGGCTCTTTGGGGGTCTTTTCTGGTTCCATACAAATTTTAGGATCGTTTGTCCTGGCTCTGTGAAGAATGCTGGTACTATTTTGATAGAGATTGCATTGAATATGTAGATTGCTTTGTGTAGTATTGACATTTTAACAGTGTTTCTTCTTCGAATCCAGGAGGATGGAATATTTTTCCATTTTTTGGTGTCTTCTTCAATTTCTTTCATAAGCTTTCTATAATTTTAAGCATATAGATTATTCACCTCTTTGGTTAGGTTTATTCCTAGGTATTTTATGGTTTTGGTGCAATTGTAAATGGGATCAATTCCTTGATTTCTCTTTCTGTTGCTTCATTATTGGTGCATAGGAATACAACCACTTTCCCTGCATTGATTTTATATCCTGTGACTTTGCTGAATTCATGGATCAGTTCTAGAAGTTTTTTGGTGGAATCTCTTGGGTTTCCATATACAGTGTCATGTCATCTGTGAAGAGTGAAAGTTTGACTTCCTCCTGGCTGATTTGGATGCCTTTTATTCCTTTGTGTTGTCTGATTGTTGAGGCTAACTAAGCCTTCCAATACTATGTTGAATAACAGTGGCGAGAGTGGACATACCTGTCATGTTCCTTCCCTCACAGTTTTTCCCCACTGAGGATTGTATTAGCGTTGGGTCTTTCATATATGGCTTTTTTGATCTCAAGGTATGATCCTTCTGTCCCTACTTTCTTGAGGGTTTTTATAAAAAAAAAAATGCTGTATTTTGTCAAATGCTTTCTCTGCATCTATTGAGAGGATCATGTGGTTCTTGTCCTTTCTTTTATTGATGTGATGTATCACATTGATTGATTTGTGGATATTGAACCAGCTCTGCATCCCAGGTGTAAATCTCACTTGCTCATGGTGAATAATTCTTTTAATGTATTGTTGGATCTTGTTGGCTAGTATCTTGTTGAGGATTTTTGCATCCATGTTCATCAGGGAAATTGGTCTGTAGTTCCCCCTTCTTAATGGGGTTCGTCTGGTTTTGGGATCAAGGTAATCCTTGCCTTATAGAATGAGTTTGGAAGTTTTAATTCCATTTCTATTTTTTGAACAGCTTCAAAAGAATTGGTGTTAACTCTTTAAACATTTGGTAGAATTCCCCTGGAAAGCGATCTGGCACTGGGCTCTTATTTTTGGGGAGATTTTTTATTACTAATTCAATTTCTTTGCTGGTTATGGGTCTGTTCAAATTTTCTATTTCTTCCTATTTCAGTTTTGGTAGTTTATGTTTCTAAGAATTTGTCCATGTCTTCCAGATTGCCCACTTTATCAGCATATAATTTCTCATAATATTCTCTTATCTGTTTTTATTTCTGCTGTGTTGGTTGTGATCTCTCTTCTTTCATTCTTGATTTTATTTATTTGGGTTCTTTCCTTTTTCTTTTTGATCAAACTGGCTAATGGTTTATCAATTTTGTTAATTCTTTCAAAGAATCAGCTCTTGGTTTCATTGATCTGTTCTCCTTTTTTTTTTTGGTTTCGGTAGCATTAATTTCTGCTCTAATCTTTATTATTTTCTGCCTTCTGCTGGTTTTGGATTTTATTTGCTGTTTTTTTCCATGTCTTTAAGGTGTATGGTTAGGTTGTGTATCTGAGACCTTCCTTCTTAGGAAGGCCTGGATTGCTATATACTTCCTTCTTATGACCACCTTTGCTGCATCCCAGAGGTTTTGGGCTGTGGTTTTATCATTTTCATTGGCTTCCACGTACTTTTTAATTTCCTCTTTAACTTCTTGGTTAGCCCATTCATTATTTGGTAGGATGTTTTTTAGTCTGGAAGTATTTATTATCTTTCCATTTTTTTTTCTTGTGGTTGATTTCAAGTTTCATAGTGTTGTGGTCTGAAAATATGCACGGTATGATCTCAATCTTTTTGTACTTGTTAAGGGCTGATTTGTGTCCTGGTATGTGATCTATTCTGGAGAATGTTCCATGTGCACTGGAGAAGAATGTGTATTCTACTACTTTAGGATGAAATGTTCTGAGTATATCTGTTAAGTCTATCTGGTCCAGTGTGTCAGTCAAAGCCATTGTTTCCTTGTTGATTTTCTGTTTAGATGATATGTGCTTTGCTGTAATTGTGGGTGAAGTCCCTTACTATTATGGTATTATTATCAATGAGTTTCTTTGTGTGTGTGATTAATTGATTTATATTTGGGTGCTATCACGTTTGGACCATAAATGTTTACAATTGTTAGATCTTCTTGGTGGACAGACCCTTTATGATATAATGCCCTTCTTGATCTCTTGTTACAGTCTTTATTTTAAAATATAGGTTGTCTGCTATAAAAGTATGGCTACTCCGGCTTTCTGTTGGTGACCATTAGCATGATAGATGGTTCTCCACCCCCTTAACTTTCAATCTGAAGGTGTCTTTAGGTTCAAAATCTGTCTCTTGTAAACAGATATCAATGGATCTTGTTTTCTTATCCATTCTGTTACCCTATGTCTTTTGATTGGAGAGCTTAGTCCATTGACGTTTAGAGTGAGTACTGAAAGATATAAATTTATTGCCATGATGTTGCCTGTAGAGTTTGAGTTTCTCGGGGTGTTCTCTGGTCTTTTCTAGTCTTTGTTGCTTTTTTTTTTCTGTCTTTTCTCCCCTCAGGGAGTCTCCCTTAAAATTTCTTGCAGGGCTGGTTTAGTGGTCACAAACTTCTTTAATTTTTATTTGTCTGGGAAACTTTTTATCTCTCCTTCTACTTTGAATGACAGCCTTGCTGGATAAAGAATTCTTGGCTGCATATTTTTCTGATTCAGCACACTGAATATATCCCGCCATTCCTTTCTGGCCTGCCAAGTATCTGTTGATAGGTCTGCTGCAAACCTGATCTGTCTTCCCTTGTAGGTTAGGGACTTTTTTCCCCTTGCTGCTTTCATGATTCTCTCCTTGCCTGAGTGTTTTGTGAATTTGACTATGATATGCCTTGTTGATGATTGGTTTTTGTTGAATCTGATGGGAGTCCTCTGTGCTTCCTGGATTTTGATGTCTGTGTCTTTCCCAGGTTAGGAAAGTTTTATGCTATGATTTGCTCACATAACCCTTCTACCCCTGTTTCTGTCTCTTCCTCTTCTGGGACCCCTATGATTCTGCTGTTCCTTTTTAATGAGTCACCGATTTCTCTAATTCTTTATTATTTATTTATTTGTTTGTTTTTATTTTTATTTTTTAATTTATTTTATATTTTTTTCTAATTCTAAAATTGTCCTCTTTTGCCTTAATCTCCCTCTTTTTTTCTGCTTCATTATTCTCTATAAGTTTGTCCTCTATATCTCTGATTCTCTAGTTTGCCTTGTCCATCCTTGCCACCGCTGCATCCATCTGTGATTGCAGATCAGTTATAGCATTTTAAATTTCATTCCTGCTATTTTTTACTTCTTTTATCTCTGCAGAAAGAGATTCTAATCTATTTTCAACTCCAGCTAGTATTCTTATTATCGTGATTCTAAATTCTGGTTCAGACATCTTGCTTGTATCTGTGTTGGCTAAATCCCTGGCTGTAGTTCCTTTGTGCTCTTGCTTTTGGGGTGAATTATTTCGTTTTGTCATTTTGAAGGGAGAAAAGGAATTAATGAGATAGAAAAATTGAAATAAAAAAAGAAAATTAAAAAAGTGTTAAAATTAAAAATTAAAACACGCACACAAATCGAATAGATGATGGTAGATCCTAGGTGTGTTTTCATCTGGGTGTTGAAAGTGGTTTGAGAGATTAGAGAAAATAAAGAGGGGGGGGGAAGACATAAAAAGGAAATCATTTGAGAATTTGAAAAAATGAATACACTGAAGTAGACTAAAATGAGATGATGGGGGTAAAATAGAATTTGAAAAAATATATACAAAAGTAAAGAATTTAGAGGGAAAAAATTAAAGAAATATATTTTTAATAAAAATTAAAAATAAATACGAATTTTTTCTTTTCCTGTATTTAAGAAAAAAGAAAAGAAATGAAAAATGGAAAAAAGATAAAAAAAGAAAAAAGAAAAGAAAAAAATAGAAATCATTTGAAAATTTGAAAAAGTGAATACACTGTAGTAGACTAAAATAAAGTGATGGAAGTAAAATACAATTTGAAAAAATTTACATAAAAGCAAAAAATATGGTAATAAAAATTAAATAAAAATATTTAATAGAGATTGAAAGTAGAAATTAAGTTTTTCTCTTTCTGCATTCAAGAAAAAGAAAAGAAATGAAAAAGAGAAAAAAGAAAAAGAAAAAAAGGAAATTGCTTGAAAATTTGAAAAGGTGAATACACAGAAGTAGACTAAAATAAAATGATGGAAGTAAAGTAGAATTTGAAAAAATTTACACAAAAGTAAAAAATATAGTAATGGAAATAAAATAAAAATATTTTTAATAAAAATGAATTTTTTCTCTTTATTCAAGGAAAAGAAAAGAATTGTAAAAGAGAAAAAGAAAAAAAAGAAAATTGAGTAGATAAACATGCTAACAGATCAAGGTAGGACTGAAATTGCTTCGTTTTGCTCTATAAGTCAGTCTATGTAGGTCTTTATAGTCCATAAATTAAGCCGGTGGTGAGGTTTGTGTTCTTGAAGAGCGAAGTTGGCTCAGTTGGGCGGGGCTCAGTGTAACAGCTCCACTCTCCCCTCGATGGCGCTGTTAGCCTACTGGGGTGGATTGCTATGGTGCTTGTAGGTGCGTATACGCCTGCGCGGTAGCGGTGAAAATGGCATCACTCACCTACCCGGTCTGTTCTCCCGGATCAGCAATCGCGCACCCGTCCTCCGTCTTCAGCCCTCGTCCACTCCCTGCTTTTTCACTCTACGTAAACAGGCCCTAGGCAGTACCTCTCTCCTGAGTTTTGTCTCAGATGTGGCTGTTTTCCTCAGCCCCTTACTTCCAAAGGACTGTGGCTTTGACCCGTTCAGCCCCTCTGCTGGAGGGTCTCATCGAGCAATGGCTGAATGAGCAGTGGCCGAATGTCGGCTGCACCCAGGAACGCCCGCTGGACCCTGCTGCTGCCGGTGCCCTGAGACTGTGGCCAGGTGCCAGCCCGCCACAGAGAAAGTTCCCAAGATAGTGTAGCAGCAGCGTTTCAGGGACTATGGAAAATCACAGCACACATCTGGCACCAGGCTTCACCCTTAACGACCTTGCCCCAGCACCAGCGAATGTGGCCACCTTCCAGGGTCTGCTGGGGCCAGGTGGCCTCAACATTCTCTACCAAATGTCCTTCCAGCAGTGGAACCACTTTTCTCCGTGTGGCCCAAGAACCTCCTGGACCCCATTCTGCTCCTGGGGATTCTTTCTTCCTACCAGAGCACCGCCAGGTATCTAGCCGCGGAGTTTCACACTGTGTCCCACCTTGTTTATAAAGTCTTGATGGAATTTAAACCCTTTCCTTTTCCTTTCTCCCTTTTAGTTTAGTCCCTGCGGCTGTTTCCAATTTTCCACTTTCTCTCCAGGTGCCTTCCCATATTCTCCCCCGTGCCCCCCCCCCCCCCCACATCCCGTCTCCATCCTCTCTCTGCCTGCAAAACCAGCTCCCTGCCTGCTGCGGCTTCTCGCTCCCCAAGTTCACCTCTCCACGCCGTTCACCTCTCTTCAGCCGTGTACCTGCTGAATTCTGTGGTTCAGGTTGTGCAGATTGTCATGTTAATCCTCAAGTCAGTTTTCTAGGTGTGCAGGATGGTTTAGTGTGGGTCTGGCTGTACTTCATGGATGCGAGACATGCAAAAAAACTTCCATGCTGTTCCACCATCTTGGCTCCCCCTTCACTTCTCATTTTTATCTACCAACTTTACTAAGGAAGAAAGAGTATGTTGCGGCTTCTATTTACTCAAATCTTTTCTATTATCTGGCAATAAAATTCATTCCTCTGCTTCCATATATTTTAAAATTTCTTCTTTAACTGCCTAGTTGACCCATTTATTCTTTAGTAGGATGTTCTTTAACCTCCATGCATTTGCATGTTTTCCAATTTTTTTCTTGTGGTTGATTTCAAGTTTCATAGCGTTGTGTTCTGAAAATATGCATGGTATGATCTCAATTCTTTTATATTTATTGAGGGCTGTTTTGTGACCCAGTATGTGATCTATCTTGGAGAATATTACATGTGCACTCGAGAATAATGTGTATTCGGCTGTTTTTGGATGAGAAGTTCTGAATATATCTGTCAAGTCCATCTGGTCCAGTATAACATTCAGGGCCTTTGTTTCTTTATTGATTTTATGCTTAGATGATCTGTCCATTTCTCTAAGTGAGGTATTAAAGTCACCTGCAATTACCATATTCTTATAAATAAGATTGCTTATGTTTGTGATTAATTGATTTGTATATTTGGGTGCATGCAAATTGGGGGCATAAGCATTTATAATTGTTAACTTTTCTTGATGGATAGACCCCATAATTATGATATAATGCCTTTCTTCATCTCTTGTTAGTTTCAAATCTAATTTTTTGATATAAGTATGGCTACTCCAGCTTTCTTTTGACTTTCAGTAGCATGATAGATAGTTCTCCATCCCCTCACTTTCAATGAAGGTGTCCTCAGGTCTAAAATGAGTCTCGTATAGACAGCAAATACATGGGTCTTGGTTTTTTTTTTTTTTTTAATCCATTCTGATACCCTATGTCTTTTGGTTGGAGCATTTAGTCCATTTACATTCAGTGTTATTGTTGAAAGATATGGGTTTAGAGTCATTGTGTTATCTGTAGGTTTCATGCTTGTAGTGGTGTCTCTGATACTTTGTGGTCCTTGCAACATTTCAATAAATGTTTGAACTGCAACAAACGTTACTGTTATGATTTGAAACAATTGAAGTGCAGGCTCCTAGGTGAGTCAGTTGGTTAAGTGTGCAGCTGGCTCAGGTCAAGATCCTGCATCAGGCTCTGTGGTGACAGCTCGGAGCCTGGAGCCTGCTTCGGATTCTGTGTCTCCCTCTCTCTCTGCCCCTCCCCTCCCTTGTACTCTATCTCTCTCTCAAAAATAAACACAAAAAAGAAAAAAATGATTAAGCATTTTATTTATTTTTCTTACCAACTTTAAAGAGATGTTTTGGATAGTATGACTTAATATATGGGACATATGGCATATGGGCTCTAGGTGATAACACGGACACAGAAAACAATCTGTTACATAAGCTATGAGTTCCAAATCAAAGATCACAGAGGCATATGCTCTGAATTGCTGGTGTTGTTGCTTCTCCCACAGACACCTCTAAATAACAGCACAGACTTTAAGTTTAAAAATAGTTAATAGTCTTCCAGGTAATTCTCTGCAGACCATCATGAAGGTTTATACAGATTTCAGAAGGATGATATAAATGCTGCTTTTCACACAAGGGATAAAGATAGGTTATAGGGAATTCATATGATACAATTACAAAATGTGACTAAATATAAAAAACATTAGGGCAAGAAATAACAACCCATCCCTCATTCCTCACAATCCCTCATGTGGACACTTCACCCATTCAGATTAGTTTATTCAGTACATTTACTCACACACACCATACTCCTTCTTACCTACAAGGCTTCCTTAATGGATTTGGCATATTCTCATTGTTTCTATGTAAAAATAAAATTGATTTCTATTTCTTTGCAACTGGGACCCAGACCAAGTGTGGCTTGTCTTGAACTTTACCTGACCTCTTACACCCTCATCAATATCTTTTCTCTTTAACCTCTCATTGCAGTTATGATTTAAAACCTTTATTATACAGTAATTTTATTTTCTACTATTTTTCATGCACAACAATGTGGTTACATCCCTCCTGCCTACTCTACGAAGACAGGCCTGGGGGGAGGTGCTCCATTCTGCACTCCCCATGTATATTTCCATGTTGATCTGAGCCATCTGGAAGTTCTTAATGATGCAATTGAATGTTGATTTCATATCTTTACTGTGATTTTCAGGGACTTTATTGTCCGCATGTTTGCCAACAACAGTAATACCTTTGGGAGCTCAAATAGATAAATCCTGTGATTAGGTAACAAATTTAGGTCGTTGCCAACTTTAGTTAGGTATTTGATAACAGCTTTGTAACTGTGACTGGAATATCAATGATCTCATGAGGACTTGCCTCCTGTTAAATGCCTTTCAATCAGTACAAATTACTGGGAGAAGATTTTGGTCTGGCTCACAGCTTTCTTTAATGCCCCCTTTAGCTCATTGTTCCTTAGACTGTATATGAAGGGGTTCAACATAGGGACTACAACCATGAAGACCACTGATGCAGCTGAGTCTTTTTCAGTTGAATGGTTGGATGAGGGACTCATATAGACCCCTGTGATTGTTCCATAGTAAAGAATGACCAAGGCAAGATGAGATCCACAGGTGGAGAAAGCTTTGAATTTTCCTTGGGTGGAAGGGATGTTCATCACAGCAGAGATGATGAGGCTGTAGGATGCCAGGATACACCCCGAAGGTACCACAAAAATAAGCCCCACTGCAGCCAGAACTATGAACTGATTGAGACTGGTGTTGGAGCAGGAGAGGGGGAGGAGAGAGTTGATATCACAGAAGAAATGGTGGATGATGTTGTTAGAGCAGAAGTGCAGACGGGCGAGCATAAGGGTGTGCAAGAGGGGATTCAAAGTGGCAAGGATCCATGGCACAGCCACCAGAGAGGCACAAAGACACTGGGTCATGATGGTGGAGTAACGCAAAGGATGACAGATGGCCACAAAACGGTCATATGCCATCACTGTGAGAAGGAAATTGTCCATGTTGGCAAACATCATACAGAAATACATCTGAGCCAGGCAGCCAGGATAGGAGATGGTCTGAGTCTGTGCCTGGATGTTCAGCAGCATCTTGGGAACTGTAGATGAAGGCAGGCAGAGGTCTACTGCAGACAGATTGGCAAGGAAGAAATACATGGGTGTGTGGAGGCGTTGGTCTGAGACAATAGCCAGCAAGATGAGCAAGTTTCCAAGCAGCCCTGTTAAGTAGAGGCACAGGAAAAGTGCAAAGAGGAGAGCCTGCCACTCTGGCCATCTTGAAAAGGCCAAGAGGAGAAATTCGGAGGCACTGGTTTGGTTTCCTTGTTCCATTGCTTGGGTATCTCTGCGTGAAGACCCAGAAGATGAAATATTTTTGACATAAAAAAAATTTCCCTTTTTATTTTTTGTCTACTCCCCTAGTCCCGTTTACTAAATATTTTCTCTTTAGGCCATCCTACCTCCTCTCTGGTAGTCTCCCCCGAGCTTCACTGATCATGGATATGTTCTTCCATTTTATCAGTTGACTTTTTATTTATCCTCCCTTGCCAGGTGCTGCCTGGCTGCCTGCTGTGTGTTGGAAAACATCGGTGAGTCTGACACACTAAGTAACTCTGTGTTGAACTTTGAGATTTAATGAGAAAAATTTTCCAGATATTTATCCAACACCCTATGAACCATCCCTCTTGAAAACTAGTCAGGCATAAACACTTAGGATTTATAAGAAGAAGATAAACCATCTTATCTTTTTAAGATTCAAAAGAAAAATATGGTAACATGGTTGACAAGTATAAAAAGTTAAGCCTCCTAAAAATAGTTGACATGAAGGCTATGAGCAACATAGGAAAATATTTACAAGTAAGGTAAAAGTTCTATAACACATGTAGTATAACTACATAATATAAGTGGATAAAACTAAAAGATAACAGAGAAAAAGTTATGTCAAAATACAGGGCAGGTTTAAAAGAGTCCTTTTAATGGTTTTGTATTATTTTAACCATAGCTACAAAAAAGGGGGTTCATGTTTGTAAGGTATCATGATTACTTTGGGTCCTGTTTGTCTTGGAGTTGTAGAACACACAATGTAATGGGAGGATTCCTGAAACTTGGATCAGGATGTGGACAAAAAATACTATCCTGGACACCAATTAAGAAGACAAACATTGGGGGGTTCCTGGATGGTTCAGTTGGTTGAGCATCCAATTCTTGATTTTGGCTCAGGTCACGATCTCATAGTTTGTGAGATGGAGCCCCGTGTCACGCTTTGTGCTATGGCACAGAGTCCCACTTGGGAATCTCTTTCTTCCTTTCTCTCTGCCCTTTCCCCCAACCCCCACAGGTGTGCACATGCTCTCTCTCTCAAATTAAATAAATAAATAAATAAATAAATAAATAAATAAGAAGACCATTCACATACACAGATGAGATAGTTGCACAGAAATGGAGGGGCTCTCTGGGAGACAGAAAAGGTCTTGTAGTGTGTGGGCTCTGGTTGGCCCAGCTGGAACCAGATCCAATCATTTCAAGGCTGGAACACTTAGCCACTGCAAATCTTAGTTCTCCCCTGTATAATAATAGCACCTGCTTTAGTCCTAAGAGGAAAATACATTGCAATCCAGGCCCATCTCAAGAAACAGGAAAAATCCCAAATACAAAACCTAACCTCACACCTAAAGGAACTAGAAGCAGAGCAGCAAAGAAACCCCAAAGCCAGCAGAAGAAGAGAAATAATAAAGATGAGAGCAGAAATAAACAATATAGAATCCACCCCCCCCCCCAGTAGAACAGATCAGATTCTTTAAAAAAATTTTTTTCAATGTGTATTTTTGAGAGAGAGAGAGACAGAATGCGAGCAGGGAAAGGGCAAAGAGGGAGACACAGAATTCAAAGCAGGCTCCAGCCTCGGAGCTGTCAGCACAGAGCCTGATGCGGGGCTCAAACTCACGAACTGTGAGATCATGACTTGAGCCAAAGTCGGACGCTTAACTGGCTGAGCCATCCAGGCACCCTGCAGATCAATGATTCTAAGAACTATTTTTTTGAAAAAAATAAACAAAATTGATAGACCCCTAGCAAGACTTCTCAAAAACAAAAGAGAGAGAACCCAAATAGATAAATTCACGAATGAAAGAGGAGAGATCACAGCCAACACCACAGAAAACACCACTATGAAAAATTCTGTGCCAATAAACTGGACAACCTTGAAGAAATGGACACATTCCTAGACACCCACACACTATCAGAACTCAAATGGGAAGAAATAGAAACTTTCAACAAATGCATAATCAGTGAAGAAATTGAATCAGTTATCAAAAATCTCCCAACAAATAAGAGTCCCGGACCAGATGGCTTCCCAGGGGAATTCTACTAGACATTTAAAGCAGAGTTAATACCTATTCTTCTCAAGCTGTTCCAAAAAATAGAATCAGAAGGACAGCCTCTGGACTTATTCTATGAAGCTGGCATTACCTTTATTCCCAAACCAGATAGAGAACCTACAAAAAAGGAGAATTACAGGTCAATATCCCTGATGAATATGGATGCAAAAATTATCAAGATACTAGCAAATCGAATTCAACAGTGCATTAAAAGAATTATTGACCATGATCAAGTGGGATTCATTCCTGGGCTGCAGGGCTGGTTCAATATTCGCAAATCAATCGGTGCGATACATCACATTAATATAAGAAAGGATAAGAACCATATGATCCTGTCAATAGATGCAGAAAAAGCATTTGACAAAATTCAGCATCCTTTCTTAATAAAAACCCTCAAGAAAGTTGGGATAGAAAGAACATACCTTAACATCATAAAAGCCATATATGAAAAGCCCGCAGGATATATCATCCTCAATGGGGAAAAACTGAGAGCTTTCCCCCTGAGATCAGGAACACAACAGGGATGTCCACTCTCACCGCTGCTGTTTAACATAGTGTTGGAAGTCCTAGCCTCAGCAATCAGACAACAAAATGTAATAAAAGGCATCTAAACTGGCAAAGAAGAAGTCAAACTCACTTTTCACAGATGACATGATACTCTACATGGAAAACCTGAAAGACTCCACCAAAAAACTGCTAGAACTGATACATAAACTCAGCGAAGTTGCAGGATACAAAATCAATGTACAGAAATCGGTTGCCTTTCTATACACCAATGATGAAGGAACAGAAAGAGAAATCAAGAAATCGATCCCATTCACAAATGCACCAAGAACCATAAACTACCTAGTAATAAACCTAACAAAAACGTAAAAGGTCTGTATGCTTAAAACCATACAAAACTTACGAAGGAAATTGAAGAAGGCAGGAAGAAATGGAAAAACATTCCAGGCTCATGGATCGGAAGAACAAATATTGGTAAAATGTCTGTATTACCCTAAGCAATCTGCACATTCAATGAAATACCAATCGAGATTGCACCGACATTCTTCTCAGAGCTAGAACAAACAATCCCCAAATTTGTGTGGAACCACAAAAGACCCTGAATAGCCAAAGTAATGTTGAAAAAGAAAACCGAAGTGGAAGGCATCACAATCCCAGACTTTAGCCTCTACTACATAGCTGTTATCATCAAGATAGTATGGTATTGGCACAACAACAAGCAATAGAACAATGGAATAAAATAGAAAACACAGAATTGGACCCACAAATATATGGCCAACTAATCTTTGGCAAAGCAGGAAAGAGTAACCAATGGAAAAAAGTCTCTTTAGCAAACAGTGCCAGGAGAACTGGACAGCAGCATACAGAACAATGAACCTGGACTGCTTTCTTACACCATACACACAAACTCAAAATGGATGAAAGACCTAAACGTGAGACAGGAAACCACCAAAACCCTACAGGAGAAAACAGGCAAAAACCTCTCTGACCTCAGCTGACACATCTATGAAGGCAAGGGAAACAAAAGCAGAAATGAATTATTGGGACCTTATCAAGATAAAAACTTCTGCACTGCAAAGGAAACAATCAACAAAACTGAAAGGCAACCGATGGAATAGGAGAAGATATTTGTAAATGATATATCAGATAAAGGGTTAGTATCCAAAATCTATAAAAACTCACTAAACTCAACACCTGAAAAACAAGTAATCCAGTGAAGAAATGGGCAGAAGACATGAATAGACACTCCTCCAAAGAAGACATCCAGATGATCAACAGACACATGAAAAGATGTTCAACATTGCTCATCATCTGGGAAATACAAGCCAAAATCACATTTGGATACCACCTCACACCGGCCAGAGTGGCTAAAAGTAACAACTCGGGAAGCAACAAATGTTGTCCTGGATGTGCAGAAATGGGAACCCTCTCGCAGTGTTGGTGGGAATGCAAACAGGTGCAGCTGCTCTGGAAAACAGTGTGGGAGTTCCTCAAAAAATTAAAAATAAGTTACCCTACCACCTAGCAAGAGCACTACTAGGAATTTATCCAAAGGATACAGGAGTACTGATGCAAAAGGGCACATGTACCCCAATGTTTATAGCAGTGCTATCAACAATAGCCAAATTATGGAAAGAGCCCAAATGTCCATCAACTGATGAATGGATAAAGGAAATGTGGTTTATATACAGAATGGAATACTACTTAGCAATGAGAAGGAATGAAATCCTGCCATTTGCAACAACATGGATGGAACTGGAGGGTATTATGCTAAGTGAAATAAGTCAGTCAAAGACAGATATCCTATGTTTTCACTCATATGTGGAACTTGAGAAACTTAACAGAAGACCATGGGGGAAGCGAAGGGGAAAAATAGTTTCAAACAGAGAGGGAGGCAAACTATAAGAGACCCTTAAATACAGAGAACAAAGTGAGGTTTGACTGGGAGTGGGGTAGAGGGGAAAATGGGTGATGGGCATTGAGGAGGGCACTTGTTGGGATGAGCACTGGGTGCTGTTATGTAAATGATGAATCATGGGAATTAATTCCTGAGGCCAAGAGCACACTGTATACACTGTATGTTAGCTAACTTGACAATAATATATATCAAAAAAAGGAACGAAAATAATAGCACCTGCCTTAACAGTTTTGTGAAACTGAAATGAGTCCATGTGTGCAAAACTCTCAGCAAGTAACGGTTACTCAATAAATGCAAACTGTTGGTGATCAGGCCAGAACTGGGTAGGTCAGGTTTCCCCCTTAGTCTCCACAGTGGCTGTTTTAAATTTTCCCTTCTTGAATGTGCAGCATGTGCCTTCACATCACTTCCCCTATTTTCACAGAGAAAATAGAACCAGGGTTTAATGGATGTGTCCAACTTTCTGCTATCAGTGCAAGAAACTTACCTGTGCCTCCACTCATCCTTCCTTCTTTCCTTTCGTTGTGCCCCACTTCTCCAGAGCCTCAGCTGCTCCTTTTTTTAAAAATAGGTAAACTCTGCCGCTAACGTGGGGCTCTGACCCACAACTCCAAGATCAAGAGTTGCATGCTCTTTGGACTGAGTCAGCCAGTCACCACCAGCTGCTCCTTTCTGTAACTTAAATGTTTTCCTGCTCTGTTGGATCTTGACTTTCAGCTGACGTCTCTCCTTCCTTTGGCTTCCCTTTCCAGATACATGTCTACCTCTGGCCGTCCTCCTGATTCTCTCCCCACTGCCCAACTCCTCACAGACTTCATTTCCTCACACCCCCGTGCCAATTTGCTGTTGCCCCAGCCACTCCAATGAATTGCTATTTGGAGTCTTGAAAAACCCAATGTTCACTTCTCAGTCCTTATGTTTTTAGAATTCCTAGAATTCTTCCCTTGAGAAACTCTTTTCCTTGGGTTTATTTTCAGATTTCCTCACATCTGTCTGGCCATTCCTTTTCAATTGCCTTTGCAAAATGCACTTCCTTTGACAGCCGGTTAAATGTTGACATTTCTCTGTTTCTTTGGTTTGTTTTTATTGTTGTTTTGTCTTATGCTTTCTTTCTTTTAATGTTTATTTATTTATTTGAGAGGAAGAGCACTAGTGGGGGCGAGGGGCAGAGAGAGAAGGGGACAGAGGATCTGAAGCAGGCTCCACGCTGGCAGCAGACAACTCGATGTGGGGCTTGAACTCACAAACCATGAGGTCATGACCCCAGCTTAACCAACTGAGCCACCCAGGTGCTCCTTATGCTTTCTTTTCTTTTCATCCTACACATGTTCCTGAATGATTCTATTCACTCCCATGGCTTTCATACTATCTGTATGCCGATCTCTCCTAAATTATTTCTGTAGACTCATTCCTGGTGCTGTATGGATGTTTCTACTTGGATGTCACAGACATCTTATGCTACTACTTCCCAAACTGTATCCATCACATTCTCCTCCCTGCTCAAAGACCGTTCATCCCTCCATGTGCCCTTTATCAATGAACAGCACCACAATGTATCCAGTTGTTCAAGAAAAGAAAACTTGGGAGTCAGCCCAGACTACTCCCTCTCCTTTACCTCTTTACCTGCACATCCAGTCAATAATTAAACCCCAGCGATGTTATTTTTTGGGAGTCAGAATATTATTATTAAACAAATAGATTCTTAAAATCTACCATGAAAAAAATAATAAAATTTATCACCATGAAAACGACTGTTTTAGGCATTGAGAACAATGAATAAAAGAGACATGGTCTCTACCCTTGAGGAGCTTTAAATCAAAGCCAGAAACTTTAGAGTTATCCTTGACTCATCCAGTTCATGACCAAGCCCTGTTGATTCTGACTTTTCTCACACCCATACTGCTTTTCTTTGTTCCTGATTGTAATGACTATGTCAGACCCTCATCATGTCTTGTGTGGATACTTGCAATAACCCTCAAATTGGTCTTCCTTCCTACAGTTTTCCCCTTTCAGTCCTCCTTCATACTTATTAAAGAATTATCACTCTAAAACAAGAATTTCCTCCTTCCCTTAAAAATTTCCAAAGGTTTCAATTGCCTTTAACCCAAATTCCCAGTTATCATGGCACACAAGTTTCTTCATTACCCCTTTCTTACTTGTCTAGTCTTATCTCTTGCTGTGACTAATTTCCCACCCTAAGAAGTTCCTGACACAACTGAAACTTTATGATTCTCTGGTTTTTCTCACTTTGAAATACTCTGACCACCATACCTAAAGCTTCTCTTAAGACATTCTCTACTGCATTGCCCTGAGGCCATATAGCATTTAAGAATACATATATAGATAGATACAAATATTTATAATTTTTTTCTTGTTTTGCTTTCATGGCTCTTCCTTGCTTACAAGTTATTTTGGAGAGCACATGGACTAATGACAACATGGGGTAAGAATGAATCTTATTCATCTTTGCATAGGGAAACCCAGTTTTATGAACAACGATTTATATTTGCCTGTGAATACAAACTGATTTTTTAGGCGCGATGAACTGCATGCCAGGGGATGCAAGACAATACGAACTGGGATTCTATTCTTGCTTCTACACCTAGCCCTGTTGTTCTGTATGTTAGCTGAAGCGGTGGAGAGTCTGGTGGAAGAAACAAGAAAATGGAGGAAATCTGTTGGACTACTTTTCCAGTGACCAGATAACAGAAGCGTGAAAGTGAGTGGAAGAGAAAGGCATTCTACACACTGATGCGAACGAGTCCTGGGTTCTCTGGATCCAAAGTGCCATGACTTTCTCCACTTTGCACATAAGTTTTCAAATGCCTCTCTCTCTGCCTTGACAGTTATTACCAGTGTATAGGTCTTTCATTTCTACCTAAAGAGAAACCCCAAAGAGAAAATGTAATTTCTTCTCTTCTTCCACCAGAGTTTCTGCCCTGTCACTTGCAGTAGCTTTGGAGGTGGTGGGGGAATGGCCAGGTGAAGTGACTTAGTTCTTGGACATAGGAGATATAAAAATTTAGAACGGGGCTATTGCTACTTTATGCTATGTGGACTGAATAACAAAGGAAACCTGTTTGCAGAGAGGGAAGAATAAAGTAGATTTTCAGAAAAAGGGGGCGAGTCACATAGTACTTGCTTTACTTCAACTTTGACTTATTTCTTAATTGCTTTTACCATCTAAAAGGAGGTCCCCTATTTATTTTCCCTTTCACCTTTGCACCTTCCATACCTAGCAATTCTTCCTAAACTCAGTTCTGAAGACACAGATTCCTGCTTTTTTGTTCCTACCTTGGGCCAAGTTCATACCCTTTGGCATTTTGGTCCTCATTTATCCAACCCTTTGCAGGTACATATTTTTTTTAGGATTCTTTCATTTTGACCCAAGCCTATTGTTAACGGTTATCCTAAGCTCTTTTTGTATGATTCTGATAAAGAACTGATCTGAATATTGAAACATTCATTTATAGAAAATATACGAAAGAATATTCCAGAAAATAGATATTCTGGAGGGAGCAGAAAGAGCTTTTCAACAATATATAGGAGACATAAAGAAGGAGTTATGGGGGGCGCCTGGGTGGCGCAGTCGGTTAAGCGTCCGACTTCAGCCAGGTCACGATCTCGCGGTCCGTGAGTTCGAGCCCCGCGTCAGGCTCTGGGCTGATGGCTCGGAGCCTGGAGCCTGTTTCCGATTCTGTGTCTCCCTCTCTCTCTGCCCCTCCCCCGTTCATGCTCTGTCTCTCTCTGTCCCAAAAATAAATAAAAAACGTTGAAAAAAAAATTAAAAAAAAAAAAAAAAAGAAGGAGTTATGGGCATGTGAAAATATACTCTGGATGCATAACCATAGATTTTATTGATTTCATCCATGCATGAAGGTGGGGCAGTGGTGATAATGTTGAGGACGCCATCCCTCCCCGCTTTGATAGGACCAAATGTTTTCACTCTTGGAAACATCATAAAACGATGAAAAGTACATGAAATCAGCTGAGTAAATTCTATAATTTTGTAAAAATAATACAATTTTCATAAAAATAGAAAAACTATGAAGACAAGGCTTACCACTATCAAATACTCTATGCCACACTACATGTTTCATAGTTTGCTAATCCTCATAACACCTCTATAATATGGTCACATATCCTCATTATGTAGACACTGAGTGTTAGCAGAGCCAGTATCTGAGTTAATTGATTTGAAATCTAGTCAACTTTTCACTAAGCCACTACTAAATCTCAGATTTTACACCTTCACAGGGAGGGCTTCCATTCATTCATTCATTCATTCATTCATTCCACAAATAGTATTAGTCACTACTGTATGTTAGACAATGCTTGGTGACCTTGAGTAGAACCTGAACTTGTTTTACTTACCTAATAAAGACATGCTTCCTCCATTTTTCTCAGATCTGCTCACTTTCCACAACACTTACCAGATGCTCACATCAGGAATCTTCTGAGAAGAGACTTTAGCTTATAAGTCAAAAGGTAATGGGAAAAATGAAGGAAAAAAAAAAAAAGGATGTTGTCCCTCCTCCGGGATGTACAAGGATGAGGGATGGGATGCTTCTTGGGGAAGGTGTATCTGGTGTAGTGAGGGCTGGAATGACCTCAGGACTCCCCAGCACTGGAGTTTACAGCTTCTTTGCATGCCTGGGAACCCAATCTTGCCAAGCTTTCTCAATTCGAGTAACAATTACTTTATCCCCTTTGTGGGTTTCCCAATTGCAACCCTAGGGATAATGTACCTGGCAGATAATCCTCCAGGGAGATTCAAGGAATTAAAAGATCTGGAAGTTGTTCACAGTCTCCCAGGAAGGGTTCTAACACGCATCTCCTCCCCCTTCCAAGAGGCCCCCAAACATCAAATATCAAACATTACACCAATAACAAATAATCTTTTCTAGCGTGAGTTGACTTATTCTCTGAATATAGGATTTGTCTTCCCTGACTGTACTATTCTGTCAACAACACCACCTCTGGGTTTCCAAATGCTTGATTTATCAATGTTGCCTGAGATAAGAAGGTCCATTTTTTTGGCAAAGGAGGTGAGACAATGGGCACATGGTCATTTTGTCATGTACCCTAACCCCACAAAGTGTTCAGCCTGATACAGCAGTGAAATGCCTCCTAAAGCCTCAGTTCATATGTCAGTTTGGGGATACCACCCAGAAGTTTTGGGATTCTAAACTCAAGGACGCTGTATGTGCATGGAAAAATGACCACGTGTGGTAGTGTGTCCCCAGTGCCAACCTATGTGTCTAGATGCCAAAGGGTGTGTAACTGTTAGCTTTTTCTTATTTATGTCACAATTATGTGGGTCAGCAATTTGGGCTAGGCTCAGATGGGTCGTTCTTCTGGCTTTGGTTAGGCTCATTCTAATCCCTGCAGTTAGCTACTGGGTTCATTTAGGGCTTACTGTTCTAGAATGTCCATAGCTGGTATGACTCCTATGTGCTTGATGTGATCTCTCATCCCCCAGAAGGATAGCTTGAGTTGTTCTATGGTGTAGGCAGAGAGAGGTGTGGGGGAGAGAGTAGAACCATGAAAAGCCTCTGAAGTCTAGGTTTAAAGTGGCACCATGTCACTTCTACTGCATTCTGTTGGCCAGTGCAAGCCATGAGACCAACATAGTTTCAAAGAATGGGGAAAGGCTCTCCCTGTTGGTGGAGGAGCTTCAGAGCCACACTGCAAAAAGGCATAGATTCAGGGAGGAGTGCAAAACTGTGGGCAGTTTTGCAATCAACCAAGGGTGGAAGTACTGTATCTATATCTATATATATCTGTATCTATATATCTATATCTATCTATCTATCTATCTATCTATCTATCTATCTATCTATTTTAACATTCTTCCAAATGATATGCTTTTGGAATTTGTCTTTTTCATCCCTGTCCCTGTAGGTCAGCCAGATTTGATTCTAAGGAAGAGAATGTTTCCATCAGGGAACACAGGAGTGGTTTCAGTGCACTCGAAACTGTGACTACCGCATGGCCACTCTGGGCCCCTCATGCCCGTGGGCCAGCAAGCAAAGAAAGGGATTATTGTACTGGTGGAGGATGACTGACCTTGGTTATCACACAGATGATGATGTAGATCATGTGGATGCTGAACATAAGGGAAGGAAGGAGTATGTCTGGTGCGTGGGGGGCGATGTGCAATCACAGCAACCCTGACCATACAAGACTGAGGCAATTAATGATGCAGATGCCTCAAGGATAAATGTCTGGACCACCCTTCCAGGCAAACAACACAGGCTAGCTAAATCGGCAGCTGAGGAGAAAGGAGATCTATTTTTGGCCAAAAGCTTCTAAACAGCTCACAGCATTGAGATTGTAGCAGTTTTATTAAATCTCTCTCTCTCTCTCTTTTTTTTTTTTTTTTTGTTTAGATTTTAAGTAATCTCTACACCCAACATGGGGCTCGAACCCACAACCCCAAGACCAAGAGTTACATGCTACACCGAGCAGCCAGCCTGGCACCCCACTAAATCTCTTGTATTGAGATTTTATAGAGATTGTGCTATCAGCCACCCTGCAGGGGACTCTGTGTTTGCTTGGACACAAAGGGATCTTAATATTCCAGGAATCTCTTGAGCACCACCTCAGATCACTGGGGCCTCTTGTTCTTCTTATTTCAACCACGGCTGAAGTAGTTAGTTCTGTGAGCTCTGTTTGTATTCGGTGCCACCTGCCAATCCCTCAGCTTGGGCTTCTGCTTGCGCTATAGCTTCTCTGATGCTCCAACTAAGTCACTGGTAGAGGATGAGGAGACAGCTTAGTGATCGTGGGGCAGGTAGTGCCCAGGGAGGGAAAATTTGGCCAATGGGGAAGGGGAGCTGATGGTAAATATTTCTCCTTGGGATGTCTCCTAGTGTGTACTTTAGGGGGACACGTGGCTGAGCACCCAGTTACACACACTGGTGGCAAACTTTATGACAAGCCCACTTTTCTTCCCTTTTCTGTTCCCCTTCTTTTACTACTGATGCTGTATCTGTATCACATTCTGCACTAAGTACTTATGCATAAACCTTTATTTTTATTATTTTATTATTTTATTTAATTTTTTTTATGTTTATTTATTTTTGAGAGAGCAAGCGAGACAGAATGAGGGCAAGGAGGGGCAGAGAGGGAAGGAGACACAGAATCGGAAGCAGGCTCTGAGCCGCCAGCACAGAGCCCGAGGCGGGGCTCGAACTCAGGAAGCACGAGATCCTGACCTGAGCTGAAGTCGGACGCTTAACCAACTGAGACACACAGGTGCTCCTATGATTATTTTATTTAGAATTAAGTTAGTTAACATATAGTGTAGTAATGTTTTCATGAGTAGAATTTAGTGATTCATCACTTACATACAACACCCAGTGCTCATCCCAACAAGTCCCCTCCTTAATGCCCATCACCCACCTAGCCCATCCCCCCACCCACCTTCCACCAGCAACTCTCACTTTGTTCTCTGTATTTAAGAGTCTCTTATGGTTTACGCCCCTCTCTCTTTTTATCTTATTTTTCCTTCCTTCCCCTATGTTCATCTTAAATTCCACGTATGAGCGAAATCATAAATTTGTCTTTCTCCAAGTGACTTATTTCACTTTGTGTAATACTCTCTAGTTCCACCCACAATGTTGCAAATGTCAAGATTTCATTCTCTTTGATGGTTGAGTAATTTTCCATTGTATATAGGAGTGCCTGGGTGGCTCAGTTGGTTAAGTGTCTGACTTCGGCTCAGGTCATGATCTCACAGCTTGTGGGTTTGAGCCCCGCATCAGGCTCTGTGCTGACAGCTCGGAGCCTGGAGTCTGCTTCGGATTCTGTGTGTGTGTGTGTGTGTGTGTGTGTCTCTTTCTGCCCCTCCCCTGCTTGCACTCTGTCTCTGTCTCTCAAAAATAAAATAAACAATATATATATATATATATATATACACACACACACACATATATACATATATATATACATATATACATATATATATACATATATACATATATATATATATGCACACCACGTCTTCTTTATCCATTCATCAGTCGATGGACATTTGGGCTCTTTCCGTAATTTGGGATTGTTGACAGTGCTGTAAACATTGGGGTGCATGCGCCCCTTGGAATAAACATTTTTGTATCCTTTGGATAAATACTAGTGCAACTGTTGGGTCATAGGCTAGTTCTATTTTTTTAATTTTATTTTTAATTTTTAAAAATTTACATCCAAGTTAGTTAGCATCTAGTGCAACAATGATTTCAGGAGTAGATTCCTCAGTGCCCCTTACCCATTTAGCCCCTCCCCCCTCCCACAACCCCTCCAGTAACCCTCAGTTTGTTCTCCATATTTATGAGTCTCTTCTGTTTTGTCCCCCTCCCTGTTTTTATATTATTTTTTCCCTTCCCTTATGTTCATCTGTTTTGTCTCTTGAAGTCCTCATATGAGTGAATTCATATGATTTTTGTCTTTCTCTGACTAATTTCACGTAGTGTAATACCCTCCAGTTCCATCCACGTAGTTGCAAATGGCAAGATTTCATTCTTTTTGATTGCCAAGTAATACTCCATTGTATATATACACCACATTTTCTTTGTCCATTCATCCATCGAGGGACATTTGGGCTCTTTCCATACTTTGGCTATTGTTGATAGTACTTCCATAAACATGGGGGTGCATGTGTCCCTTTGAAATAGTACACCTGTATCCCTTGGATAAATGCCTAGTAGTACAATTGCTGGGTCGTAGAGTAGTTCTATTTTTAGTTTTCTGAGGAACCTACAGACTGTTTTCCAGAGTGGCTGCACCAGCTTGCATTGCCACCAACAAAGCAAAAGAGATCCTCTTTCTCCACATCCTCGCCAACATCTGTTGTTGCCTGATTTGTTAATGTTAGCCATTCTGACAGGTGTAAGGTGGTATCTCATTGTGGCTTTGATTTGTATTTCCTTGATGATGAGTGATGCTGAGCATCTTTTCATGTGTCTGTTGGCCGTTTGGATGTCTTCTTTGGAAAAGAGTCTATCCGTGTCCTCTACCCATTTCTTTACTGGATTATTAGTTTTTCAGGTGTTGAGTTTGGCAAGTTCTTTGTAGATTTTGAATACTAACCCTTTATCTGATATGTCATTTGCAAATATTTTCTCCTATTCTGTCAGTTGCCTTTTAGTTTTGCTGATCATTTACTTTGCTGTTCAGAAGCTTCTTGTCTTGATGAAGTCCCAATAGTTCATGTTTGCTGTTATTTCTCTTGCCTCCGGAGACATGTCAAGTAAGAAGTTGCTATGGCCAACGTGAAAGAGGACATTGCCTGTTTTCCCCTCTAGGATTTGATGGTTTACTGTCTCACATTTAGGTCTTTCATCCATTTTGAGTTTTTTTTTTGTGTATGGTGTAAGAAAGTGGTCCAGGTTCATTCTTCTGCCTGTCACCATCCAGTTTTCCCAGCACCATTTGCTAAAGAGACTTTTTTCCATTGAATACTCTTTTCTGGTTTGCCTAAGATTAGTTGGCCACACGTTTGAAAGTCAATTTCTGGGTTCTCTATTCTGTTCCATTGGTCTATGTGTCTGTTTTTGTGCCAACACCATGCTGTCTTGAGGACTTCAGCTTCATAGTATGGCATGAAGTCTGGAATTGTGATGCACCGAGCTTTGATTTTCTTTTTTTAACATTACTTTGGCTATTTGGGGTCTTTTGTGGTTCCATACAAATTTTAGACTTATTTGTTCTCGCTGTGTGAAAAATGCTGTTGTTATTTATTTTTAAAAAGTTTTAAGGTTTATTCATTTTTCAGAGTCTGAGACAAAGCATGAGTGGGGGAGGGGAAGAGAGAGAGGGAGACATAGAATCTGAAGCAGATTCCAGGGTCTGAGTTGTCAGCACAGAGCCTGACGCAGGCCCTAAACTCTTGGACTGCGAGATCATGACCTGAGCTGAAGTCAGACCCTTAACTGACTGAGCCACCCAGGCATCCCTAATGCTGGTGTTATTTTGAAAGGGATTGCATTGAATGTGTAGATTGCTTCGGATAGTATAGACATTTTAACAATATTTGTTCTTGTAATCCATGAGCATGGAATGTTTTTCCATTTCTTTGTGTTTTCTTCAATTTCCTTCATAAGCTTTCTATGATTTTCAGCATACAGATGTTTTACCTCTTTGGTTAGGTTTATTCCTAGGTATCTTATAGTTTTTGGTGCAATTGTAAATGAGATCGATTCCTTGATTTCCCTTTCTGCGGCTTCATTATTGGTGTATAGAAATACAACTGATTTCTGTATGTTGATTTTATATCCTGTGATTTTGCTGAAGTCATGTGTCAACTCTAGCAGTTTTTTTTGTGGAGTCTTTTGGGTTTTCCGTATTGAGTATCATGTTGTATGTGAAGAGTGAATGTTTGACTTCTTTGCCAATTTGAATGCCTTTTATTTATTTTTGTCTGATTGCTTAGGCTAGGGCTTCCAGTACTATGTTGAACAACAGTGGTGAGAGTAGACATCCCTGTTGTGTTCTTGATCCTAGGGGGAAAACTCTCAGTTTGAGAAAATGATATTAGCTGTGGGTCTTTTGTATAAGGCCATTGTAATGTTGAAGTATGTTCTTCCTATCCCTACTTTCTTTAGGGTTTTTATCAAGAAACAATGCTATAATTTGGCAAGTGCTTTTTCTTCATCTATTGACAGGATCATGTGGTTATTTTTAAAAAAAATTTAAGTTTACTTATTTATTTTTGAGAGAGAGAGAGACAGAGAGAGAGAGAATGAGCAGGGGAGGGAGAGAGACAGAGACAGAGAGAGAATGAATGAATCTGAAGCAGGCTTTCCACAGTCAATGTTCAGGGCCCGATGCAGGGCTTGGACTCATGAAACTGTGAGATCATGGCCTGAGCTGAAATCAAGAGTCAGGCACTCAACTGACTGAGCCACCCAAGCACCGCAGGATCATGTGGTTCTTATCCTTTCTTTTATTAATATGATGTATCACATTGATCGATTTACAGATATTGAACCAGCCCTGCAGCCCAGGAATCAATCCCACTTAATCATGGTGAATACTTTTTTAAATGTATTGTTGGATCTGGCTTGCTAATATCTTGTTGCAAAGTTTTGAGTCCCTGTTCCTCAGGGAAATTGGTCTGTAGTTTTCCTTTTGAGTGGGGTCTTCGTCTGGTTTTGGAATCAAGGTAATGCTGGCCTCATAGAATTAGTTTGGAAGTTTTCCTTCCATTTCTATTTTTTTTGGAAGATCTTCAAAAGAATAGGTGTTAACTCTTCTTTAAATGTTTTGTAGAATTCCCTTGGGAAGCTGTTTGGCCCTGGGCTTTTGTTTGTTGGGAGAATTTTGATTACCGATTCAATTTCTTTACTGGGTCTGTTCTTTCCTTTTACATGGGTCTGTTCAAATTTTCTATTTCTTCCTGTTTCAGTTCTTGTAGCTTACATGTTTCTAAGAACTTGTCCGTTTTTTCTAGATTTGTGTACATACCTTTGTTTTAAGTTCTGTTTTCTGGGAAAGCCTCTGCTAAGACACAGAGTCTGGGGGCCTGTTAAAATGGTCTTGATTTTAAATAGGAATTTTGGAGTTATTGCATATCAAAGTCACTTATAGCCATAAGAACGGAGATCTCATGGGGAGAGATTTTAGAGAAAGAAGATCACCTGAGACCAAGGTGTGGGGCACTTCAACATTTAGTGATAGGGTCAGAATCTAAACATGTATGGGAGGAAAATCCAGAGAAGTTAGTGGAAACCTCGTTCAGGGATAAGCTGCAAAAACAAAAGACCCTGACAACGTAGTGGCTTAAAGAAGGTTATTTCGCTGCCTCCACCTTTGCCTCTGTCTCCATCTCTCTCTCAGCCTCCCTCTCAGGCAGTGGCGTAGGTGGGCAACAGCTGCAGGACATTTCTGCTCCATTTTGTTCTAAGTGGCTCCCAGTCTTTGATTTGTGAAGACCAAAGTGAGATGTCAGGCAGCACCTAGATGCAGGCCGATTGGAAGGCGAAGCATCAGGCAGGAGTTTTTAAAGTGTGTTAAATACATCTCTTTTGGGGCGCCTGGGTGGCTCAGTCGGTTGAGTGTCCGACGTTGGCTTGGGTCATGATCTAGCGGTGTGTGAGTTTGAGTCCCATATTGGGCTCTGTGCTGACAGCTCAGATCCTGGAGCCTGCTTTGGATTCTGTGTCTCTCCCCCCCCCCCCCTCTCTGCCCCTCCCCTGCTCATGCTCTGTCTGTCTCTCTGTCTCAAAAAATAAATAATAAAACATAAAAAAAATACATGTCTTTCAGGGGAGGTTGGGAAGATGGCATTTCCATCTGCTCCCTCTGCGTTGCTGTTTAAGAATCGTCTCTGCTACTACATCCTGTTGACGCAAGCCCAGTGACGCAAGCCCCACTGGCCACCAGAGCCAGGCTATGAGGGAATGTGTCCTCTGGGCAGGAGCCACAAAATCTGGGGTTCCAGATGTGTGCACAAGCTCCTTTCAAGAGATCCACAGGTGACCTGGGGGTGGTGCACAGCGAAGACGGTGCGTGTCAGCTTGCAGTTGGCCCCTAGGTGGGTGTTCATTTAGAATCCTATCCCCCACCCCACCAGAGGATGCAGCTATTAAGATCTGAAAATTGGTTTCTTTCAGGGAATAACTAGGTGTTTCAGTTTGCTTCCTTGGGGGGATAGCCAGTTGGGGACTGCTTCTGTTTGGTCCAGTCCTGTGGGACCCAGGCATGTAAACCCACCAGGGTTCCAATACCACACGGGCTTGGAGGGGCGTGGGTGCCTCCTCTCCTCCCCACAGAGCCTTCCCTGCTGGCAGGGGGGAGGTGTGACCACATTACTCGTGGGTACGGATGACATTTGTGCTTCTCTACCAGGCTGCCATGAAATCACATCAGCTTGAACATGGCAGGGTGGATGGGAAAGGGGCCACAGACTTTCTGGAATACAGTGGTTAGTGTCTAAAAGTTTTTTGCTTTTCTAAGCTGCTCCACTCCTGTCCTTTGGCTAGGGGAGGACATCTTTCTTTAAATTTTTAAAAAATATTTTTATTTATTTTTGAGACAGAGAGAGACAGAGGATGAGCAGGGAAAGGGCAGAGAGAGGGGGAGACACAGAATCTGAAGCAGGCTCCAGGCTCTGAGCGGTCAGCACAGAGCCTGACGCGGGGCTCGAACTCACAGAGTGTGAGATCATGACCTGAGCTGAAGTCGGACTCTCAACCGACAGAACCACCCAGGCGCTCCAGGACGTCTTTCTTGATGCCTTTCTTTGGACTATGCCCACTGGTGTTTCTGGGATGCCGGCTTCTCGTGCACCCAGTCTTGTTCAAGGAGAGGGAAGATGGAAACTCAGGGAACTCACCAGAGTGTCGTTGTTCTTTAGGTCCTGAGGCCTGTAGCCTGTCTGTCTCCTCCTCTTTCACAGTCTTGTTATGAGTGTGTCATATACAGTGTCC
This sequence comes from Neofelis nebulosa, assembly GCF_028018385.1. Classification (NCBI taxonomy): domain Eukaryota; kingdom Metazoa; phylum Chordata; class Mammalia; order Carnivora; family Felidae; genus Neofelis; species Neofelis nebulosa. The sequence continues at coordinate 5,758,442 of NC_080787.1, forward strand.
AAGGCTCTACTTTTCAAAGCACATATTGTGCCATTGTAAACACGATCTGTAACAAGGGCTAAAAACTCTCCTATTGGGCTGTCTGATACTTGCCTCCATGCATGAGGGTAGCCAGCTCTGGCCCAGGTGTGCTGCCACAGGTGGAAGGCAATCCTGGGGCTGGTGGGCACCTTTGCTAAGTTCCTGCAAATGAAAAGGACAATCATTTCCAGAGTTCTCAGCTCATTAGACCTAATGATGGAGGTGGAGAAGTGAACTAAGGGTGCTATTGGGCCTCTATTTCTGATGGTATTTAGTTGAAAATTCTAGTCCAGAGTTCTGTTTCTTCAGGTTTCTTAGCTAGAGTACCACCTGTTGGTATTCTGTGTCAGATAGTCTTATTTCTCCTACAACAAACACTTTGGGATAATTTAAATCTATTGACTTAATAATTCCAATTTATTTAATTTTTACATTTATTTTTTGTTTCAGGAGTAGAATTTTTTAATGTTCATTTTTCTTTAAGGTTTATTTATTTGTTTTGAGAGAGACAGCATGAGCTAGAGGAGGCAGAGAGAGAGGGAGAGAGAGAATCCCAAGCAGGCTCTGCCCTGCCAGCTGCAGAACCCAATGTGGGGCTTGAACTCATGAGCCGTGAGATCGTGACCTGAGCTCAAACTAAGAGTTGGTTGTTTAACTGACTGAGCCATTCAGGTGCCCCTTAAATGTTTATCTTTGAGAGAGAGAGAGAGAGAGAGAGAGAGCGAGCACGCATGAGCAAGAGAGAGGCAGAGAGAGAGAGGGATGGAAGATCTGAGGAAGGCTCTTTGCCGACAGCAGAGAGCCTGATTTGAGGCTGTAAGCATGAGCTGTGAGATCATGCCCTGGGCTGATGTTGGACACTTAACTGACCGAGCCACACGGGTGCCCCAGTTTCAGGAGTAGAATCTAGTGATTCATCACTTACATACAACAGCCAGTGCACATCACAAGTACCCTCTTTAATGCCCATCCCCCATCTAGCCCATCCCCCATTTGCCTCCACTCCATCAATGCTTAGTTTGTTCTCTGTCTTTTAGCCTCTTGTGGTTTGTTTCTCTCTGTCATTTTTCTTTTTTTCTTTTTTTACAAGTGCAGTTTATTTTATTTTATTTTTTAAATATGAAATTTACTGTCAAATTGGTTTCTATACAACACCCAGTGCTTATCCCAAAAGGTGCCCTTCTCAATACCCATTACGCACCCTCCCTCCCTCCCACCCTCCATCAACCCTCAGTTTCGTTCTTAGTTTTTAAGAGTCTCTTATGTTTTGGCTCCCTCCCTCTAACCTCTTTTTTTTTCTTCCCCTCCCCCATGGTCTTCTGTTAAATTTCTCAGGATCCACGTAAGAGTGAAAACATATGGTATCTGTCTTTCTCTCAATGATTTACTTAGCATCACACTCTCCAGTTCCATCCACGTTGCTACAAAAGGCCATATTTCATTCTTTCTCCTTGCCACGTAGTATTCCATTGTGTATATAGACCACAATTTCTTTATCCATTTATCAGTTGATGGACATTTAGGCTTTTTTCATAATTTGGCTTTTGTTGAAAGTGCTGCTATAAACATTGGGGTACAAGTACCCCTATGCATCAGCACTCCTGTATCCCTTGGGTAAATTCCTAGCAATGCTATTTCTGGGTCATAGAATAGATCTGTTTTTAATTTTTTGAGGGACCTCCACACTGTTTTCCAGAGTGGCTGCACCAGTTTGCATTCCCACCAACAGCGCAAGAGGGTTCCCGTTTCTCCACATCCTCGCCAGCATCTATAGTCTCCTGATTTGTTCATTTTAGCCACTCTGACTGGCGTGAGGTGGTATCTGAGTGTGGTTTTGATTTGTATTTCCCTGATGAGGACCGACATTGAGCATCTTTTCATGTGCCTGTTGGCCATCTGGATGTCTTGTTTAGAGAAGTGTCTATTCATGTTTTCTGCCCCTTTCTTCACTGGGTTTTTTGGGTGTGGAGTTTGGTGAGTTCTTTATAGATTTTGGATACTAGCCCTTTGTCTGATATGTCATTTGCAAATATCTTTTCCCATTCGGTTGTTTGCCTTTTAGTTTTGTTGATTGTTTCTTTGACAGTGCAGAAGCTTTTTATCTTGATGAGGTCCCAATAGTTCATTTTTGCTTTTAATTCCCTTGCCTCTGGGAATGTGTCAAGTAAGAAATTACTGCGGCTGAGGTCAGAGAGGTTTTTCCCTGCTTTCTCCTCTAAGATTTTGATGGTTTCATGTCTCACATTCAGGTCCTTTATCCATTTTGAGTTTACTTTTGTGAATGTTGTAAGAAAGTGTTCTAGTTTCATTCTTCTGCATGTTGCTGTCCAGTTCTCCCAGCACCATTGGTTAAAGAGACTGTCTTTTTTCCATTGGATATTCTTTCCTGCTTTGTCAAAGATTAGTTGGCCATACTTTTGTGGGTCTAATTCTGGGGTTTCTATTCTATTCCATTGGTCTATGTGTCTGTTTTTGTGCCAACACCATGCTGTCTTGATGATGACAGGTTTGTAGTAGAGGCTAAAGTCTGGGATTGTGATGCCTCCTGCTTTGGTCTTCTTCTTCAAAATTACTTTGGCTATTCGGGGCCTTTTGTGGTTCCATATGAATTTTAGGATTGCTTGTTCTAGTTTCAAGAAGAATGCTGGTGCAATTTTGATTGGGATTGCATTGAATGTGTAGATAGCTTTGGGTAGTATTGACATTTTGACAATATTTATTCTTCCAATCCATGAGCAGGGAATGTCCTTCCATTTCTTTATATCTTCTTCAATTTCCTTCATAAGCTTTCTATAGTTTTCAGCATACAGATCTTTTACATCTTTGGTTAGATTTATTCCTAGGTATTTTATGCTTCTTGGTGCAATTGTGAATGGGATCAGTTTCTTTATTTGTCTTTCTGTTGCTTCATTGTTAGTGTATAAGAATGCAACTGATTTCTGTACATTGATTTTGTATCCTGCAACTTTGCTGAATTCATGTATCACTTCTAGCAGACTTTTGGTGGAGTCTATCGGATTTTCCATGTATAATATCATGTCATCTGCAAAAAGCGAAAGCTTGACTTCATCTTTGCCAATTTTGATGCCTTTGATTTCCTTTTGTTGTCTGATTGCTGATGCTAGAACTTCCAGCACTATGTTAAACAACAGCAGTGAGAGTGGGCATCCCTGTCGTGTTCCTGATCTCAGGGAAAAAGCTCTCAGTTTTTCCCCGTTGAGGATGATGTTAGCTGTGGGCTTTTCATAAATGGCTTTTATGATCTTTAAGTATGTTCCTTCTATCCCGACTTTCTCAAGGGTTTTTATTAAGAAAGGGTGCTGGATTTTGTCAAAGGCCTTTTCTGCATCGATTGACAGGATCATATGGTTCTTCTCTTATTTTTTGTTAATGTGATGTATCACGTTGATCGATTTGCGAATGTTGAACCAGCCCTGCATCCCAGGAATGAATCCCACTTGATCATGGTGAATAATTCTTTTTATATGCCGTTGAATTCTATTTGCTAGTATCTTATTGAGAATTTTTGCATCCATATTCATCAGGGATATTGGCCTGTAGTTCTCTTTTTTTACTGGGTCTCTGTCTGGTTTAGGAATCAAAGTAATACTGGCTTCATAGAATGAGTCTGGAAGTTTTCCTTCCCTTTCTATTTCTTGGAATAGCTTGAGAAGGATAGGTATTATCTCTGCTTTAAACGTCTGGTAGAACTCCCCTGGGAAGCCATCTGGTCCTGGACTCTTATTTGTTGGGAGATTTTTGATAACCGATTCGATTTCTTCGCTGGTTATGGGTCTGTTCAAGCTTTCTATTTCCTCCTGAGATACAATCTTTATTTTAAAGTCTAGATTGTCTGCTATAAGTATGGCTACTCCGGCTTTCTTTTGTTGACCATTAGCATGATAGATGGTTCTCCATTCCCTTATTTTCAATCTGAAGGTGTCTTTAGGTATAAAGTGGGTCTCTTGTAAGCAGGATATAGCTGGGTCTTGTTTTCTTATCCATTCTGTTACCCTGTGTCTTTTGATTGGAACATTGAGTCCATTGACGTTTAGAGTGAGTTTTGAAAGATATGGATTTATTGTCATTATGATGCTTGTAGAGTTGGAGTTTCTGGTGGTGTTCTCTGGTCCTTTCTAATCTTTTGTTGCTTTTGGTATATATTTTCATCTTTTCTCCCCTCAGAGAGTCCCCCTTAAATTTTCTTGCAGGGCTGATTTAGTGGTCACAAAGTCCTTTAATTTTTGTTTGTCTGGGAAACTTTTTATCTCTCCTATTTTGAATGACAGCCTTGCTGGATAAAGAATTCTTGGCTGCATATTTTTCTGATTCAGCACACTGAATATATCCCACCACTTCTTTCTGGCCTGCCAAGTTTCTGTGGATAGGTCTGTTGCAAACCTGATCTGTCTTCCCTTGTAGGTTAGGGACTTTTTTCCTCTTGCTGCTTTCATGATTGTCTCCTTGCCTGAGTGTTTTGTGAATTTGACTATGATATGCCTTGTTGATGGTCGGTTTTTATTGAATCTGATGGGAGTTTTCTGTGCTCCCTGGATTTTGATGTCTGTGTCTTTCCCCAGGTTAGGAAAGTTTTCTGCTGTGATTTGCTCACATAACCCTTCTACCCTTATTTCTCTCTCTTCCTCCTCTGGGACCCCTATAATTCCGATGTTGTTCCTTTTTAATGAGTCACCGATTTCTCTAATTTTTAAATCGTGCTCTTTTGCCTTAATCTCCCTCTTTTTATCTGCTTCATTATTCTCTATAAGTTTGTCCTCTATATCGCTGATTCTCTGTCCTGCCTTGTCCATCCCTGCCACCGCAGCATCCATCCGTGATTGCAGCTCAGTTATAACGTGTTTACATTTCATTCTGACTAGTTTTCACTTCTTTTATCTCTGCAAAAAGGGATTCTAGTCTATTTTCGACCACAGCTCATATTCTTATTATTGTGATTCTAAATTCTGGTTCAAACCTGTTGCTTGTATTTGTGTTGGTTAGATCGCTGACTGTCATTTCTTTGTGCTCTTTCTTTTGGGGTGAATTACTTCGTTTTGTCATTTTGGATGGAGAAAAGGAACTAATGATGTAGAAAAATTGAAATTAAAAAATTAAAATTAAAAAAATATTAAAAGTAAAAATTAAAAACACACCCACTGAAAAAATCGAATAGATGATTCTAGACACTAGGTGTGTTTTGGGCTGTGTGTAGAAAGTGGTTGACAGATTAGAGAAACAAACAAACAAACAAACAAACAAACAAAAAAGGGGTAGGAGAGGAAAAAAGAAGGAAATCGTTTGAGAATTTGAAAAAATGAAGACACTAAAGTAGAGAATATAGTAGAAAAAAGTATAGAAAAATATTTTTAATAATAATTTAAGAGAAATATGAAGTTTTTCATTTCTGTATGTAAGAAAAAGGAAAAGAAATGAAAAGGGAAAAAAGATAAAAAAAGAAAAAGAAAAGAAAAAATAAATCATTTGAAAATTTGAAAAAGTGAATACACTGTAGTAGACTGAAATAAAATGATGGGATTACGATAGCATTGGAAAAAATTTACATAAAAGCAAAAAATATAGTAATAAAAATTAAATAAAAACATTTTTAAAATAAATTGAAATGAGAATGAAGTTTTTCTCTTTCTGCATTCAAGAAAAAGTAAAGAAATGAAAAAGAAAAAAGAAAAAGAAAGAAAAAAGGAAATTGGTTGAAAATTTGAAAAGGTGAGTACACTGAAGTAGACTAAAATAAAATGATGGAAGTAAAGTAGAATTTGAAAAAATTTACAAAAAAGTAAAAAGTATAGTAACAAAAATTAAAGACAGATATTTTTAATAAAACTTGAAAATAAAAGCAAGTGTTTTCTTTCTGTATTCAAGAAAAAGAAAAGAATTGTAAAAGAGAAAAAGGAAAAAGAGAGAGAAAAAAATTGAATGATGAACCTGCTCACAGATTGAAGTAGGAGTGAAATTGCTTCGTTTCCCCAAAGATCAGTCCATGTAGCTCTTTATAGTCCAATTAAGCTGGCGGTGAGGTTTGTGTTCTTGAAGAGTGAAGTTGGCCCAGTTGGGCAGGGCTCGGTGTAACAGCTCCGCTCTCCCCTAGATGGCGCTGCCAGCCTACTGGGGTGGATTGTTGCAGTCCTGGTTGGTGCTCATGCGCATGTGCGGAGCGGTGAAAACTGGCGCTACCCAGCCACCCGGTCTGTACTCCGGAATCAGCAATCTGGCACCTGTCCTCAGTCTTCAGCTCTCATCCACTCCCTGCGTTTTCACTCTCCGTGACCAGGTCCCAGGCAGTAGCCCTCCCTAGTTTTATCTCAGATGCGGCTGTTTTCCCCCCGCCCCTTACTTCTGAAGGACTGCGGCCTTGACCCGTTCTGCCCCTCTGCGGGAGGGTCTCACTGAGCAATGGCCGAATGTCGGCTGCACCCAGGAACGCCCGCTGGACTCTGCTGTTGCTGGGGTCCCGAGACTATGGCCAGGTGCCAGCCTGCCCCAGAAAAAGATCACAAGACAGTGTAGCATCAGCGTTTCACGGATTATGGAAAATCACAACACACATCTGGCACCAGGCTTCACCCTCAACAACCTTGCCCCAGCACCAGTGAATGTGACTGCCTTCAGGGGTCTGCTGGGACCAGGTGGCTTCAACAGTCTGTACCAAATGTCTTTCCAGCAGTGGAACCACTTTTCCCCGTGGCCCGAGAACCTCCCGGACCCCACTCTGTTCCTGGGGATTCACCTTTCCCACCAGAGCACTGCCAGGTATGGAGCTGCGGAATTGCAGCCTTTGCGCTCCCTTTGTTTACAGTCTTAATGGAATTTAAACCCTCTCCTTTCTCCTTTCTCCCTTTTTAGTTTAGTACCTGCGGCTGTTTCCAATTTTCTACTTTCTCTCCAGCTGCTTTTGGGGAGGGGTGCTTTTCCCGTATTCTCCGCCCCCACCCCCCGCAGTCTCCATCCTCTCTCTGCTCGCAAAAGCACCTCCCTTCCTGCGCCTTCTCGTTCCCCAAGTTCACTTCTCCGTGCCGCGTACCTGCTAAATTCTGTGGTTCAGGTTGTGCAGATTGTTGTGTTAATCCTCCAGTCAGTTTTCTAGGAGTGTAGGATGGTTTAGTGTTGGTCTGGCTGTATTTCATGGACTTGAGACACAAAAAGTTTCCATGCTGTTCCGCCATCTTGGCCCCTCCCCCTGATATCTTTTTCAACATGACTTTGACTATTTGGGGTCTTTTGTGATTCCATACAAATTTTAGAATGGATTGTTCTAGCCCTGTGGAAAATGCTGGTGTTATTTTGATAGGGATTGCACTGAATGTGTAGATTGCTTTGGGTAGTATCAACATTTTAACCTTATTTGTTCTTTCAATCAATGAGCATAGAATGTTTTCCTTAAAAATGTTTAAAAATGTTTATTTATTTCTGAGAGAAGGAGAGACAGAGTGTGAATGGGGCAGGGACATAGAGAGAGACACACACAGATTTGAAGCAGACTCCAGGCTCCAGGCTGTTAGCACAGAGCCCAATGCGGGGCTCAAACTCACGAACCATGAGATCATGACCTGGGCTGAAATTGATGCTTAACCAACTGTGCCACATAGGTGCCCCATGAGCATAGAATAGTTTCCCATTTCTTTGTGTCTTCTTCAATTTATTCATAAGCAGTCTATAATTTTCAGCTTGCAGATCTTTTACCTCTTTGGTTACATTTATTCCTGTTTTCTTATGGTTTTTGATGTAATTGTAAATGGAATCAATTCCTTGATTTCCCTTTCTGCTGCTTCCTTATTGGTGTATAGAAATGCAGCTGATTTCTGTATGTTGATTTTATACCCTGAGACTTGCTGAACTCATGTACAGCTCTAGCAGTTTTTTGGTGGGGTCTTTTGGGTTTTCCATGTAGAGTATCATGTCATGTGTGAAGAGTGAGAGTTTGACTTATTCTTTGCCAATTTGTATACTTTTTATTTCTTTTTGTTGTGTGATTGCTGAGGCTAGGACTTCCAGTACTATGTCGAACAACAGTGGTGAGAGTGGGCATCCCTGTGGTGTTCCTGACCTTAGGGGGAAAGCTCTCAGTTTGTCCCCATTGAGGATGATATTAGCTGTGGGCCTTTTCATATATGGCTTTTTTGATGTTGAGGTATGTTCCTCGTACCATGAATTTCTTGAGGGTTTTGTCAAGAAAGATTATGTATTTTGTCAAATGCTTTTCCTTCAACTATTGAAAGGAGCATATGGTTCTTATCCTTTCTTTTATTAATGTGGAGTATCATGTTTGATCTGTGAATTTTGAACCAACCCTGAAGCTGAGGAATCAATCCCGCTTGATCATGGTGAATAATTCTTTTAATGTACTAATGGATTAGATTTGCTTCTATCTTGTTGAGAATTTTTGAATCTGTTTTTCTAGGGATATTGGCCTGCAATTCTCCTTTTTAGTGGGGTCTTTGTCTGGTTTTGGAATCAAGGCAGTGCTGGCTTCATAAAATGAGTTTGGAAGTTTTCCTTCTATTTCTATTTTTTTGGAACAGTTTGAGAAGAATAGTATTATCTCTTTAAATGTCTGGTAGAGTTCCCCTGGGAAGTCATCTGGCCCAGGACTCTTATTTGTTGGGAGATTTTTGAATAACTGATTCGATTTCTTTGCTGGTTATTGGTTTGTTCAAATTTATTATTTATTCCTGTTTGAGTTTTGGTAGTGTGTATCTAGGAATTTGTCTATTTCTTCCAGATTGTCCAGTTTGTTGTCATATAATTTTTCATAGTATTCTCTAAAATCGTTTGTATTCCTGTGCTGTTGGTTGTGATCTCTCCTCTTTCATTTGTGATTTTATCTATCTGGGTCCTCTTTCTTTTCTTTTTGAGAAGTCAGGCTAGGGGTTTATTAATTTTGTTTATCCTTTAAAAAATGAGCCCTTAGTTTTATTGATCTGTTCTACTGTTTTTTAAAAAATTCTTTATCATTTATTTCTGCTCTACTCTTTATTATTTACCTTCTTCTGCTGGCTTGAGCTTTATGTGCTGCTCCTTTTCTAGCTCCTTTAAATGTAATATTAGGTTGTGTATTTGGGACCTTTCTTGCTTCTTGAGATAAGCTTGAATCGCAATGTATTTTCCTCATTGGACTGCCTTTGCTGCATCCCAAGGAGTTTGGTCTTTTGTTTTCATTTTCATTTGCTTCCACGAATTTTTAATTTCTTCTTTAATTTCCTAGCTAACCCATTCATTCTTTAGTAAGATGTTCTTTAACCTCCATGTATTTGAGGGCTTCGAAAGTTTTTGTTGTGGTTGATTTCATGTTTCATGGCATTGTGATCTGAAAATCTGCATGGCATCATCTTAATCTTTTTGTACCTTTTGAGGTCTGATTTGTGACCCAATATGTGATATATTCTGGAGAATGTTCTGTGTGCACTCGAGAAGAATGTGTATTTTTCTGCTTTAGGATGAAATGTTCTGCATATATCTGTTAAGTCCATTGGTCCAGTGTGTCATTCAGGGTTGTTTCATTGTTGGTTTTCTGCTTACATGATCTGTCCATTGTTGTCAGTGGAGTATTAAAGCCACCTACAATTATGGCATTATTACCAATAAATTTGTGTATGTTTATTATGAATTGCTTTATACATTTGGTGTTTCACGTTGGGGGCATATTTACAATTGTTAGCTCTTGTTGATGGATAGACCCCTTAATTATATTATGCCCTACTTCATGTCTTGCTATAGTCTTTGTTTTGAAATCTAGTTTGTTGATATAAGTATGGCTACCCTGGCTTTGTTTTGACGTCCATTGGCATGGTAGCTGGTTCTTCATCCCCTCACTTTCAATCTGCAGGTGTCCTCAGGTCTAAAGTGAGTCTCTTGTAGGGATTATATAGATGGATATTGTGTTTTTTTATCCATTCTGATACCCTATGTCTTTTGATTGGGGCATTTAGTTTATTTACATTCAGAGGGATTATTGAAAGATATGAATTTAGTGCCGTTGTGATATCTGTAGATTTCATGTTTGTGGTGATGTTCTCTTGTCCTTTGTAGTCTTTGCTGCTTTCCATGCACAGAATACCCCCTAGAATCTCTTGCAGGGGTGGTTTGGTGGTCATGAACTCCTTTAGTTTTTATTTGTCTGGGAAAGTCTTTCTCTCTCCATCTGTTCTGAATGACAGCCTTGCTGGATAAAGGATTGTGAGCTGCATATTTTTCCTATTCAGCACATTGAATATATCCTGCCACTCCCATCTGGCCTGCCACGTTTCTGTAGACAGGTGTGCTACTAACCTTATGTGTCTACCCTTGTCAGTTGAGGACCTTTTGTCCCTAGCTGCTTACAGAATTCTCTCTTTATTGTTGTATTTTGCCAGTTTTACTATGCTATGTCATGGTTTTGACCTGTTTTTGTTGATTTTGAAGGGAATTCTCTGTGCCTCTTGGACTTGGATGCCTGTTTCCTTCCCAAGATTAGGGAAGTTCTCAACTACAGTTTGTTCAAATAAACCTTCTGCCCCTTTTTCTTGCTGTCTTCTTCTGGGACCTCTATAATAATGATATTGTTTCATTTCATGGAATCACTTTGTTCTCTAATTCTCCCCTCCTGGTCTAGTAATTCCCTTTCCCACTTTTTCAGCTTCATTATCTTCCACAAGTTTATCTTCTATTTTGCCTATTCTCTCCTCTGCTCCTTCAATCCTCACCATCATTGTATCTAGTTTATTGTGCATCTCAGTTATAGTATTTTAAAATTCATTCTGACTAGTTCTTACGTCTTGATCTCTGAAGCAAGAGTTTCTCTGGTGTCTTCTATGCTTTTTTCAAGCACAGCTGTTAGTCTTATGACTCTTATTCTAAATTCTTGTTGAGATATATTGTTTATATCTGTTACTAGCTGTTCTCTTGCTGTGGCTTCCTCATGATCTTTTTTCTTTGTTGCAGGGTGGGGGAGTACCTCTGTTCTGTCATTTTGGCTAAATTTCTGTCTTTTGCATGTTTTAAAAGCTTGTTTTTTGCCCCCCACCTGAGAGTACTACTACATTAAAAAGGGTCATGCACTGTCCAGGGCCTAGCATTCCAGGAAGTGTTTCTGGTGTATGTTGTGTACACTCTTTTGTTGCATTTTGGCTACTGTTTTCCACTGGCCAGTCGTCTGTAGAGCTCCTCCTTGCTGCAGTGGGGAGTGCTGGGACCTTTACCTAGGTGTGCTTCGATTTGTTTGTTGAAGTAAGCCTGGAACAAAGAAAGGGCAGGGTGGAGCTTGATCCCATAAAAAGAGAAAAAGTAAAAGGGAGACAGGAAAACCAAACAGAGAATTTAAAAACTATAAGTCTAATTCCATAGAAAGAGAGAGATAAATAAACAAGAAGAAAGCAGAAAGATGGAAAAGAATGGACAAAGAAAGCCTAATTAAAAAAAAATATATGATAAGAATTGAAAAAAAACAAATCAGAAACCACGAGCCTTATCCCACAAGAAAAAAAGAAGAGGGAGGAAACAAAAGAAGCAAAAGAATTGTGTGTTGGTGTCTGGGGCTGGGGCCATGCTGGTCTGGAGGAGAAGTCGGCTGCATTGGCTCAGTCGGTCTTGCTCCAGTAAATAAGCAGTTACCAGGCACGGAGGTGCCGGGTTTGGTGTAAGAGGGTCCCACCTCCACCGGGGCCCCTGTGCTGCTCTCTGAAGTCCTACTGTGCTAGTGTTGAGGGGAAAATCGTGTCACCCCAGTCTCTCTTACCCAGAGCAGGGATCTCAACCCTTGCTGTTCAGGCAGCCCTCACAGAATAGCCCTCATGTGTCGGCCTGCCCACAGTCTTCCTGTGCCTTCTTCAAGGCTCTTGGCTGGGATTCAAAACCTGATGTCTTAAAGGACCCCCAGCACCGCCTGTATCTACTCCCTGCTCCCGAGTAGAGCCTCTATACCCTGCTGATGAAAGGCCTTAGACTGGCACTTGTAGGGTCATTTGTCCTTGGGGAAGCAATAAACCCACTTCCAGAAGTGCTCCAGGAAGGGCACTGTTCTCTCCCAGTGCACCATGGAGATAGCTACACCATGCTATGCACTCTGGGGCCAGCTGCGTCTTCCCCAGGAGCACATGCCACCGCTCAAATTCAGAGGAAGTTGCCACTTCATGTTCATTATTTTGAGGAAGAGAGAGACAGTGTGTGAATGGGGGAGGGGTAGAGAGAGGGAGACGCAGAATCCGAAGCAGGCTCCAGGCTCTGAGCTGTCAGCACAGAGCCCGACGTGGGGCTCAGACCCGCGGACCCCGAGATCATGACCTGAGCCTCAGTTGGTCGCTTATCCACCTGAGCCACCCAGGTGCCCCAAGAGTTGCCACTTCGAAAGCCTCAAGCTCCAAAGGCAGTTTGCAAAAATCTGTGGCACAGAGAGGTTTTCCTCTTGTGCTAATTTGATGCTGCACTTTCACAACCCCTCTCTCTTTCTTTCCCCTTGTCTCTCCATAGAAAGGGTTCCCTCGCCTTCATAGCTCCACCATTTCATTTCCCCTAACACACATACATGCGCCCGGCACCTGCCAAGTTGTCTCCCTCCAGCTGCAGAGATCCTTCTGCCATTCCACAGATCGATTGCCTGGGTGTTCCAAGACCTCAATTCATCTCTGTGTGAGGGATGAGGAAGGTCCAGGTCCCCCTACTTCCCCACCATCTTAACACCCTCCAGAAAGGTTTAGCTGTAGTTTTATTCATATTGTTCTAGAGAACTCTTTTTTTCCTAACACTATTTGCTCAGTTTGCTGATAGTGGGCATTAGGATTGTTTGCAGATTTCGGTTAATATGAACAGTGGTGCAGTTGAGCTTTCTTATATGTGTGTCTTCAGATGGGTGACCAAGCATTGCTCTAGATGTGTGGCATCTGGGAGTGTCAGTGTGGGTCAGTGTCTCTAGATAATGTCACACTATTATCAAAGTGATTTGAGCATGTAGACTGGCAGCAGCGAGTGAGGCCAGGGAAGGAAAGTGTGATTAGCAGGTCTGTAATTCCCTCCATCTTCGGGACACCCAGAGTACAGCGTCTTTGCCAGTTTTCCCCATAACTCTCGGGATGGGATCTAACTGGTATGGGAATAGCTGAGAAAGTTGAAATCTAAGAATGTTTTTTAGCAGGAGGGAGCGTATCTCTTAAGGCTGAACATGGTAAATTAAACTTAAAGTACGGATCTATGAGAAGAGCCACAAACCACCCATCAACTTCTTTCCATTTTTCTTAATGATTATTTTAACTCTCCTGGTAAAGCCAAAATCGTTTGGAACTTAAATGCAAAGACTAGTTGAATTTAAATAAACCATGTACATTTTAATGAAGAGAGATAATTTTTTAAATTGAGTACATCATTAAAACCTGTGGATATAAACTGTACAGTGTTTTAGAGGATTTGAGTTTTTTCCCCTTAGCCACATTAGAAGTTTGGTAGAATTAGGTTGCTCTCCTTTATATTCAAGCTAAAGATTAGAAAGTGCCAAAAAAAACCCCCAATATTAGAATGTGCCTAATTATTAGCACTGTGATCCCATATAACTTGGTTATGAGTGAAATTAATGAGGAATTCATTCACATATTAACATTTCAAATTAAGTAACTGAATGGAATCTTCCTTACATCTTTATATGTAAATATTTTGGATAGTTGTAAGGGAAAAATCTTAAGTGCTTTGCAAAACATCTAGGTCATTCACAGATGGGAGCTAAGGTAGCTGGGAAGGCCTAGGGAATTATTGTCCTCTGACAGATATGTGAACTAATAGGAGACACAGATTAGGTCTCCTCTGACATTGTCTTCCATAGTCATTCTCCGTGAGGATTGCCATCTCTCTACAGCTCAGTGACATGGGCTCATTAAGACTGTGGAGCACCTGTTCCCCAGAGATGTTAGCAGGGGAAGGGACTTGGTTCTGTGTGCCAGCCCAGCCCCAGCTCAGAGTCACGGCACCCTCTCGCCTGCTCATAAGGGTCTCATAGTCACACAGGCAGGTCATTGTACTCGGGAAACCATACTGAGAGTTTGGGACTGCCTTCACCTTCTACCTCCTTGAGGCAAAGTGCAGATCTCTGGTACCGCATGAGGATCTGTGAAGTCATCCTGAGAAAGTGTCCTTTTGCTTAAGAAAAACATATGGATGACCCAGTGCTGGTATAGTCAACCTTTGCATTTACTGCAGACACTGATTATACATGGCCAAATTATAATTTCCAGTAGTATATTTAGGCAGTAACTTGGAAATGAGGCAGGGAAATAGCTTAGATCCCACAGAGAAGGTCAATTAAGGTGAATGAAAAGGAACAAGGCTCTGTGTTGCTTTTAGAATTGGGAAGTTAAATTATTTTCCGTTGCAATTGTTCTTGAAATAAAAATGGTGTATTGGTTTGCATATGTGATGAATTGTTTAAAGGAATAGACTATGAAAATTCACCAAAGAGAAGAACTAAAATTAATTATTTAGTATAGACATCAACACATCGTTCCTAGACATTTCCTTCTATGTAGTACATTCATTACACCTCTGTAGGCACATGTGGGAATTAATTTAAATATGCATGTGCAGTGGTAATAAAATATGCTCTTTATGCATATGTGTGAAACTATTAGATTATATGTTTCCATGCTATCCCTTGGTTCCTTATTGGCTGTGAAATGACATAATATTTGTTGTGTAATTAGAAACTCGTAAATGCTCATTTTCTCCATTATTGCCAAAATATCTAAAATACGTTGGGAGTTTTGAAAATGCTATCTTGAAAATTACAACAGGGAAGTTCCATTTTGTGAATATTGTGTCAGTGCATCTTGTTTTTAACTTTATTGTTAACAAGAAGTGATGATCTTTCATGTGAATACATACACCAATATGAAGAAGACAAATGTAGGAAATCTGAATGTTTACTTAATTGGTGAGTTAAGCCAATGACAAGTTGTGTGTGTGTATGCATGTGTGTGTGTGATTGCACTGAGGTGTTGTGTAAAGTACACTAGGTTCTGTCCCTCTGTCCTTGCACACAATCATGAATGGACTCTTGTATGAATGCTGTTGGTGACCTGCTAGACACTCTTTACTTTACCTACTAGGGCTCCAATCACAAACCCTGTTTGTTATGAGTGTGGGCTCCAATCCAAACCCTAGTTGGAACGAGTGTGGGCTCCAAGGTTCACAGCCATTCCCTTCTTGAGAGAATTGCCCTCAGCTGAAAGGGAGCTATGGTGCCAGGTGATCTGGAGAGCGTGGTGGGGGCAGCTCACAGCTAAGTGACAGACTTATGGGATGTACAGTAGGTGCCAACGCCAAGGCAGGATTGAATCTGATTCAATTCATGCTCCAGAGCTGTGCTGCCCAATACAGTAGGATGTACCCACAGAAAGCTATTTAAATTTAAATTCTTTAGAATTAAATAAAATGTAAAATTTAGTTTCTTAGCTAGGGCACTTTAAATGCTCATGTAGTGATAGGTGGATAGTAGCTATCGTATTGGACAATGAGGACAGTGTATTTCTACCATCACAGATGGATGGTTCTGCTGGCGAGTTCTGTTCAGCATCTCTTGGGATCAGGCTCCTGCTCTGTTCCACTGGAGACCACATCCTTGCTTAGGAACATTCTCTGCTGTTTTCCTTCCCTTACCCCATTTATCCCAAGAGCATTCCCTGAATAAACAACATGCAGTGGAAATCCTACTTCATCGTCTTCTTCCATAGAACCTGCCCTACAGCCCTGTCTGTGTTCATCACATCTGTCATTTCCTATGTAGTGATGGCTGCATTCCCCTCATTTGCTCGTCCTCCATCGTCATTGGCATCCTGTTCTCATATGTCTGAGGTCAGCTCAGACCCATGAGACAGAAGCATCACGATAGCAATAGCGATTCAGTCGTAGTGCTGAGGCTGCGGAAATCTTGCCTGCTTTTTTTCAGGATTCATTCAGAAACTGGATAGGGTAGCGTCTGTATGTCAAATATATCAGTGAATGTTATCTATTTGAAATGTCTTAAATAGAGACATTATCTTGAGATATTTTGTCTCTAAAATGTGTAGTGTTCATACTGAGCATCTTGTGTGGAAATATGGATTCTTGCACTAAAATTTTTAGTTTTGTGTCAGCATTGATCACTTATATTAATCACTTTATCTCCTTATATGTGTCAGTGGTAAGTATTTAACCTCTTTCATTATATGCCTATCTTCTTAATTTTTATTGTAAAATTGTGTTCTTGTGAGATGTCATTTCTCATTATATCCTTTTTTTGGATGTATATTATTATATATAAAGCCATGTTTTTTTTAGAATCTTTTTTTCACCTAATAATAGGCTTTTTTTCAAGTATTTAATTTTTGTATGTGAAGTTAAAATTTAGATGTGATTTTTATAACTAGACGTTGTTGTTTCATATTGTATCATGATAGTTGCATCCACATTCGTTTATATATGTATATGTATGTGTGTGTGTGTATATATATATATATATATATATATATATATATAACACACATGTACACACACACACACACACACACACACAAATCCATACACACATATAATCCCATAGAGCAGCAAATCATTTTACAAGTTCATCTCACCACAGTTTTATTTTTTCTCAACTGTCTTCTTAGTCTTTATTGATATAACTTTAAAATATATCATTATTTTATTCTAATATTGCATTGTCATATTGTTGTTTTACTTGGATGAGTTAGCATTTTATGTTTGTCCTCCTTCACTTTGGTGGGTGCTTCCACTAATAGGCACATCGAAAATTTTGTCTGTAATTGATATCACATAAATATATCTATCAATATCTATATAGATATCTATCTATCTATATCTATATCTATATCTCCCTATATCTATGTCTATATCTATATTTGTACGTGTCTGCATGACACTAAACCATTGTGTGTTTCTATTGGTCTTCTGAGCAGGTGTGAGTCAGGTGATATTCTCTTGTGTTGCAGATTTGACTGTCTCAAACGCCTGTGTAATTAATTCTATTAAGAAATTTTTTGTGCATAGATTTCGTTTATCATTGATAAACAAATATCACTGATAACACTGATCACATCTTTATAGGAAAAGGAGGTATAAAATAGGGTGAAATATCACATCCTTTTTCATATTTGATGAACATTTATCTTATGCCAGTTTTGTACCAATTTCTTTCACCCACCAGTGTGCCTCCCTGCGGTCATGCTTTGGCTTAAAACGTCTTCGAAGAATAAAAAATGTACCGTATCACCAATGATTTGAACATGATAGAACTGAAATGTTCATTTTCTGATTCCTTATGGCCAGCATATAACTAGTCGTCTTCTTCAGTGGTAAGCATTGGATGAAAAGGGTCATCAACTAGCCTTATATTTGGCAATGTATTTGGTCCAGTGTCACTAACTCTGCAAGGTAGCTTCCAGAAAGGTGACAATTAACCTAATATGGACGAACATCTGAGATCGTGTATAATCCCAAAATAACGTTTCGTTTATGCCTTTCCTTGTATACATTAAGTGTTGCATTATAGTGCTTTGATCTGTCATTGCTTTTGAGAATGTTTCTGTCCTTATATCCGTGTGTGTATCTATTTACTTATTTTATCATAGGAAATGATGCAAAGCATTACAGTCTGTCAAAATTATATGGTTGGATAACTTTTAAAAGTTTATTCTGATTAGAATGTTGATACTGAATAATCCTACATCTTTCAGGAATTTTACAGAGTCTAGTTGGTGTAATGTGTGAAACAGAAATCTGAAGGAGGAAGAGGAAAATGTTGGGCACTGGATTTTGGAGTTTTGATTCCAACAGACTCTGTACAGCCACTGAAATTTTGGAGTTTTATTAATTGGTATGCTAATTTTAAGCATCTTTAGGACAAAAGTTAAGCACTGTAGTTGAATGGTGCTATTTTCTGGTTCTCTCTGGTTATTTATTTTATTGCCATAGGGGAAAAAACCCCAATGTGTGTTTATATGCAGATCTAGTACTGGTATTTTGAATGTAGTTGAATTTCTTTGTATAAGTATATTGCAGGTCATCAATTCCTATATCTGGATGCATTTGGACATTTTGTTGTATTATAAAGTACTGCATGTGAGGTGTGTGCAAATCTAGTTGTGTGGAATTATGAGATACATATTTAAAATAATGAATCTCCCTCTGTATGCATCTCTTTCCTATTCTTTCTGATTGTTCTCTCTCTTTTTCATTGATCCCCATTTTCTCTAAAATGTAGCTACATTTTCATGGTAGTTTCAGTCCTATTATGATCAGATTTAGAGAACTTTTATACCTATGACTGACACAAACACAAGGTTCATTATTTGATTTTTCTTATATGGAATATTAATGATTTACTTTTTTGATAATGTGGAACTAAATTGGTATCAGCTATGGCAATTCCAATGAGTACACCATTTATTCAAATAGTTAGTGATAAAATTCTCTGGCTATGTCTTTTAACATGATAAATCCACCCCCTGCCTCCTTTTTATTTTTTAGAACATTTCTTTAAAAATTGCTAAATACTTGGTCTTGACAGGAAACACGTGGTAAGAAAGGATGGACCCAAAAAATGGAAGTTCTCTCACTGGCTTTATCCTGCTGGGTTTCTCTGACCGGCCTCAGCTGGAGCGAGTCCTCTTTGTGGTTCTTCTGATCTTCTATCTGCTCACCCTGCTGGGAAACACGAGCATCATTGCGTTGTCCCGCCTGGACCCACACCTGCAGACTCCCATGTACTTTTTCCTGTCCAACCTAAGCTTTCTGGACCTGTGTTACACGACCAGCACTGTTCCTCAGCTGCTGGTTCATCTCAGGGGAACAGACAAGTCTATCTCCTTTGCTGGCTGTGTAGCTCAGCTCTTCATCTCTCTATGGTTGGGATGCACAGAATGCATTCTGTTAGGGGTGATGGCATTTGACCGCTACGCAGCCGTCTGCAGGCCCCTGCACTACACAGTGATCATGCACCCCCGTCTCTGTGCCCTGATGGCTTCTGCATCGTGGTTCACTGGTTTTGCCAACTCCTCATTGGAGACGGTGCTCATCTTTCTTGTACCACTTTGTGGGAAGAATAAAATAGAGCACTTCTTTTGTGAGGTCCCCCCATTGCTCAAGCTTGCCTGTGTTGACACCACTGTGTATGAGTCTGAGATCTTATTTTTCAGTATGATCTTTCTTTTCATACCTGTGGCATTAATCACATTCTCCTATGGTCGGATCGTCAGGGCAGTGTTAAGAATAAAGTCAGCCGCAGGCCAGAGGAAAATGTTTGGGACATGTGGGTCCCACCTCACCATGGTCTCCCTGTTCTATGGCACGGCCATCTATGCTTACCTGCAGCCCAGCAACAACCATTCCCAGGATCAGGGCAAGTTCATTTCTCTCTTCTACACCATCGTCACCCCCATGGTCAACCCTGTCATATATACCTTGCGGAACAAGGATGTGTTGGGCGCAATGGAGAAGGTGTTCCGTCGGGGCTCCATATGACTGGGGGGAAGAGCCTTTGATGGAGGCTCAAATGTCAGAGGCTTTAAGATTTTGTGTCCTTCATGTGTCGTCCAACATTCTCCTGATGACTCTCAAGGGAATTTCCTTACCTCGTTCGTTTTTTTAAAGTAACATTTTCTTTTTTTAAAAAACTTTTTAAAAAAAGTTTGTTTATTGAGAGAGAGCAAGAGTAAGTGGGACAGAGAGGGTGAGAGAGAGAGAGAATCAGCAGAGAGAGACAGAAACAATTCCAAGAAGGCGCTGCACTGTTAGCAGTAAACCTGATGCAGGGCTCAAACTCACGAAGTGTGAGGTCATGATCAGAGCCAAAATCAAGTGTTGGATGCTGAACCAATTGAGCTAACCCAGTTCTCCCCCTATACCTCATTCTTTTATGCGATGAATGTTCC
Organism: Neofelis nebulosa; assembly: GCF_028018385.1. Lineage (NCBI taxonomy): Eukaryota > Metazoa > Chordata > Mammalia > Carnivora > Felidae > Neofelis > Neofelis nebulosa. The sequence continues at coordinate 5,778,358 of NC_080787.1, forward strand.
GAGCTCGTGGATTCATTGCAACCTCCGGAGAGGCTGGTTTAGTGTCCCAGTGCATCTCCATCATATTAATATTTAAAAAATCCTTTTCTTATTTCATCCTCTTTTGGGAGTACCATTCTAATTGCAAAAGGACATTTATGTGCATATGATAAAGGCGTGCACAAAATAAGAATAGGAACCACAAAAACAGTGTAAGAACTATTAACATTTTAGCACTTTCTAGCAATTTCCGGAGGCATATCACTTATTCTTGCATTTGATCATGGCTCTGTTAGAAGGTCTGTAAGTTGACTGTGTCACAGCTTCTTCACAGAATTGGTGGGCAACCATGGGATAGATGAAATTTAGCTCAGAGGAAATCCTGGGAGCACCAATCCTGACAGTCATTCAGATATTAGGCCCCAGTGTGACCGTACCTGTGTGACAGTAATTTTATGTAGCCTTCCTGTCACAGGGGGCCATGGCATGATGCACTCATCCCAGGGACAATGGGAGCATCAGGTAGCAATACAGCAGGCGGTGCTTATGTGTAATGTGTGCAATGTTGTGTGATGTGAGGTGTGCACCTCGCTTGAATTTATGATGAGCCACCTCATTCATTAAAAATGACTTTTGAGTGGGCACCTGAGTGGCTCAGTCGGTCGGGTGTCTGACTTCAGCTCAGGTCATTATCTCATGGTTCGTGGGTTCAAGCCCTGTGTTGGGCTTTGTTCTGGCAGCTCGGAGCCTATAGCCTGCTTCAGATTCTGTGTCTTCCTCTCAATCTGCCCCTCCTCCGCTCTTGCTCTCTCTCTCTCTCTCTCTCTCTCTCTCTCTCAAAGATGAATAAATATTTAAAAAAATGACTTTTGAGGACACTGAATGACACAAGTCTTATTTTATATTCTTTTTTTCCCCTATAGTAATGTAGCAAATCTAATGCAGCAAATATATTTTGATCCTTTCTTCATACCAATTTACAAATTGTCTGATCCAGGCATGAAGTGATTAAGGCTTTTGTATCTCACATCTGCCAAAGATTCCATACAATTTGAATGCAGGGATATATTATAAAAATATGAAAAATGACCTCCATTTTCCAGGAAATCCCATGTTCTATGGTGCTTGTTTAGATTCACCAGGAGAAAATTTAAGGAATGAATAAAATGTATATTAAGTATTAAAAATCTCAATATGTCTAAGCTTTACATATAGCCACCACACTATGAAATAACACAATTCTGAATGATGAATAATAAATATAAACATCTCATAACAAGTGAATGTGACATTGTAGAATTTAGATCTTAACTAAAGCTCAGTTTGCATATAAATATGTTTTGTTTTATGGATCTGGGTTTTTGTATACATTTCTTGTCATGAGCAGTACATTTTCTCATGGAGGTTGAAGTTTTGACTATACCACCGTAAAAGAAATGTTTATGTTTTTCTTGGTAGGTTTTCCCAGTGTGTAGCTCAGTGCAGGTAAATGTATTTGTGTCTTTGGATACATATTCATAACAATCACACTGTTCCCTCTTCTCACAGCTAACTGGCATTATCCTGGGTCTTGAACCCCCTGAGGGTCTCATGCTCACGACCGGTAATCTTGCAACATAGACAGCATTAGGCAGGTTGGAAATGAGAGCTTAGTGGAGATTATCACATGGTCATGGTTCTGTCTGGATCCCTAAAGGCATCACAGTATTCATGTTTGAAATCAACACCTGGGATATATTTTGATGCTGTATATGTGGTAATGCTGAATGAACACCAGTACAGAAACAGTTTTGTAATAATGTTTATCCCCAATGGTGACAAATTTCCTTCTCTCCATTATGTTTCCACTACATTCTGACAGTTATACCAGTCACTCTAAAATCCCTCAAAGGAACTTTCCATGGTGTGGTGTAAAAACCCTCAAGGTCTCTCGAAACCACACAACACAACCTTATGTTCTGGCTGAGCAACTACTTCTCAGTGATTAAGGACACAGAACCCTGTGGAAACAGATGTATTTCCTCTAAGTGAATGTTTGATAGTATTTGAATGTTCATGTTACATAGGAATAAATTACAGATAGTAAAGATCCGTAGGGTCCATGCTAAATAAAGAAGGAATCACTTAAGAGACCAAACAGATTGAATGTTGTTCTGTAACATTTTTCTAATGTTGGGAATGTGCCTCCCCACGGTCTCCATGCTTTGTATATTACAGGCTGCTGGGTTGTGTAAATTGCCACCAATATTATTTGAACCATTTCCTTTATTTTTTAAAATTTTTTAAAAAAAATTTTCAACGTTTTTTTCATTTACTTTTTGAGAGACAGAGACAGAGAATGAGCTGGGAAGGGGACAGAGAAAGAGGGGGAGTCACAGATTCCGAAGCAGGCTTCAGGCTCGGAGCTGTCAGCACAGAGCCCAACGCGGGGCTTGAACCCATGAACCATGAGTCATGACCTGAGCTGAAGTCGGCCACCCAACCGACTGAGCCACCCAGGTGCCCCGAACCATTTCCTTTAAATGTTCACCAATAACTCTGGCATGGCTACAGGGATTGTACCCAAGATTTGGCTAAATTATTTTATTCCATCTGTCTCTGGCGTTTGGAGCTTTGGACTATCATTTTGCTCTAGAGCAGGTCATGGATTCTTCCAGGCCTTTTGCCTCTGAGGAACACAGTACACACCGTAGCTCAGGTACCCAAAGTGACCCAAGTGTCAGTCCGACTGACATGAAACACAATTCTTTTTTTTAAAGTTTATTTATTTTTGAGAGAGAGAGGGAGAGGGAGAGAGAGAATCCCAAGCAGGATATGTGCTGTCAGGGCAGAGGCCACATGGGACTCCATCTCACGACATGAGATCATTACCTGAGCCAAAAATCTCGAGTCAGAGGCTTACCCAACTGAGCCAACCGGGTGCACCTGGGATATACTTCTTAACCAGAAGATTTACTACTAATTAGCAAATATACAAAATAATGAAGGTGCATGCAGTATCCCGGAAGCCCTAGACCGGCCAGACATAGCTTTGGGGTCCCCCTCACTGCAATGGACAACGTTTTGTTTTGTCATATGTGGGGCTCTATTGTGTGGTCCAAGTCAGCACAGAGAAGTTATGGGGTTCCTCAGTTCATGGGTCCCTACCTCCATAGCCCTGTCCTGGCCTTAGGACTGTCACACGTTAGCATAATGGCAGGGTGTGCGGTGTAGGGTGACTGCACTCTGAACACGCCCTCTGCATCCTGCTAAACTCACTCCTGGGTCAGTCATCAGAGCACAGTCACCCCTGTGAGACCCTCCTGTACCTCCTAGTCTGCACATTTCGCAGCTACTGTTTGCCAGAGTCCTGCTCTGACCAGGCTCACGGAGGAGGCAGGAACAGGTCACAGACCCCTGCCAACTCCACCCTTCACAGGTGACTGCTTTTTGGATGCTTGTTTTGTGATATGGGTGAGAGCCTTCTTTCACCGCAGTGGTGTTGTGGCATGTTTGAGCCCTGATGGTGCAGTGGGAACCACCGTGTGTGGACCCGTGGTTTCCTGGGAAGGAGGGGCTGGGTGTAAAAGTGGAAAGGAGAGGGTGAATGACTGGAGATCAGAGGGTTCAGAGGAAGGGGTCCCTGAGGTGGCTTTAAGGACAGGACACTGGCTTAAGGGAGGAGACATTTCCTTCTTTCCCCCAGGGTTCTCCCAGCTGTTTGGAATTCAAGTGACAAGACAGAGTAACAGGAGGAAAAAAAAATCCAAAGTGGTAGTACCTGAAGGAATCTTGCCCCACTCAGCCCCATGGAACAAACTAGACCCTATTTTAATGTTATTAGAGAGACACACAAGGTAAACATTTAGAAATGCCTTCTTTCAGTCTCTGCATTGAAATTTGGATCACAATGAGAGGGTTGTGTTTATAGTTGGTATAATGAAAACACTATTTAGTAACTTTGCAGGGAGATTTTTTATTAAGCAGCAATAAAAATGTGAACTTAGGAGAGTAAGTTTAAAAGAAAGAAATATAGAAATGATAAAAGAAATGAATGATATCTCTGGCGTTTATTTTTTCTTATATATACTAAGATATGACAGATGCATAACATTCAGCAAACTTAAGAAGTACAAATGTGAAAATATACATAATGAAATTATTGCCACCATTGTGTCAGCTAACATGTGCATCACATCACATAATTACCATTTCTTCTTCATGGTGAGAAAATTTGAGATATACTCTCTAGGCCACCTTCAAGTTGAGAATATAATAATATTAACTGTAATCACCATGCTGTACGTTAGATGCTCAGGAAGTATTCCTCTTCAAACTGTAAGTTTGATCTCTTTGCCCAACATCTCCCACTTCTATCCCTTAGCCCCTTGTTTTTTTTTCCCTTTACCCCTTGTAACCACCTTTCTACTATCTGAATCTATACACCTTTTCTGGTTTCCACAAATATGTGAAATCACATAGTCATTGTCTTTCTCTTCTGACTTCTTTCATTTAGCATAATGCACACAAGGTCCATCCATGTTGTCACAAAAGGCAGGATTTCCTTCTTTCTCATGGCTGAATAATAATCATTTGATATGTATGCCACATCTTTTTTTTTAATTTATTATTTAAATTCACATTTGTTAACATATGGTGTATTACTGATTTCAGGAGTAGAGCCCAGTAATTCATCACTTACATTTGACACCCAGTGCTCATCACAAGTGCCCTCATTCTGCCCATCACCCATTGAGCCTATCCCCCAACCTTCCTCTCCTCCAATAACTCTCAGTTTTAACTCTGTATTTAAGAGCCTTTTACAATTTGCCTCTCTCTCTGGTTTTATTTTTCCTTTCCTTCCCCTATTTTCATTTGTTGCATTTCTTAAATTCCATACATGAGTGTAATCATATGATATTTGTCCTTCTCTGCATGACCTACTTTGCTTAGCATAATACACTTTAGTTCCATTCAGGTTGTTTCAAATGGCAAGATTTCATTCTTTTTCATCACGTTGTAGTAAGTATTCCATTGTAGCAATATATGACATCTGTATCCATTCATCTGTCAGTGGACATTTGGGCTCTTTTCATAATTTGGCTATTGTTGATAATGCTGCTATAAACATTGGGGTGCATAGGCCCTCTTCGAATCATCATTTTTGTATCTTTTGGATACATACCTAGTAATGCAATGGTTGGGGCGTAAGGTCTATTTTTAATTTTTTTGAGGAACCTACATACTGTTTTCGAGTGGCTGCACCAGTTTGTATTAACAGCAATAGTGTAACAGGTTCCCTTTCTCCCCATTCTTGTCAACAACTGTTGTTTTCTGAGTTTTTCATTCTAGCCATTCTGACAGGGGTGAGGTGATATCTCATTGTGGTTTGGATTTGTATTTCCTTGATGTGATGTTGAGCATCTTTTCATGTGTCTATTAGTTATCTGATTGTCTTCTTTAGAAAGGTGTCTATTCAGGTCTTCTGCCAATTTCTTTCCTGGATTATTTGCTATTTGAGTTTGATAAGTTCTTTAGAGATTTTGTATACTATCCCTTTATCTGATATGTCATGTGAAAATATCCCTTCCAGTTTTCAGAAGCTTTTTAATTTTGTTGATTGTTTCCTTTGCTGTGCAGAAGCGTTTTATCTTGATGAGGCCCCAATAGTTCATTTTTGCTTTTGTTTCCCTTGACTCCAGAGACGTGTCTAGTAAGAAGTTGTTCCAGCCGAGTTCAGAGGGGTTGCTGTTTGTGTTCCCCTCTAGGATTTTGATGGTCCCTGTCTTACATTTTGGTCTTTCATCCATTTTGAGTTCATTTTTGTGTCTGGTGTAAGAAAGTGGTCCAGGGTCATTCTTCTGCATGTCACTGTCCAGTTTTCCCAACACCATTTGTTGAAGAGAATGTCTTTTTTCCATTGGATATTCTTTCCTGCTTTGTCCAATATTAGTTGGCCATACACTTATGGGTCCATTTCTGGTTTTCTGTTTTGTTGCATTGATCTACATTTCTGTTCATTATGGCAGTACCATACTGTACTCACGACTACAACTTTGTAATATAGCTTGAGTCTATAATCATGATACCTCCAGCTTTGCTTTTCTTTCTCAGGATTGCTTTGACACATCTGAGTCTTTATGGTTCCGTAGCAATTTTAGGATTGTTCTAGCTCTGTGAAAAATGCTGGTGATATATTTATAGGGGTTGCATTAAATGTGTATGTTGCTTTTGGTGGTGTGGCTATTTAACAATATTTGTTCTTCCAATCTATGAGCATGAAACGTCGTTCCCTTTCTTCGTGTCTTTCTTTCATTTCTTTCGTAAGTGTTCTATAGTTTTCAGGGTACAGATCTTTTACCTCTTTAGTTAGGTTTATTCCTAGGTTATCTTATGGTTTTTGGTGGAATTGTAAATGGGATCCATTCCTTGATTTCTTTTTCTGCTACTTCCTTATTGGTGTGTAGAAATGCAACCGATTCTTGTATGTTGATTTTCTATGCTGTGACTTTCCTGAATTCAGGATTAGTTCCACTAGCTTTTGTTGGAGTGTTTTTCAGGTTTCTGCATAGAATGTCATGTCATCTGCAAATAGTGAACGTTTGACTCCTCCCTTGCTGATCTGTATACCCTTTATTTCTTTTTGTTGTATGTTGCTGAGGCTAAAAGTTCCTGTCCTGTGTTAACTCGTAATGGTGGGACTGAGTATCCTTGTCTTATTCCTGTCTGTAGAAGAAAGGCTCTCAGTTTTACCCCATAAAGGATGATATTAGCTGTGGGTCTTTCATATATGCCCTTCATAATGTTGAGGTATGTTCCATCTATTCCTATGTGGTTGATGGTTTTTGTTAAGAATGGATGCTGGTGCTTTCAGCAATAGGTAAACTATGGAAAGAGCCTAAATGTCCATCAACTGAGGAATGGATAAAGATGTGGTTTATATATACAATGGAATACTACTTGGCAATGAGAAAGAATGAAATCCTGACATTTGCAGCAACATGGATGGAACTAGAGGGTATTATGCTAAGTGAAATAAGTCAGTCAGAGAAAGATATATGTTTTCACTCCTGTGTGGAAGTTGAGAAACTTAACAGAAGACCATGGGGGAAGGGAATGGGAAAAAATAGATACAAATAGAGAGATATGGAGGCAAACTGTAAGAGACTCTTAAATACAGAGAACAAACTGAGGGTAATGGGGGGGGATGGTTGGGGGAGAGAGGAAAATTGGTGATGGGCAGTGAGGAGGGCACTTGTGGGATAAGCAGTGGGTAAGTGATGAATCACGGGAATCTATCCCCCATATCAAGAGCACACTACACACAGTATATTAGCCAAATTGACAATAGATTAAACAGAAGATGTGGGTATATATATATATATATATATATATATATATATATATATGCATGCCATGGAATGTTACTCAGCCATCAAAAAGAGTAAAATCTTGCCATTTGCAATGATGTGGATAGAGCTAGAATGTATTCTGCTAAGTGAAATAAGTCAATCAGAGAAAGACAAATACCATATGATATTACTCATATGTGGGATTTAAGACACAAAACAGATGAACATATGGGAAGTGTTGGGAGAGAGAAGATGGGAAATAAATCACAAGTCACTCTTAATGATAGGGAAAAAACTGAGGGTTGGTGGAGGGAGTTGGGTGAGAGATGGGCTAGATGGGTGATGGGTACTAAGGAGGGCACTTGTTGTGATGAGCACTGGGTATTATATGAAAGTGATGAATCACTAAATTCTATTACTGAAACCAATATTGCACTGTATGTTCACTAACTAAAATTTAAATTAAAAAAATGTGGATGCATGTAGGAAGTATAAAGGTAAGTGAAATAAAGACAGAAAAACATATAACATTTGATTTCACTCATATGTGGAATTTAATAAACAAAACAAAAGAACAAAATAAAAAGAGGCAAATCAAAAGAAACCCGACTCTTAAATATTAAGAATAAACTGATAGTTACCAAGGGGTAGGTGGTTGGGGGGAGGGTGAAATAGGTGAAGGGGATTGAGTACACTTACCATGAGGAACACTGAGTAATGTATAGAATTGTTGAATAGTAATCTTATATACCTGAAAGTAATACCACACTGTATGTTAATTACTGGAATTAAAATTTACATGTAAAAGTAAATAAAATAAATATAGTTTTCCTCATCCCCCAACAAAAAAAGGATGGATGCTGTATTTTGTCAAATGTGTTTTCTGCATCGGTTGACGGGATCATATGGTTCCTATCCTTTCTTTGATTAGTGTAGTATATCATGTTGATTGACATGTGAATAGTGGATAGCTATGCAAATAGTGAACCAGCCCTGCAGCCCAGGAATAAATCACACTTGATCTTGATGAATAATTCCTTTAATTTACTGTTGAATTTGGTTTGCTATATCTATCTGGTTGCGAATTTTTGCATCCAGGTCATCAGGGATACTGACCTGTTATTCTCCTTCTTAGGGGGCAGGGGGTTCTTTGTCTGCTTTTGGAATCAAGGTAATGCTGGCTTCATGGGATGAGATTGGAAGCCCTCCTTCCATTTCTGTTTTTTGCAACAGTTTGAGAAGAATAGGTATTAACTGTTCCTTAAATGTCTGGTAGAATTCCCCTGGGAGGCCATCTGACCCAGGACTCTTGTTTGTTGGGAGATTTGTGATTATGAATTCCATTTCTTTGCTGGTTATGGTCTGTTAAAATTTTCTATGTGTTCCCATTTCTGTTTGGTAGTTTGTGAGTTTCTAGGAATTTGTATCTTCCTGAAGGCCAGTTTGTTGGCATATCATTTTTTATAGCATTCTCTTATAATTGTATTTCTACAATGTTGGTTGTGATCTCTCATCTTTAATTCATGATTTATTTATTTGGTTCCTCTGTCTTCTTTTTGATAAGTCTGGCTTGATGTTTATCAATTTTGTTTATTCTTCCAAAGAACCAGCTCTTAGTTTCAGTGAGCTGGTGTACTGTGTTTTGTTTGTTTCTTTTGATATCATTTATTTCTGCTCTAATCTTTATTATTTCCCTTCTGCTGGCCTTAGGCATTTTTAAATTTTAACATTTTTATTTTTAAATATATATTAATTTACATTCAAGTTAGTTATCCTATAGTGCAACAATGATTTCACGAGTCGATTCCTTAATGCCCCTTACCCATTTAGCCCATCCCCCTCCCGAAATCCTCCAGTAACCCTCTGTTTGTTCTCCATATTTAAGTGTCTCTTATGTTTTGTCCCCCTCCCTGTTTTTATATTATTTTTGCTTCCTTTCCCTTATGTTCATCTGTTTTGTATCTTAAAGTACTCATATGAGTGAAATTATATGATATTCGTGTTTCACTGACTGACTAATTTCACTTAGAATAATACCCTCTAGTTGCATCCACATAGTTGTAAATGGCAAAATTTCATTCTTTTTGATGGCTGAGTAGTACTCCATTGTGTGTGTGTGTGTTTGTGTGTGTGTGTATGTGTGTGTGTGTATATATATATATATATATACACATATACATATATATATATATATACATACATATATACACATATATATATATATGTATACATACACACACACACACACCACATCTTCTTTATCCATTCTTCCATCGATGGACATTTGGACTCTTTCCATACTTTGGCTATTGTTGATAGCTCTGCTATGAACATTGGGGTGCATGTGTCCTTTTGAAACAGCATACCTGAATGCCTTGGGTAAATACCTAATAGAGCAATTGCTGGGTCCTAGGGTAGTTCAATTTCAATTTTTTGAAGAACCTCCATACTGTTTTCCAGAGTGGCTGCACCAGTTTGCATTCCCACCAGCAATGCAACAGAGATCCCCTTTCTCCACATCCTTGCTAACATCTGTCGTTGCCTGAGTTGTTAATGTTAACCATTCTGACAGGCGTGAGGTGGTATCTCATTGTGGTTTTGATTTGTATCTCCCTGATGATGAGTGTTGTTGAATATTTTCTAATGTGTCAATTGACCATCTGGATGTTTTCTTTGAAGAAGTGTCTATTCATGTCTGTTGCTCATTTCTTCACTGTATTATTTGTTTTTTGGGCGTTGAGTTTGATAAGTTCTTTACAGAACTTTGGATACTAACCCTTTATCTGATATGTCATTTCTTCCTCCATTCCCTTGGTTGCCTTTTAGTTTTGCTGATTGTTTCCTTCGCTGTGCAGAAGGTTTTTATTTTGATGAGGTCCCAGTAGTTCATTTTTGTTTTTGTTTCCCTAGCCTACAGAGATGTGTTGGGTAAGAATTTGCTGTGGCCAAGGTTGAGGAGGTTTTTACTGCTTTCCTTCTAGGATTTTGATGGCTTCCTGTCTTACATTTAGGACTTTCCTCCATTTTGAGTTTATTTTTGTGTGTGGTGTAAGAAAGTGGTCCAGGTTCATTTTTCTGCATGTTGCTGTCCAGTGTTCCCAGCACCACTTGCTGAAGAGACTGTCTTTATTCCATTGGATATTCTTCCCTGCTTTGTCAAACATTAGTTGGCCATACATTTTGGGTCCATTTCTGGGTTCTTTATTCTGATCCATTGATCTGAGTGTCTGTTTTTGTGCAAGTACCGTACTGTCTTGAAAATTAAAGCTTTGTAATCAGCTCGAAGTCTGGGATTGTGATGCCTCCAGCTTTGGTTTTCTTTTCAAGATTGCTTTGGCTATTTGGGGTCTTTTCTGGTTCCATACAAATTTTAGAATTGTTTTTTTCTAGCTCTGTGAAGAATGCTGTTGTTATTTTGATAGGTATTGCATCGAATATATAGATAGCTTTGGGTAGTATTGATATTTTAGCAATATTTTTTCTTCCTATCCAGGAGTATGGAATATTTTTCCATTTTTTGGTGTCTTCTTGAATTTCTTTCATAATCTTTCCATAGTTTTCAGCATATGGATTTTTCACCTCTTTGGTTAGATTCATTCCTAGGTATTTTATGGTTTTTGGTGCAATTGTAAATGGGATCGATTCCTTGATTTCTCTTTCTGTCGCTTCATTGATGGTGTATAGGAATGCAACCAATTTCTGTGCATTGATTTTATATCCTGCAACTTTGCTGAATTCATGGGTCAGTTGTAGCAGTTTTTTTGTGGAATCTTTTGGGTTTTCCATATAAAGTATCATGTCACCTGCAAAGAGTGAAAGTTTGATCTCCGTCTGGCCAATTTGGATGCCTTTTATTTCTTTGTGTTGTCTGATTGCTGAGGCTAAGACTTCCAATACTCTGTTGAATAACAGTGGTGAGAGTGGACATCCCTGTCTTGTTCCTGCCCTTAGGGAGAAAGCTCTCAGTTTTCCCCCATTGAGGATATTAGCATTGGGTCCTTCATATATGGCTTTTATGATCTCAAGGTATGCTTCTTCTATCCCTACTTTCTTGAGGGTTTTTGTCAAGAAAGGATGCTGTATTTTGTCAAATGCTCACTTGGCATCCATTGAGAGGATCATATGGTTCTTGTCCTTTCTTTTATTGATGTGATGAATCACACTGATTGTTTTGTGGATATTGAACTAGCCTGCATCCCAGGTATAAATCCCACTTGGTCGTGGTGAATAATTTTTTTAATGTATTGTTGGATCCACTTGGCTCATACCTTGTTGAGGATTTTTGCATCCATGTTAATCAGGGAAATTTGTCTATACTTGTCCTTTTTAGTGGGGTCTTTGTCTGGTTGTGGAATTAAGGTAACGCTGGCTTCATAGAAAGAGTTTGGACGTTTTCCTTCAATTTCTATTTTTTGGTACAGTTTCAAGAGAATAGGTGTTAACTCTTCTTTAAATATTTGGTATAATTCTCCTGGAAAGCCATCTGGCCCTGGACTCTTGTTTTTTTGGGAGTTTTTGATTAATAATTCGATTTCTTTACTGGTTATGTGTCTGTTCAAATTTTCTGTTTCTTCCTGTGTCAGTTTTGGTGGTTTATATGTTTGTAGGAATTTGTCCACTACTTCTAGATTGCCCATTTTATTGGCATATAATTGTTCATAATATTCTCTTATTATTGTTTTTATTTCTGTTGTGTTGGTTGTGATCTCTCCTCTTTCATTCTTGATTTTATTTGTTTGGGTCATTTCCTTTTTCTTCTTGATCAAACTGGCTATAGGTTGATCAATTTTGTTAATTCTTTCAAAGAACCAACTTCTGGTGTCATTGATCTGTTCTATGGTTTTTTTTCTTTTGGTTTCAATAGCATCTGTTTCTGCTCTAATCTTTATTATTTCCTGTCTTCTGCTGGTTTAGGGTTTCTGTTCTTTTCCCAGCTCTTTAACGTGTAAGATCAGGTTGTGTATCTGAGACCTGTCTTCCTTCTTTAGGAAGGCCTTGTTTCCTATATACTTCCCTCTTATGTGTGCCTTTCTGTGTTCCAGAGGTTTTGAGCTGTGGTGTTATCATTTTCATTGTCTTCCATGTACTTGTTAATTTCCTCTTTAACTTCTTGGTTAGCCCATTCATTCTTTAGTAGGATGTTCTTTAGTCTCTAAGTGTTTGTTAGCTTTCCAAATTTGTTCTTGTGGTTGATTTCAAGTTTCAGTGTTGTGGTGTGAAAATACACATGGTATGAGCTTAATCTTTTTGTACTTGTTGATGACTGATTTGTGTTTTTAGTATGTGGTCTATTCTGGAGAGCTTTCCATGTGCACTAGAGAAGAATGTATATTCCACTGCTTTAGGATGAAATGTTCTGAATATATCTCTCTAGTCCATCTCTTCCAATGTGTCATTCAAAGCTATTGTTTTGTTGATTTTCTGTTTATATGATCTGTCCATTGTTGTAAGAGGGGTGTTGAAGTCCCCTACTATTATGTTATTATTATCAATGAGTTTCTTTATGTTTGTGATTAACTGATATATATTTTTGGGTGCTATCATATTTGGAGCATAACTATTTACAATTGTTAAGTCTTCTTGGTGGATAGATCCCTTAATTATGATATATGTCCTACTTTATTTTTTGTTACAGTCTTTATTTTAATGTATAGATTATCTGATGTAAGTATGGTTACTCCAGCTTTTTTTTGTTGACCATTAGCATGATAGATGGTTCTCCATCCCCTTACCTTTAATCTGAATGTGTCTTTAGGTCTAAAGTGGGTCTCTTGTAAACAGTATATAGATGGATCTTGTTTTCTTATCCATAATGTTTCCCTCTGTCTTTTGATTGAAGTATTTAGTCCATTGACATTTAGAGTGAGTACTGAAAGGTATGAATTTATTGTCATTATGTTGCTTGTAGAGTTGGAGTTTATGGTGGTGTTCTCTGGTACTTTCTAGTCTTTGTTGCTTTTGGCCTCCCACCCCCTCCATCTTTTCTCCCCTCAGAGAGTCCCCCTGAAAGTTTCTTGCAGGGCTGGTTTAGTGATCATGAATTCCTTTAATTTTTTTGTCTGGGAAACTTTTTATCTCTCCTTCTATTTTGAATGACAGCCTTGCTGGATAAAGAATTCTTGGCTGCATAGTTTTCTGATTCAGCACACTGAATATATCCTGCCACTCCTTTCTGGCCTGCCAAGTTTCTGTGGATCCGTCTTCTGCAAACATGATCTGTGTTCCCTTGCAGGTTAAGGACTTTTTTATTTCCCTTCCTGCTTTCATGATTCTCTCCTTGCCTCAGTATTTTGTGAACTTGACTATGATATGCCTTGTTGATGCTCGGTTTTTGTTGCATCTCATAGGAGTCCTCTGTGCTTCCTGGATTTTGGTGACTGTGTCTTTCCTCAGGTTAGGAAAGTTTTCTGCTATGATTTGGGGAAGGGTTATCACATAACCCTTCTACCCCTTTTTTTTCTCTCTTCATTTTCTGGGACCCCTATGATTTTGATGTTCCTTTTTAATGAGTCACTGATTTTATAATTCTTAAATTGTGCTCTTTTGCCATAGTCTTCCTCTTTTTTTCTGCTTCATTATTCTCCATAAGTTTGTCCTCTATATTGGTGATACTCTGGTCTGACTAATCCATCCTTACTGCCTTAGCATCTATTCAAGATTGCAGCTCAGTTAGAGCATTTTTGATTTCATCCTGACTAGCTTTTATGTCTTTTACCTATGCAGAGAGGGATTCTAATCTGTTTTCAACCCTAGCTAGTATTCTTACTATTGTGATTCTAAATTGTGGTTCAGACATCTTGCTTGTACCTGTGTTGATTAAGTTCCTGACTGTTGTTTCTTGCACTTTCACTTGGGGTGAATTCATTCCCCCCCCCCGCCCCGGTCATTTTGAAGGGAGAAAAGGAACTAGTAAGGTAAAGAAAAATTAAAATTAAAATTAAAAAATTAAAAACAACACACACAGACACAAAAATCCAATAAATGATGCTAGATCCTATGTGTGTTTTGGTCTGGTTGTTGAAAGGAGCTTGTTAGATTACAGAAAAAGGGGAAGGAAGAAAAAGGAAAACATTTGAAAATTTGAAAAAATGAATACAATGAAATAGAATAAAATGAAATGATGGAAGTAAAATAGAATTTGAAAAATTTACAAAAATGTACAAAATATAGTAGAAAAAACTAAGTAAAATATTTTTAATAAAACTTCAAAATAAAAATAAAATTTTCTGTTTCTGTGTTCAAGAAAAAGAAATCAAAAAGAGAAGAAAAAAGGAAGAAAATTGAATAGATGGACCAGCCAATAGACTGAAATACGATCGAAATTATATCGTTTTCCCCAGAAGTCAGACTATGAAGTAATTTATAGTCCATAAACTAAGTTGGCAGAGATATTGGTGTTCCTGAAGAGGGAGGTTGCTCAAATTGGATGGGGTTTATTGTAATGGCTCTGTTCTCCACTAGATGGTGCTGCTTAGCTGACTGAGGTGGATTCTTTTGGTACCTGTAGGTACCTATGCGCATGCATGGGAGAGGTGAAAATGGCATCACCCAGCTACCCAGCCTCTGGTATCAGAACTCTGTTCTCCTGGATCAGCAGTCACACACCCGTCCTTTGTCTCTGGCTTCCATCCACTCCCGGCTTCTACACTGTCCGTGAACAAGCTGTCAGGCTGCCAGGTGACACTTCCCTCTTGAGTTTTATCTTGACCTGCTCACCTCTCTGGGAGGGGCTTGCTGAGCAATGGCCGGATGCTGGCCCACCCCCAAGAATGTTTGTGAGACCGCGCTGCTGCCAATGCCCAGAGACTGCCGCTGGGTGCCAGCCCACCCCGGAAAATTTCCCGTGATTGTGTAGCAGCAGCGTTTCAGGGATTATGAAAAATCACAACACACATCTGGCACCAGGCTTCACCCTTAAGGACCTTGTTCTAGTACCAGCAAATGTGGTTGTCCTCCCAGGGTCCACTGGGACCAGGTGGCTGCACAGCCTCTACCAAATGTCCTTCCAGCTGGGGGACTGCTTCTCCCCATGTGGCTCAGACCCGACTCTGCTCCTGGGGATTTGCCCTTCCCACCAGAGCACCTCCAGGTATCGAGCTGTGGAGTTTCAGACTCTGTGCCCCACCCTGTTTATAAAGTCTTAATGGAATTTAAACCGTCTCCTTTCTCCTCTCTCCCTTTTTAGTTCAGTTGCTCGGCTGTTTCCACTTTCTCTCCAGCTGCTTTGGGGGGTGCTTTTCCTGTACTCTGCCCTCAATTCCGTCCTCTCTCCGCACACAAAAATGGCTCCCTGCCCTTCGCAGCTTCTCTCTCCCCCAGTTCACCTCTCTGCGTTGTGTACCTGCCAAGTTCTGTGGTTCAGGTGGTGCAGATTGTTGTGTTAATCTTCAAATCAGTTTTCCAGGTGTGTAGTTGATTTAATGTTGATCTGGCTGTTGATCAGAGACGCAAGATGCCAAAAAAATCTTCCATGCTGTTCTACCATTTGTCTCCTGGCCTTAGGTTTTATGCTGTTCTTTTTCTAGCTTCTTTAGGTACAAGGCTAGATTGTGTATTTGGGACTTTTCTTCCTCTTGAGTGAGGCCTGAGAAGAAAAGCATAATAGCAGGGTTGTAATTCTTTCCCTCCTCAGGATGCCCAGAGTGTGAGTTCTCCACATAACTATCAGGATGGGATCCTCCTGGAATGTGAATAACTGAGAAAATCCAAGTCTAAGAATCTTTTTAGAAGGAGATAGTTTATCCCCTTAGGCAGAATATGCTAAAGGAAACTGGAAGTTACGGATCTTTGAGAAACAGCAACAAAATACCCATAAACTTCCCTCCATTTTTCTTATTGATTATTTGTAAGTCTCCTGATGAACTCATAATCAATTTGAACTTAAATAAAAGACTAGTTGAATTTAAATAAACCATGTACATTTTATTAACAACAAGATAATATTTTAAATTATTTGAGGACACCATTAAAACCAATGGCTATAAAGTGTACAGTGTTTCAAAGGATTTGAGGTTTTTCGCCCCCAGCCACATTAGAAGTTTGGTAGAATTTGGTGGCCTTCATTTATATTCACACTAAAGATTAGAATGTGCCTAATTATTAGCTCTGTGATTCCATAAAATTGGTTATGAATGAAATTAAATGAAGAACGTATTTACATATTTACATTTAATATTAAGCAAGTGAATGCATTCTTTTTTTTCACTTTAGCAATAATTCATTATAGCCAGCATGACTTACTTGGTAAATATGCTCTCATATGCTTTTATTTTTTATTTATTTAGTTTTTAATGAAATTTATTGTCAAATTGGTTTCAATACAACACCCAGTGCTCATCCCAACAGGTGCCCTCCTCAATACCCATCACCCACCCTCTCCTCCCTCCCACCCCCCATCAACCCTCAGTTGATTCTCAGTTTTTTTTTTTTTTTTTTTAAATTTTTTTTTTCAACGTTTTTTATTTTTATTTTTGGGACAGAGAGAAACAGAGCATGAACGGGGGAGGGACAGAGAGAGAGGGAGACACAGAATCGGAAACAGGCTCCAGGCTCCGAGCCATCAGCCCAGAGCCTGACGCGGGGCTCGAACTCACGGACCGCGAGATCGTGACCTGGCTGAAGTCGGACGCTTAACCGACTGCGCCACCCAGGCGCCCCGATTCTCAGTTTTTAAGAGTCTCTTATGCTTTGGCTCTCTCCCTCTCTAACTTCCTTTTTTTTTCTTCCCCTCCCCCATAGACTTCTGTTAAGTTTCTCAGGATCCACATAAGAGTGAAAACATATGGTATCTGTCCTTCTTTGTATGACTTATTTCACTTGGTATAACACTCTCCGGTTCCATCCATGTTGCTACAAAAGGCCATATTTCATTCTTTCTCATTGCCACATAGTTTTCCATTGTGTATGT
Source organism: Neofelis nebulosa (assembly GCF_028018385.1). NCBI lineage: Eukaryota > Metazoa > Chordata > Mammalia > Carnivora > Felidae > Neofelis > Neofelis nebulosa. The sequence continues at coordinate 5,795,575 of NC_080787.1, forward strand.
AAACCACGATTTCTTTATCCATTCATCAGTTGGTGAACATTTAGGCTCTTTCAATAATTTGGCTATTGTTGAGAGTGCTGCTATAAACATTGGGGTACAAGTACCCCTATGCATCAGTACTCCTGTATCCCTTGGGCAAATTCCTAGCAGTGCTACTGCTGGGTCATAGGGTAGGTCTATTTTTAATTTTGTGAGGAACCTCCACACTGTTTTCCGGAGTGGCTTCACCAGTTTGCATTCCCACCAACAGTGCAAGAGGGTTCCCATTTCTCCACATCCTCTCCAGCATCTATAGTCTCTTGATTTGTTCATTTTAGCTGCTCTGACTGGTGTGAGGTATTATCTGAGTGTGGTTTTGATTTGTATTTCCATGATGAGGAGCGACATTGAGCATCTTTTCATGTGCCTGTTGGTCATCTGGATGTCTTCTTTAGAGAAGTGTCTATTCATGTTTTCTGCCCCTTTCTTCACTGGGTTATTTGTTTTTCGGTGTGGAGTTTGGTGAGCTCTTTATAGATTTTGGATACTAGCCTTTTGTCCGAAATGTCATTTGCAACTATCTTTTCCCATTCCGTTGGTTGCCTTTTAGTTTTGTTGGTTGTTTCCTTTGCTGTGCAGAAGCTTTTTAGGTATGTATATTTTTGTAATGTTTATGTATTTATTTTTGAGAGAGAGTGTGTGACTGGGGGAAGGGCAGAGAGAGAGGAAGACAGAATCCCAAGTAGGCTCCGCACTGTGTGCAGAACCCAATGTGGGGCTCAAACTCACAAACTGTGAGATCATGACCTGAGCCCAAATCAAGAGTTGGACGCCTAACTGACTGAGCCACCCAGAAGCCCCTTGTTATTTTATTCTTATGGGTGTTCATGAGATGGAAACATGGTTTGTTTCTATTCCCTCTTCTGACCAGGTGTGAGTTAGGGGATATTCAGGTATATATAGAGAAAATGTTATTAGATAAAATAAAAATAAACAGAATATACAAAACAAAAAAATGCCATTCTCTATACTAATTACCATCAAAAAAGAACATAATTGAAGTGACATCTCACAAAATGCTATTTGACAGTAATAATTGAGAGAACAGGAATCCAATGTGAGAGGTTGTTGCACATTGAGACTGTCTCAAATACCATTTTAATTAACTGTATTAGGAATGATTTTGTGCTAGACTTCAAAAGTCTTAGGGGCATTAAAAATGTCCCCATTAAATGCATAAAGAAATTGTGGTTTATATACACAATGGAGTACTATGTGGCAATGACAAATAATGAAATATGGCCCTTTGTAGCAACATGGATGGAACTGGAGAGTGTGATGCTAAGTGAAATAAGCCATACAGAGAAAGACAGATACCATATGGTTTCAGTCTTAAGTGGATCCTGAGAAACTTAACAGAAACCTATGGGGGAGGGGAAGGAAAAAACAACAACAACAAAAAAAGAGGTTAGAGTGGGAGAGAGCCAAGACATAAAAGACTCTTAAAAACTGAGAACAAACTGAGAGCTGATGGGGGGTGGGAGGGAGGGGAGGGTGGGTGATGGGTATTGAGGAGGGCACCTTTTGGGATGAGCACTGGGTGTTGTATGGAAACCAATTTGACAATAAATTAAAAAAATAAAAAAAAATGGATCAATATAAAAATTTAAAAAATAAATGGATCCATATAAAACAAAAAAACATGTCCCCATTAAACTGGTATTTTTAAGCATCTGTGGGTCAAAAGGGAAGCACTGTCATTCAACGGTGGTGTTTTCAGTGTCTCGCTGATTGATTTTTACTTGTTTTACTACCATAACAGCAACAGCAACTACAAGGAAGAAGAAGAAAAACCTGGTGTAGCTTTCACAAATACAATCCTTTAGTTCCAGAGGCAATGTTGCCGAAATGTTTATTTGCAGAACTAGTAGTGACATTTTGAATGTAACTGAATTCTAGGTCATAAATGTGACCCAGAAGTGTATTCTAGGTCATAAATCCTTATATCTGAATGCATTTTGGAGATTCTGTTATACTGTTTTAAAACTCGTAAGATGTGTGCAAATCCAGTGGTGTGGAATCATGAGGTACGTATTTCTTTTTTTTTTTTTAATTTTTTTTTTCAACGTTTTTTATTCACGGTACGTATTTCTAAGAACGTCTCTCCCTCTCTGCTCCTCTTTCTGATGGCTCTACCTCTTTTCCCTCATCCCCATTTCCTCTAAGTTGTACGTCTTCTAGTTTGATTTCAGGAATAGAATTTGATGATTCTCACCTACTTATAACTTATAACCCAGTACTCATCCCATGTCCCCTCCTTTATGCCCATCACCTGTCTAGCCATCCCCTGCCCACCTCCCATTCCTGCAACCCTCAGTTTGCTCTCTGTATTTTAAGTCACTTATGGTTTGCCTCCCTCTCTGTTTTTATCTTAGTTTTCCTTCCTATGTTCATCCGTTGTGTTCCTTAAATTCCACATATGAGTGAAATCATAGTATTTTTCTTTGACCAACTTATTGTGCTCAGCATAATGCCCTCTATTTCTATCCATGTTCTTGCATATGGCAAGATTTCATTCTTGTTGATCTCCCAGTAATATTCCATTGCATATATATATTCCACATCTCCTTTATCCATTCATCAGCTGGTGGACATTTGGGCTCTCTCTACACTTTGGCTATTGTCGATAGTGCTGTTATCCACATTGGGGTGCATGTGCCCCTTGGAATCAGCACTTTTGGAGAGCATTTGGATAAATGCCCTCATAAGGTAATTCTATTTTTAATTTTTTGAGGAATCTCCAATTGTTTTCCAGGGTGGCTGCAAACAGTTTGCATTTCCTCCAGCGGTGCAAAAGAGTTCCTCTTCCTCCACATCCTCGCCAACATCTGTTGCCTGAGTTGTTAATTTTAGCCATTCTCACGGTCGTGAGATGTATCTCATTGTGGATTGGATTTGTATTTCCCTGATGGTGTGTGATGTTGAGCATCTTTTCATGTGTCTCTGAGCCATATGGATGTCTTCCTTAGAAAAGCTTCTATTCCTGTCTTCTGCCCGTTTCTTCACTGGATCATTTGATTTTGGAATGTTGAGTTTCCTATGTTCTTTATAGATTTTGGATACTAACCCTTTATCTGATCTGTCATTTGCAAATATCTTCTCCCATTCCATCTGTTGCCTTTTAGTTTTGCTGATTGTTTCCTTTGCTGTGCAGGACCTTTTTGTCTTGATGAGGTCCCAATAGTTCATTTTTGCTTTGGTTTCCCTTGCCTCTGGAGACATGTCCAGAAAGAAGTTGCTGTGGCCAAGATCAGAGAGGTTTTGCCTGCTTTCTCCTCGAGGATTTTGATGGCTTCTTGTCTTAAGCGTAGGTCTTTCATCCATTTAGAGTTCATTTTTGTGTATGGTGTAAGAAAGTGGTCCAGTTTCATTTTTCTGCATGTCTAGTTTTCCCAACACCATTTGCTGAAGAGACTGTCTTTATTCCATTGGATCTTCTTTCCCGCTTTGTCAAAGATTAGGTGGCCATACCTAATGGTTTGTGGGTCTCTTTCTGGGTTCTGTCTTCTGTTCCGTGGATATATGTGTTTGTATTTATGCCAGTGCCATACAGTCTTGTTGAATACAGTTTGGTAATACAGCTCAAGGTCCAGAATTGTGATGCTTCCACTTTTGGGTTTTTTTTTTTTTTCCAACATGACTCTGGCAATTCAGGGTGTTTGTGGTTCTATACAAATTTTAGAATTGTCTGTTCTAGTTCTGTCAGGAATACTGGTGTTATTTGAGAGGGATTGCATTAAATGTGTAGGTTTCTTTGGGTAGTATCGACATTTTAGTGATATTTGTTCTTCCTACCCAGGAGCCTAGAATGTTTTTCCATTTCTTTGTGTCTTCTTCAATTTTGTTCATAAGCTTTCTACAGTTTTCAGCATATAGATCTTTCACCTCTTTGGTTAGGTTTATTCTTAGGTATTTTAAGGGGTTTGGTGCAATTGTAAATAACATTTACTTCTTTATTTCTCTTTCTGCTCCTTCATTATTGGTGTATAGAAATGCGACCCATTTCTGTACATTGATTTTATATCCTGTGACATTGCTGAACTCATGTATCAGTTCTAGCCGTTTTTTGGTGGAATCTGTTGGGTTTTCCATGTAGACTATCGTGTCATCTGCGATGAGTAAACTCTTGACTTCCTCCTTGCCTATTTGAATGCCCTTTATTTCTTTTTGTTGTCTGATTTCTGAGGCTAGGACTTCCAATACTATGCTGAATAAGAGTGGAGAGAGTGGACATCCCTACCGTGTTCCTGACCTTAGGGGAAAAGCCCTCAGTTTCTCCCCATTGGGGATCATATTAACTGTGGGTTTTTTGCATATGGCCTCTATGATCTTGAGGTCTATTCCTTCTATCCTTACTTTCTTTTTCTGCATGTATTGTGAGGATCATAGGGTTCTTATCCTTCTTGTATTAATGTGATGTATCACATTGATTGATTTGTGGACATTGAACCAGCCCTGCATCCCAGGTATAAATCCCATGTGATCGTGGTGCAGAATTCTTTTAATGTATTGTTGGATCCAGTTTGCTGGTATCTTTTTGAGAATTTTTGCATCCATGTTCATTAGGGAAATTGGTCTGTAATTCTCCTTTTTAGTGGGGCCTTTATCTGGTTTTGGAATCAAGGTACTGCTTACCTCATAGAATGAGTTTGGAAGTTTTCCTTCCATTTCTATTTTTTGGGGAAGCTTCAAAAAAGTAGGTGTTAACTCTTCCTTAAATGTTTGCTAGAATTCCCTAGGAAAGCCATCCCACCCTAGACTTGTTTGGGGAGATTTTTGATTACTGATTCAATTGTTTTACAGATTATGGGTGTGTTCACATTTTCTATTTCCTCCTGGTTCAGTTTTGGTAGTTGATAGGTTCCTAGGAATTTGTCCATTTCTTCCAGATTGCCCATTTTATTGGGGTATAATTGCTCATCATATTCTCTTATTATTGTTTGTATTTATGCTGTGTTGGTTGTGACCTCTCCTCTTTCATTCATGATTTAGTTGAGTCCTTTCCTTTTTTTTTCCCTCAGTCTGTCTAGGGGCTTATTGATTTCATTAATTCTTTCATATAACGAGGTCTTCATCTCATTGATCTGTTCTACTGGTTTTCTTATTTTGATATCATTGATTTCTGCCCTCATCTTTATTATTTCCTGTCTTCTGGTGGTTTGAGGCTTTATTTTCTGTTCTTCTTCCAACTCGCTTAGGTGTAAGATTAGGTTGTGTATTTGAGGTCTTTCTTCCTTCTTTAGGAAGGCCTAGATTGCTCTATACTCCCTCTTATGACCACCCTTGCTGCATCCTAGAAGATTGGACAGTCATGTTTTCACTTTCATTGTGTTCCATATACTTTTTAATCTCCTCCTTAGATTCTTGGTTACCCCTTTCATTCTTTAGTAGGATGTTCTTTAATCCCCAAGTATGCTTGGTCTTTGCAAATTTTTCCTTCTGGTTGGTTTCAAGTTTCATAGCATTGTACTTTGAAAATATGTATGGTATGATCTTGATATTTTTGTGCTTGTTGAGGGCTGATGTGACCCAGCATCTGATCCATTCCAGAGAATGATTCATGTGCACTGGAGAAGAATGCATATTCTGCTGCTATAGGATGAAATGTTCTGAACATATCTGTTAACTCCATCTGGTCCAGTGTGTCACTCAAAGCCATTGTTTTCTTGTTGATGTTATGCTTAGATGATGTCCTTTGCTGTAATTGGGGTACTGAAGTCCCCTAGTATTATGACATTATTATCAATGAGTTTCTTTTTGTTTGTGATTAAGTGATTTCTATATTTGGGTGTCTAATGTTGGGGGCATAAATATTTACAATCATTAGGTCTTCGTGATGGATAGACCCCTTAATTATAATATAATGCCCTTCTTTCATCCCTTGTGACAGTCTTTGTTTTAAAATCTAGTTTGTCTGATACAAGTATGTCTATTCCAGCTTTCTTTTGACATCCAGTAGCATGATAGATGGTTCTCCACCCCCTTCCTTTCAATTCGTAGATGTCTTTAGATGTAAAATGAGTCTTTGTAAGCAGCGTATGATGGAACTTGTTTTCTTATCCATTCTGATACCCTATGTCTTTTCATTGGAGAATTCACTCCATTTACATTTAGTGAGATGTATGTACATTTTATACTACTAGTAAGCACAGACTGAAAGACTGTATTTCCTATGACTGATACAAACACAAGCCCATTAATTGATTTTTTTTATCTTAAAAACTAATGATTTACTTTTTGTGACAATGTGGAACTAAATTGATAAAACTATGGAAATTTCATGGGTACATCATTTATTCAAATAGTTTTGATAAAATGTCATGGCCATGTCTTTTTATATGATCAATATACCCCCACCAACAGTTTTTTTTTAAGATATTGTATAAATTGCTAAATGCTTGGTCTTGACAGGAAGCATGTAGTAAGAAAGAATGGACCAGAAAAATGGAAGTTCTTTCACTGGCTTTATCCTGCTGGGTTTCTCTGACCGGCCTCAGCTGGAGCGAGTCCTCTTTGTGGTTCTTCTGATCTTCTATCTGCTCACCCTGCTGGGAAACACAACCATCATTGCGTTGTCCCGCCTGGACCCACACCTGCAGACTCCCATGTACTTTTTCCTGTCCAACCTAAGCTTTCTGCACCTGTGTTACACGACCAGCACTGTTCCTCAGCTGCTGGTACATCTCAGGGGAGCAGACAAATCTATCTCCTTCGCTGTCTGTGTAGCTCAACTGTTTGTCTATCTAGGGTTGGGAGGCACAGAATGCATTCTCTTGGGGGTGATGGCATTTGACCACTACGCAGCCGTCTGCAGGCCCCTGCACTACACAGTGATCATGCACCCCCGCCTCTGTGCCCTGCTGGCTTCTGCATCATGGTTCATTGGTTTTGTCAACTCCTCATTGCAGACGGTGCTCATCTTCCTTGTACCACTTTGTGGGAGAAATAAAATAGAGCACTTCATTTGTGAGGTCACCCCACTGCTCAAGCTTGCCTGTGTTGACACCACTGTGAATGAGTCTGAGCTCTTCTCTGTCAGGGTGATTATTGTCCTCATACCTATGGCATTAATCACATTCTCCTATGGTCAGATTGTCAGGGCAATGTTAAGAATAAAGTTAGTTTTGGGGCAGAGGAAAGCTTTTGGGACATGTGAGTCCCACTTCACAGTGGTCTCCCTGTTCTATGGCACAGGCATCTACATTTACCTTCAGCCCAGCAACAACTACTCCCAGGATCAGGGCAAGTTCATTTCTCTCTTCTACACCATCGTCACCCGTAAGGTCAACCCCTTCATATATACCCTGCGGAACAAGGATGTGACAGGAGCAATGAGGAAGGTGTTGTGCAGGGGCTATGACTCCAGATGACTGAGGGGAAGACCCTTTCATGGAAGACTTTGAATGCCAGAGTCTTTATGATTTCTGTGTCCTCAACATTTCCCCTGACAACTCTCAAGGGAACGTTCTTAATTTCTTCTTTTATGCAAGTGAGTGTTCAAACTCTAAGTTCATGGGCGCAGTGGAGCCTTCGGAGATGCTGAGTTAGTGTACCTAGACCATCTGCAGCATATTAATATTTTAAAAAGTTCCACATGATTTTCTTAGTTCACCCCCATTTGGGAACACTATTCCGTTTCTAATTGCAAGACAGTGACACACACACCATGAAAGCATACCAATATAAGAATAAAAACCACCAGAACACGGTATTCAATATTTATATTGCAGCACATTCCAGGAATTGCTGGAGGCTATTGCTTCTTCTCGCAGTCAGATCACTGCTCTATTACAACGTCTGTGGCCTGACTGGATCACATCTTTTTCCCTTTTGAAACACAATTCTTTGTTTTTCAAAAAAATTTTATCTTTAGAATTGCTTTTTATTATTTTAGTTTTCAATTAAATTTTTATTGTTAAAATTATTAATGGAATAATATTTATTTTTATTGTTTTATAATTTTTTTATTGTTTTATTTATTAATTATTGTTAAAATTATTAATGGAATGCCATTAGAGTTAACCTACATTGTTATATTCCTTTCTGGTGTACAATATAGTGATTCCACATTTCCATCATCAGGTGTACTCTCTTTAATCTCCATCACCTATTTAAACCCATCCCCCCAGGCCCTCCCCTGTGGCACCAGTGACCCCAAAGATGGGAAGGGAGATTCTCAGTTACATTCGTCCCTACCTTCGTAGCCCTGTCCTGGCCTTAGGGCTGTCACACGTTAGCATAACGGCAGGGTGTGCAGTGTAGGGTGACTGCACTCTGAACACGCCCTCTGCATCCTGCTAAACTCACACCTGGATCAGTCATCAGAGCACAGTCACCCCTGTGAGACCCTCCTGCACCTCCTAGTCTGCACATTTCGCAGCTACTGTTTGCCAGAGTCCTGCTCTGACCGGGCTCATGGAGGAGGAAGGAACAGGTCACAGACCCCTCGCAACTCCCCACTTTGCAGGTGACTGCTTTTTGGATGCTTGTTTTGTGGCACAGGTGAGATTTCTTTCACTTTGTGGTGTTGTGGCATGTTTGAGATCTGATGGTGCAGACTGGTAACCACTTTGCGTGGATACGTGGTTCACTGGGAAGGGGGGCTGGGTGTAAATGCAGAAAAGAGAGGATAAATGACTGGTGATCAGAGGATCAGGGGAAGGGGTCCCTGAGGTGACCTTAGGGACAGGACACTGGTTTTGGTTAGGAGACATTTCCTTTCTTCCCCAAGGTTCTTCCAGCTGTTTTGGAATTAAAGTGACATGAGGAAGTAAAAGGAGAAAAACACCCAGAATTTTAGTACCTGATGAATCTTGAACCACTCAAGAGCTCCATGGAACAGACTCACCCCATTTTGATGTCATTATACATACACACAAGGTAAACATTTAGAAATGCCATCTTTCAGTGTCTGCATTGAAATTTGGATCACAAATGAGAGGGCTGCGTTTGTAGATGGGATAATGAAAGAACATGTTCATTTAGCAACTTTGTAGGGAGATTTTTGTATTAAATAGCTATAAAAATAGGACCTTAGGAGAGGAAGTTTAAGTGTGATAAGAGAAATGAATGATATCTCTTGTGGTTATTTATTTTTTCTTCGATAAACTAAGATACGACAGATGCAGAACACTCAGCAAACTTAAGAAGTACAAATGTGAATATATATATATAATGAAATTATTGCCACCATTGTGTTAGCTAACACGTCTATCGCATTACGTTATTACCTGCCATAGACTCTAAGTCTAAAGTTCTCTTTTGGCTAGCAAAAGAGAGGATGCAAGATTAAGAGGAGAGATGGCTGATGTCTGGGGAAAAGGACAAGAGCCCTGAATAAGGGTCCTTGCCCCATATTTGTTCAGATCAGAAGGCTTACAAATGTGATGGGCATGTACAAAGAGACAAAGGAACTGTGAACACTAACTTGAGGACGTGAGGGGGAAAAGGGGGTCTTGAAGATACACGGTGTTTGGGGTTTGGGTCAATATAAAACAAAATCCAGGCACCAGGCAGATAGATGGTTGTTAACAGCAGACAGGAGGCGCCGTGCCTGTTTATCTTTGCCAGCCTAGGGGATGAGACAAATAGGGGGAATAACCTCAGGGTTGACAAGACACCTTTTCTTTTGTTAACCATCTCCATTCCAGGCTGCTTTGCCTGCAGCGCAGCGGTCCATAGTCCAATTCACCAGTTTACCTAACTGGCCCTATTTTCCTATGAAAGCAGCTTTCTGCTGTAGTACTAAACTTGGGGTGCTTTCACCCTGAATATCTAATCTTGTTATTCCTGTGTATTGTGCACCTTTGTTCCGATTCTATTTCAGGCCATTGCTTCTCTCTCTCTACTTTTGGGGGTTCAGCACTCTATTTGGGGGTGCCTTTGTACCTCCCTATTCTTGGCACCTTTGTGCCTCCCTATTCTTAGAGTGCCAATCTGTTTTCCCCAAACTCAGGTGTGAGCATTTTATGACTTTGTGTTTCTTTATGCCTTGTTAACCCATCGGTGTAGCCCTGGGGGATTCCTAATTTTATCCCCCACAATTACCATTTGTTCTTCAAGGTGAGAACATTTGAGATATACTCTTGTAGCCACTTTCAAGTTGATAATACAATAATATTAATCATAATCACCATGCTGGACATTAGATGCTCAGGACTTATTCATCTTATGACTGGTGCTTGTACCTTTTGTCCAACATCTCCCACTTCCCTTACCCCTTAGTCTCTGGTAACCACCATTCTACCGCCTGTATATACCAGCTATGCTTTCCTGGTTTCCACAAATATGTGAGATCACACAGTCCTCGTCTTTCTCTTCTGACTGGTTTCACTTAGGATAATGCCCTCAAGACCCATCCATGTTGTTGCAAAAGGCAGGATTTCCTTCTTTCTCGTGGCTGAATAATAATCCTTTAGATATATATGCCACATCTTCTTTGTTTAATTTATTATTTAAGTTCATGTTAGTTAACTTATAGTGCAGTATTGATTTCAGGAGTAGAACCCACTTACATATGATACATCACTTACATATGATACCCAGTGCTCATCCTGACCAGTGCCCTATTATGCCCCTCACCCATTGAGCCCATCTCTCCACGCACCTCCCCTCCAGTAACTCTCAGTTTTAACTGTATTTAAGAGTCTCTTATGGTTTGTCTCCTTCTCTGTTTTTATCTTATTTTTCCTTCCCTTCCCCTGTGTTCATCTGTTGTGTTTCTTAAATTCCACATATGAGTATAATCATGTATTTGTCTTTCTCTGCATGACTTATTTTTAGCATGATACACTCTAGTTCCTTCCACATTTGTTGTTGCAAATGGAAAGATTTCATTCTTTTCTATCTCGAGTAGTATTCCCTTGTAACAATATACAACATCTTCTTTATCAGTTCATCTGTCGGTGGGCATTTGGGCTCTTTTTATAATTTGGCTATTGTGCATAATGCTGCTATAAACATTGGGGAGCACGTGCCCCTTCGAATCAGCATTTTTGTATCTTTTGCATATATACCCAGTAGTGCAATTGCTGGGTCATAGTGTAGTACTATTTTTAATTTTTTGAGGAACATACATATTGTTTTCCAGAGTGGTTTGCCAGTTTGTATTTCTACCAACAGTGCAAGAGGGTTCCCTTTCTCCCTGTCCTCAACAACATCTATTATTTTCTGAGTTGTTCATTTTAGCCATTCTGACAGGTGTGAGGTGGTATCTCATTGTGGTTTGGATTTGTATTTCCTTGATGTGATGTTGAGCATCTTTTCACTTGTCTGTTAGTCATCTGGATGTCTTCTTTGGCAAAGTGTCTATTCATGTCTTCTGCCAACTTCTTCCCTGGTTTATTTGTTTTTTGGGGGCTTTATTATTTGAGTTTCATAAGTTCTTTAGAGATTTTAGATATTATCCCTTTATCTGATATGTTGTGCAAGTATCTCTCCCATTTGTTGGATGCCTTTTAATTTTGTTGATTGTTTCCTTCACTCTCCAGAAGATTTTTATCCTGGATGAGGTCCCAATAGTTTGTTTTTGCTTTTGTTTCCCTTGACTCCGAGGCATGTCTAGTAAGAAGTTGCTGAGGTCAAGATCAAAGAGGTTTTTGCCTGCTTTCTCCCAGAGGATTTTGATGGCTTCCTGTCTCACATTTAGGTCTTTCATTCATTTTGAGTTTATTTTTGTGTCTGGTGTAAGGAAGTGATCCAGGTTCATCCTTCTGCATGTCACCGTCCAGTTTGCCCAGCACCATTTGCTGAAGAGACTGCCTTTTTCCCATTGGATATTCTTTCTTGCATTGTCAAAGATTAGTTGGCCATACTCTTGTGGGTCCACTTCTGGGTTTTCTATTCTGTTACATTGATCTACATGTCTGTTTATTATGCCAGTACCATACTGCCTTGATGACTACAGCTTTGTAATAGAGTTTGATTCTGGAATCATGATACCTCCAGCTTTGCTTTTCTTTCTCAGGATTGCTTTGGCACATTTGAGTATTGTTCCATAGAAATTTTAGGATTGTTGGTCTAGCTCTGTGAAAAATGTTGGTGATATTTTGGTCTAACTCTGTGAAAAATGTTGGTGGTATTTTGATAGGGTTGCATTAAATGTTAGGTTGCTTTGGGTGGTATAGATATTTAGCAATATTTGTTCTTTTTTTTTAATTTTTTTATTTATTTATTTTTTTATTTTTGGGACAGAGAGAGACAGAGCATGAACGGGGGAGGGGCAGAGAGAGAGGGAGACACAGAATCGGAAACAGGCTCCAGGCTCCGAGCCATCAGCCCAGAGCCTGACGCGGGGCTCGAACTCACGGACCGCGAGATCGTGACCTGGCTGAAGTCGGACGCTTAACCGACTGCGCCACCCAGGCGCCCGCAATATTTGTTCTTCTAATCCATGAGCTAGGAACGTTGATCGCTTTCTTTGTGTCCTCTTTAGTTTCTTTCATAAGTGTTCTATAGTTTTCAAGGTACAGATCTTTTACCTCTTTAGTTAAGTTAATTTCTAGGTGAAATTATGGTTTTTTTGTGCAACTGTAAATAGGATCCATTCCTTGATTTATTTTTCTGCTGCTTCATTATTGGTGTATAAAAATGCAACAGATGTTTGTATGTTCATTTTATACCCTGTGACTTTGCTGAATTCATGTATTAGTTCCAGTGGGTTTTTGGTAGAGTCTTTCAGGTTTTGACATAGAGCATCATGTCATCTGCAAATAGTGAAAGTTTGACTCCTTCCTTGCCGATTTGTATGCCCTTTATTTCTTTTTGATGTATGTGGTTGATGCTAAAACTTCCTGTCCTATGTTAACTAGTATTGGTGAGACTGGGCATCCTTGTCTTATTCCTGAGTGTAGAAGAAAAGCTCTCAGTTTTACCCCATAGAGGATGATATTACCTGTGGGTCTTTCATATACGGTCTTTATGATGTTGAGGTATGTCCCATCTATTCCTATGTGGTTGTGTAATGCCTGAAGTTCCAAAACTTCCCACAAAAGACCACCAGAGTCGTAAGTCAAAGCCAAGCGGCAAGGGTCGTTTATTGCAGGTTCGAACCCGGTCCTCTGCGCACTCATCGCCGGTGACGCAAGAGGCCACGATCAGGGTTGGTATAGCGTTTTTATAGACAGAGACAAATAGCACAGGGGAGGTTTTAAATTATGAGGGGCCTGATTAGTTGATTTTAAAGTAAGGACATTTGTTGTTCTCTGATTGGGCGTCCTTTGTCCTTTGGCAGGAAGGCTTTGTCCGTTACTTGTGGCAGGAGGAAGAAAGGGGGAAGGGGGTAGGTGAGAAATGTGCTAAGCAAGCAGGTTTACAGAAGCGAGAAATGCTGGTTAGTTTATATACAATCACTCATTCCATTACATATCAGACTACATTTAGGAAGTTTTACAGCCCATTCTACTACACAGTGGGTTACAATCAGGAAAGGTCTCACAATGCTCATAGCAAACAGCAAGCAAAACAGACTTCTCAGCAATTGTATTTCTTATCAAAGATCCATAATAAGCAGAAAAGAGAACCTAGTTTTAAACTAAGGCAGGGCTGTCATTTGGATTCAAAGCTGTTCCTTTCAGTTGAGGGTGTTTACCAAGAATGGATGCTGCATTTTGTCAAATGCTTTTTATGCATCTCTTGACAGGATCTTATGCTTCTTATCCTTTCTTGATTAATGTAGTATATCATGTTGATTGCTAAGTGAATAGTGGATTGATATGTGAATATTGAATCAGCCCTGCAGCCCAGGAATAAATCACACTTGGTTGTGATGAATAATTCGTTTATCGTGCTGTGGAATTTGATTTGCTATGTCTTGTTGAGAATTTTTGCATCCATGTTCATCAGGGACTGGCCTATAATTCTCCTTTTTAGTGGGATAATTGTCTGATTTTGGTACCAAGGTAATGCTGGATTCATAGGATGAGATTGGAAGCTTTCCTTCCATTTTTGTTTTTTTGCAAAAGTTTGAGATGAATAGGTATTAACTCTTCCTTAAATGTTGGGTCGAATTCCTGTGGGAGGCCATCTGACCCAGGACTCTTGTTTGTTGGGAGACTTGTGGTTATTAATTCCATTTTTTTTTGTTTTTTGTTTTTTGCTGATTATGGGTATGTTCACATTTTCTACGTCTTACTGTTTTTGTTTTGGTAGTTTGTGAGTTTCTAGAAATTTGTCAATATCTTCTAGATGGCCTGTTTGTTGGCATATAATTTTTCAAAGTGTTCCCTGATAATTGTTTGTATTTCTTTGATGTTTGTTGTGATCTCTCCTCTTTCATTCATGATTTTATTTATTTGGTTCCTCTCTCTCCTTTTTTCAGAAGTCTGGCTAGAAGTTTATCAATTTTGTTTATTCTTACAAAGAACGAGCTCTCAGTTTCATTGGTCTGTTCTACTGTTTTTTGTTGTTTGTTTCTATATAGTTTATTTTTGCTCTAATCTTTATTATTTCCCTTCCTCTGCTGCTCTTAGGCTTTATTTGCTGTTCCTTTTCTAGCTCCTTTAGGTGTAACATTAGATTGCATATTTGGGACGTTTCTTGCTTCTCTAGTGAGGCCTGGGGAGAAGAGCATTAATAGCAGATCTGTAATTCCCTCCCACTCCAGGACACCCAGAGGGTGTTGTCTTTGTCAGTTCTCCCCCCTTAACTTTGAAGATGGAATCTATTGGGTATGGAAATAACAGATAATTCAAATCTAAGCATGTTTCTAACAGGAGGTAGTTTATCTCTTTAGGCTGAAAATGATAAAGGAAACTAAGTTATAGATCTTTGAGAAATAGCCACAAAGTACCCATCTACTTCCTTCCTTGTCTCTTGTTGTTTATCTAGAAGTCTCCTGATAAACTCAGAATCAATTTGAACTTAAATGCAAAGACTAGCTGAGTTTAAATAAACCATATGCATTTCATTAAAAACACAGGCAATTTTTAAAATTGTTTGAGTACATCATTAAAACCTATAGCTATAGACTCAATAGTGGTTTAGAAGATTTGAGATTTTTTCCCCTTTAACCACGATAGAAGTTTGGTAGAATTTTGTTGCCCTCTTTTATATTCATGCTAAAAGTTAGAATGTGCCTAGTTAATAGCTTTGTGATCCATATAATTTGGTATGAATGAAATTAAATGAGGAGTTTATTTACATATTTACATTTGAAATTAAGTAAGTGAATGGATTCTTCCTTATGTATTTATATGTAAATATTTTGGGCAGTTGTGAGGAAAAAGTCTTAAGTGTTTTGTAAAACTACTAGGTCATTCACAGATGGGAGCTAAGGTAGCTGGGAGGTCTAGTGAGATACTTGTCCTCTGTGAGATATGTGAACTAATAGAAGAGACAGATTAGGTCTCGTCTGACTTTGTCCTCCATAGTCATTGTCCCTGAGGATTGCCATGTCTGGGCAGCTCAGTGACAAGGGCTCATTAAGAGTGTGGGGCATCCATTCCCCAGAGACGTCAGCAGGGGAAGGGACTTGGTTCTGTGTGCCAGCCCAGCCCCAGCTCAGAGTCAAAGCACCCTCTCGCCTGCTCATAAGGGTCTCACTGTCACACCGGCAGGTCACCGTACTCAGGAAACGATACTGAGAGTTTGGGACTGCCTTCATCTTCTACCTCTGACAGCCAACGTGCAGATCTCTGGTACCACATGAGGATCTGTGAAGTCATCTTGAGAAAGTGTCCTTTAGCTTAAGAAAAATGTATGGATGACCCAGTGCTGGTATAGTCAGCCTTTGCATTTACTGCAGACACTGATTCTCCATGTCCGTGTTCCTATCCCCAGAACTGTATTTTAGGCAGTAACTTGGAATGGAGTTAGAGAGATAGCTTTGAATCCACAGGGAAAGTGAATACAGGTGAGTGAAACATAATTTGGTCTCTGTGTTACTCTAGGAATTGTCAAGTTAGTTTATTTCCAGTTACTATTGTTCTTGAAACAAAAAAGCTAAATAGTTTGCATAAATGATCAAATGTCTAAAGTAACAAACTGTGGAAGTTCACCAAATATAAGAATTAAATGTAATTGTTCATTATGAATGCCAGCAAGTCATTCCTAGACATTTGATTCTATGTAGTACATGCATCGCACCTGTGTATACACATGTGGAATATAATTAAATATGGCTGTGTACTGGGAATAAAATATTCCCTTCAAAAATAGAATAATACAGTATGCATATATGTAAAACTATTAGATATATGCATCTATGTTTTTCCATTGTTCCATGTTGTCTTTGTAATTAGATTATATTTCTTCTCTATGCTAAAAATTATTGTCAGTATTTGTCATCTTAAATATTTAATTTCTCCCTTAACAGTTACCAAAATATCTAAAATATGCATGGAGTTTTAAAATTGCTATATTGAAAAATTACAACAGGGAATTTTTCTGAATATTTTCATTTTGTGAATATCATGTCAATGCATCTATGTTTTGACTTTATTGTTAGCAAGAAAAGCTGATCCTTTTAAGTGAGTACAAATACCAATATGATGAAGAAAAAGGTAGTAAGAAATCTGAATGTTTACTTAATTGATGAATTAGAGAAATGAAAAGTTGGGTGTGCATGTATATGTGTGTGTGTGTGTGTGTGTGTGATTGCACAGTGGTGTGTAAAGTACACTAGGTCCCATCCTTCTATCCTTGCACACGATCATGAACGGACTCTTGTATGGATGCTGTTGGTGACCTGCGCAGACGCTCTTTACCTGCTGGGGCTCCAATCCAAATCCTAGTTGGTATGAGTGTGGGCTCCAAGGTTCACAGCCATTCCCTTCATGACAGAATTGCCCTCAGCTGAAAGGGAGCCACATTGCCAGGCGGTCTGGGGAACATGGTGGGGGCAGCTCACAGACAGTGACACACTATGGGATGTACAAAAGGTCCCAACGCCAAGGCAGGACTGAATCTGATGCAATCCATGCTCCAGAGTCATGCTGTCCAATACTTTAGTAAGTAGCCACAGGAAGCTAATTCAGTTTAAATTCATTAAAATTAAATAGAGTTTAAAATCCAGTTTCTTGTGGCACCGGGGTGACTCTGTTGGTAAGCGTCTGTCTTAGGCTCAAGTCATGATCTCACATTTCATGAGTTTGAGGGCTACTGTGGGGGGTCTGTGCTGACAATTCAGAGCCTGGAGCCTACATTGGATTCTGTGTATCCCTCTCTCTACCTCTCTCCCACTCACACTCTTTCTCTCTTGAAAATCAAAAATGATAAAATAAGATATAATAAAATAAAATTCAGTTTCTTAGCTAGGACATTTAAAATTTTTTAATGTTTATTTTTTAGAGACAGAAAGAGAGAGCATGAATAGGGTAGGGCGGAGAGAAAGACACATACACACAGAATCTGAAGCAGGCTCTGATGAAGGGCTCGAACCTTGTGAACTGTGAAATCATGACCTGAGCCAAAATTGGACACTTAACTGACTGAGCCACCCAGGCACCCCTTAGATAGGACATTTTATTTTATTTTATTTTTTTTTTAAACTTTTTTTTTTTAACATTTTATTTATTCTTGAGACAGGGAGAGACAGAGCATGAACAGGGGAGGGTCAGAGAGAGGGAGACACAGAATCTGAAACAGGCTCCAGGCTCCTCTGAGCTGTCAGCACAGAGCCTGACGCGGGGCTGGAACTCACGAACCGTGAGATCACGACCTGAGCCGAAGTCGGCCGCTTAACCGACTGAGCCACCCGGGCGCCCCAGATAGGACATTTTAAATGCTCAAGTATGACAGGTGGAGAGTGGGCATAGTATTGGACAGTGAGGAGAGAGTATTTCTACCTTCACAGATAGATGCTTCTATTGGAGAGTTCTGTCCAGCATCTCATGGGATCAGGCTCCTGCTCTGTTCCACTGGAGACCACATGCTTGCTTAGCAACATTCTCTGCTGTTTTCCTTCCCTCACCCCATTTATCCCAAGAGCATTCCCTGAATAAACAACTTGCAATGGAAACCCTACCTCATCATCTTCTTCCATGGTACCTACCCTACAGCCTTGTCAGTGTTCATCACATCTGTCATTTCCTATGTAGTGATGGCTGTATCCCTCATTTTCTCATCCTCCCTCATCATCAGGGGCCTGTTCTCATATGTCTGAGGTCAGCTCAGACCCATGGGACAGAAGCATCATGAAAGCGACAATAGTGATTCAGTTGTAGCACTGAGGCTGCGCAAATCTTGCCCCCATGTTTTCAGGATTTGTTCAGGAACTGGATACGGCAGAGTGTGTAGGTCAAATATATCGGTGAATGTTATATATTTGAAATATCTTAAATCGAGACATTGTATTGAGATCTTTTGTCTTTAAAAAATGTAGTGTGCACACTGAGTGTCCAGTGTGAAAATATGTATTCTTGCACTAAAATTTTAGAGTTTTGTGTCAGTGTTGAACAATTATTCAAACTGTCAACTACTACTCTATCACTTATGTGTGTCAGTACTAAGCCTTTAACCTCTTTCATTGCTGCCTGATCTCTTAATTATTATTGTAAAATTGTGTTCTTGTGAGATGTCATTTCAATTGTATACTTTTTTTGATGGTAATCATTACATAGAATGCCACTTGTTTTATAGAATCTGTTTTTATTTTAATATTTTTCCCTTTCTATATATAATGTGTGCCCTTTTCAAGTGTTTATTTTTTATATGTAAGGTAGTAATTTATGTAGAATTTTTAAAACTGATTTTTCTGTATCATAATTTCATGACGCGTGGTCCACATTCTTTTATATATATTTGTATTGAAACCCACACATACACATATAATCCTGTAGAGCAGCAAGAAATTTGTACCAGTTCCATTCTCCAGGGATTTATCTTTTCTCACCTGTCTTCCTCGTCCTTATCGGTATGATAATGTTAAAATGTATCATTATTTTTTTCTAATGGTGCAGTATTATATTGGTGTTTGTTTGGATCAGTTAGCATTTTACGTTTGGCCTCCTTCACTTTGGTGAGTGTTTCCTTTATCAGTCACATTTAAAAACTTGTCAGCTTGGTGGCTCAGTCGGTTAAGCCTCCAACTCTTGATTTCGGCTCAGGTCGTGATGTCACAGGTGTGAGGTCGGGCTCTGCACTGACAGTGAGGAGCCTGCTTGGGATTCTCTCTGTGTGTCTATCTCCGTCTCCCCCTCTCCGTCTCTTTTGCGCCTCTTCTGCTTCTGCTCACTCTACTTTCTCTCTCACAAATAAGTAAATAAACCTTAAAATATGAAAAAATAAAAATTTGTCAGCAGTATGCTTCAGATGGATGTATGTATATTCGTGCATGTGTGCATGAGACCGAACCATGGTTTGTTTTATTTTCTCTTCTGAGAAGGTGTGAGGGAAGGGATATTCCCTGTTGATGCACTTGGACTGTCCCTGATACCTTTATAATTAATTCTATTAAGAAATTGTTGGCGCATAGATTTTGTTTTGTGGATACCACTGCTCAATCTTAATAGGAAATCAAAGAGGCATAAAAAAGTGTGAAATACTACATCTTTTATTCAGTTTTTATGCCAGTTTTGTACCGATTTTGTTCAGACATCAATGGGTCTAGCCCCAAACTTGGTTCAGATTTTAAAACTCTTGGAAGAATTAAAAACGTAGTGGATGCCCACCCTTCTGAATATGATAGAACTGAAATACTCGTGTCCTGATGCCTCTTTCGTTCGTATGTTTTTATGCTCATTCAGTACTGTGCAGCTGGATGGAAATGGTCGTCAGACGAGCCTTAGAGCCTTAGAGCTGGCATTGTGTTTGATCTAGTGTGACTAACTCTGCAAGCTAGCTTCCAGAATGGTGATCTTTAATATAATAAAGTTGGGTGTTGGGGATTTTGTACAATACCAATATATCCTTTCCTTTAGGCCTTTCCTTGTACTACATTAAGTTTTGCATTATAGCTCTTTGACTTGTCATGGCTTTGAGAATGTGTCTGTGTTTATCTCTATATATTTACCCAAGTAATTATTTTATCATAGGAAATGATGCAAAGCATTACATTTTGTACATAGGTTACATGTTTGGATAATGCTTTAAAATGTTCTGATTAGAATGTTGATAGGGAATAATCCTACTTCTTTCAGGAATTTTATGAACTCTAGTTGGTAATGTGTGAAACAGATATCTGCAGAAGGAAGAGGAAATGTTGGCCATTGGATTTTAGAGTTCTGATTCCAAAGGAGTCTGCACAGCCACTGAATTTTTGGAGTCCCTGTGAAATTGGTATGGTAATTTTCAGCATCTTTCTGGCCAAAGTTAAACACTGTTTGAATGGTGGTGGTGTCAATATCTCTGACTGAGTATTTAATTGTTTTACTGCCCCCCCCCCAAACCCCATGTATGTTTATATGCAGAACTAGTAGTGATAGGCTGATGGTAATTGAAATCTTTGTACAAGTATATTCCAAGTCATAAATTTCTATAACTGAATTTAATTTTGAGGTCATGTTGTATTATCATCTATGACGTATGGTGTGTGCATTTCAGTTGTGTGGAATGATGAGACACATACGAAAGATAATGAATCTCCCTCTTTCTGTATCTCTTTCCTATTCTTTCTGATTTCCCTTCCTCTTTTCACTTACCCCCATTTTCTCTGAAATGTACAAATATTTTTGTAGTACTTTAAGCCTACTAAACTGAGACTGAAAGACCTTTTGTACCTATGACTGATGCAGACACAGGTCCGTTATTTGATTTTTCTTACATTAAATATTAATGATTTACTTTTTATGGTAATGTGGAACTAAATTGGAAGTAATTGATCAATTTCATGGGTGCATCATTTATTCAAATAGTTACTTAAAATGCCATGACCTGTCTTATAACATGATAAATTCACCTCCTGCAAGCTTTTTATTTTTTTGAAGATTTCTTTTAAAAATTGCTAAATGCTTGGTCTTGACAGGAAACATGTAGTAAGAAAGAATGGACCAGAAAAATGGAAGTTCTTTCACTGGCTTTATCCTGCTGGGTTTCTCTGACCGGCCTCAGCTGGAGCGAGTCCTCTTTGTGGTTCTTCTGATCTTCTATCTGCTCACCCTGCTGGGAAACACAAGCATCATTGCGTTGTCCCGCCTGGACCCACACCTGCAGACTCCCATGTACTTTTTCCTGTCCAACCTAAGCTTTCTGGACCTGTGTTACACGACTAGCACTGTTCCTCAGCTGCTGGTTCATCTCAGGGGAGCAGACAAGTCTATCTCCTTCACTCGCTGTGTAGCTCAGCTGTTCATTGCTCTAGGGTTGGGATGCACAGAATGCATTCTGTTAGGGGTGATGGCATTTGACCGCTATGCAGCCGTCTGCAGGCCCCTGCACTACACAGTGATCATGCACCCCCGTCTCTGTGCCCTGATGGCTTCTGCATCGTGGTTCATTGGTTTTGTCAACTCCTCATTGCAGACGGTGCTCATCTTTCTTGTACCACTTTGTGGGAGAAATAAAATAGACCACTTCTTTTGTGAGATCCCCCCACTGCTCAAGCTTGCCTGTGTTGACACCACTGTGAATGAATCTGAGGCCTTCTTTGCCAGTATGATCATTCTCCTCATACCTGTGGCACTAATCACATTCTCCTATAGTCGGATTGTCAAGGTGGTCTTAGCAATAAAGTCAGCTTCAGGGCAGAGGAAAGCCTTTGGGACATGTGGGTCCCACCTCACGGTGGTCTCCCTGTTCTATGGCTCGGCAATCTATGCTTACCTGCAGCCCAGCAACAACCATTCCCAGGATCAGGGCAAGTTCGTTTCTCTTTTCTACACCATTGTCACCCCCATGGCCAACCCCTTCATATATACCCTGCGGAACAAGGATGTGATGGGAGCAATGAAAAAAGTGTTCTGTAGGAGCTTTGACTCCAGATGATTGGGGTGAGAACGATTTGGTGGAAGACCCTGAATGTCAGAGGCTTTAAAATTTTGTGTCCTGCAGGTGTCACCCAACATTTCCCCTGATGACTCTTCAAGAGAATTTCCTTACCTCATTCTTTTATGCAAGTGAGAGTTCACGTACTGAATTCATGACTCATTGTAACTTCCGGAGATGCTGATTTACTGTTCCTATAGCATCTACGTCATATTATTTTTTCAAAAACCTCCACAAATGTTTCTTATTTTACCCCTTTGGGAGTACTATTGCATTTCTAATTGCAAAAAGCCATCTACACACACAGGAAAAAACCACAGCAAAATAAGAATATGAACCATTGTATAAAAATCAGAAATATTAATATACTAAATTTGTTTTATGTTTATTTATTTATTTTCAGAGAGAGACAGAGAGCAGGAGCAGGAGAGGGGCAGAGAGAGTGGGAGAGAGAGAATCCCAAGCAGGCTCCATGCTGCCAGCACAGAGCCCAACGTGGGGCTCAAACTTACAAACTGCGGAATCATGACCGGAGCCGAAAGCAAGAATTAGATGCCTAACTGATTGAGCCTCCCAGGTTTCCAAGAAATATTAATATTTTAGTATTTTTTAGCAATTGCAGGAGGCATATCACTTTTTCTTGCATTTCAGTCCTGGCTCTGATAGAAGGTCCTTAAGTTGACTGTATCACCATTTTTTTTCACAGAAGGAGGTGGGCAACAGTGTAAAAAACTTTTAGGTCAAACAAAAACCTACTAACTTCAATGCTCATAAAGCCATTCAGATATCAGGCCCCAGTGTGACCTCACAGGTATGACAATGGTTTTATGTAGCCTTCATGTCACGGAGGGGGAGGGCATGATGCATATCTGCCAGTGACACTGGGAACTTGAGCTGGTAACACGCCAGGTGGTGCTCATGTGTCATTATGTGCAAAGTCAGAGACGCACCAATGTGACGTGTGCACGTTGGTGAGATTCAGTGTGTGAGCCAACCAATTCATTAGAAATGACATTTGGGGACAATATCATGGAGGAACAATGCGTGACTCAAGTCCTATTTTATATTCTACACGTTTTATGTATAGTAATGCAGGAAAAGTTTTAAAGGGTAAAATATACTTAGATTCTCTCTTTGTACCATTTTACAAGTTCTTTTATCCAGGCTTCAAGTGATCAAGGCTTTTATATCTCACACCTTCCAAGGTCCCCATATATTTGAATGCAGTGATATATTAAAAAAAAAAAGGGAAATGAATACTATTTCCCAGGAAATCCCATGTTCTGTGCAGATTGCTCGGATGCACAAACTCAAACAAAAAATAAAATTTGTATGTTTATTATTAAAAATCTCCATATGTCTTCTCTTTGCAAGCAGCCATCTCATTATGAAATAACTGTTATACAATTCTGAATGATGAGTAAGAAATAGAAACATCCCATAGCAAGTGAATGTGACATTGTAGTCTTTATTTTATTTTTTTAATTTCTTAATTTTTAAAAAAATTTACATCCATGTCACTTAGCATATAGTGCAGTAATGATTTAAGGGATAGAATCCAGTGATTCATCCCATACATATAACACCCAGTGCTCATGCCAACAAGTGTCCTCCTTAATGACCCTTGCCCAATTAGCCAATCCCCCCACCAAAACCCCTCCAGCAACTTCAGTTTGTTCTCTGTATTTAAGAGTCTCTTATGTTTTGTCCCCCTCAACGTTTTCACATTATTTTTGCTTCCCTTCCTTACGTTTACCTGCTTTGTATCTTAAATTCCAAATATGAGTGAAGTCGTATGTTGTCTTTCTCTGACTGCTAATTTTGCTTAGCATAATACACTCTAGTTCCCTTCACATTGTTGCAAATGGCAAGATTTCATGTTTTTTTGATTGCCGAGTAATACTCATTGTATACATATACCACATCTTCTTTAATCTTTCATCCATCGGTGGACATCTGGGCTCTTTCCACGCTTTGGCTATTGTCGATAGCACTGCTATCAACATTGGGGTGCATATACTCCTTCGCAACAACATACTTGTATCCTTTGGATAAATACCTAGTAGTGTAATTGTTGGGTCATAAAGTAGTCTATTTTTAAATTTTTTGAGGAACCCCCATACTGTTTTCTAGATAGGCTACCCCAGTTAGCATTCCCACCAGCAGTGCAAAAGAGTTCCCCTTTCTCCACATCTTTGCCAACGTCTGTTATTTCCTGAGTCGTTAATGTTAGCTATCTGGCAGGTGTGAAGTGTTATCTCATTGTGGTTTTGATTTGTATTTCCCTGATGATGAGTGATGTTGAGCATCTTTTCAATGTCTGTTAGCCATCTGGATATCTTCTTTGGAAAAGTGTCTGTTCATATCTTTTGCCCATGTCTTCACTGGATTATTTATTTTTGGATGTTGAGTTTGATAAGTTCCTTATAGATTTTGGATACTAACCTTTATCTGATATGTCATTTGCAAATATCTTCTCCCATTCCATCAGTTGCCTTCTCGTTTTGCACTGTGCAGAAGCTTTTTATTTTGATGAGAACCCAATAATTCATTTTTGCTTTGGTTTCCCTAGCCTGCGGAGATGTGTTGAGTAAGGAGTGGCTGAGGCTGATGTCAAAGTAGCTTTGTCTGCTTTCTCTTCTAGGATTTTGATGGTTTCCTGTCTTAAATTCCGGTATTTCATCCATTTTGAGTTTATTTTTGTATATGGTGTAAGAAAGTGGTCCAGGTTCATTCTTCTATATGTTGCTGTCCAGCTTTCCCAGCACCACTTGCTGAAGAGACTGTCTTTATTCCATTGGCTAGTCTTTCCTCCTTTGTCAAAGATTAGTTGTCCATTCGTTTTTGGGTGTATTTCTGGGTTCTCTATTCTGTTCCATTGATCTGTTTGTTTTTGTTCCACTACTATACTGTCTTGATGATTACAGCTTTGTAATACATCTTGAAGTCTTGGATTGTGATGCCTCTGGTTTTGGTTTTCTTTTTTCAGGATTGCTTTGGCTATTTGGGGTGTTTTGTGATTACATACAAATTTCAGGATTGTTTGTTCTAGCTCTGTGAAGAATGCTGGTGTTATTTTGATAGGGATTTCATTGAATGTCTAGATTGCTTTGGGTAGTATCACCATTTTAACAGCATTTGTTCTTCTAATCCATGAGCATGGAATGTTTTGCCCCCTTTTTCGTGTCTTCTTCAATTTCTTTCAAAAGCCTTCTTATGGCTTATAGTGTATAGATATTTCATCTGTTTAGTTCAGTTTATTCCTGGGTGTTTTATGGGTTTTGGTGCAATTGTAAATGCGATTGATTCCTTGATTTCTCTTTCTGTTGCTTCATTATTGGTGTATAGAAATACCACTGATTTCTGTGCATTGATTGTATATCCTGTGACTTTGCTGAAATCATGGATCAGCTCTAGCAGTTTTTTGGTGGAAGCTTTTGTGTTTTCCATCTAGTGTATCATGCCATCTGTGAAGAGTGAAAGTTTGACTTCCTCCTCGCCAATGTGGTTGCCTTTTATTTTTATTTTTTACATTTATTTATTTTTGAGAGACAGAGTGAGACAGAGAGTGAGCAGGGGAGGGGCAGAGAGAGAAGGAGACACGGAATCAGAAGAAGGCTTCAGGCTTTGAGCTGTCAGCACAGAGCCCGATGCGGGGCTTGAAACCATGAATGATGAGATCATGACCTGAGCTGAAGTTGGACACTTATCCAACTGAGCCACCCTGGTTGCCTTTTATTTCTTTGTGTTGTCTCATTGCTGAGGCTAAGACTTCCAACACTATGTTGAATAACAGTGTCAAGAGTGGACATCCCTGTCATATTCCTGACCTTAGGGGGAAAGGTCTCATTTTTTCCCCATTGAGGATGATAATAGCAGTGGGTCTTCCATGTATGACTTTTATGGTCTTGAGGTATGATCCTTCTGTCCCTACTTTCTTGAGGGTCTTTATCAAGAAAGGATGCTGTATTTTGTCAAATGCTTTCTCTGCATCTATTGAGAGGATCAAGAGGTTCTTGTCTTCTCTTTTATTGCTGTGATGTATCACATTGACTGTTGCATATATTGAACCAGCCCTGCATCCCAGTTATAAATCCCATTTGGAGATTTATTTGTGGAGAATAATTTTTTAATGCATTGTTGGATTTGGTTGGGTAGTGTTTTGTTGAGAATTTTGCATCCATGTTCATCAGGGAAATTGGTCTGTAGTTCTACTTTTTAGTGGGGTCTTTGGCTTGGGAGTCGAGGTAATGCTGGCCTCATAGAATGAGTTTGGAAGTTTTCCTTCCATTTGTATTTTTGGAATGGCTTCAAAAGAATGGAATGTTAACTCTTCTTTAAATATTTGGTAGAACTCCCCTGGAAAGCCATCTGGCCCTGGACTCTTATGTTGGGGAGATGTTTAATTACAAATTCGATCTCTTTACTGGTTATGGGTGTGTTCAAATTTTCTATTTCTTCATGTTACAGTATTGGTAGCTTATGTGTTTCTAGGAATTTGTCCATTTCTTCCAGATTACCCATTTCATTGGCATATAATTGCTCCTAATATTCTCTTATTATTTGTATTTCTGCTGTGTCTTTTGTGTTCTCTCCCCTTTCATTCTTGATTTTATTTATTTGGGTCCCTTCCTTTTTCTTTTTGAGCAAACTGGCTAGGGGTTTATCAATTTTGTTAATTCTTTCAAAGAACCAGCTCCTGGTTTCATTGATCTGTTCTACTGTTTTTTTCTTTCTCTTTCTTTTCTTTTCTTTTTCTTCTTTTCTTTCTTTGTTTGGTTTCCTTAGCATTGATTTATCCTCTTATCTTTATTATTTCCTGTCTTCTGCTGTTTTGGAGTTTTATTTGCTATTCTTTTTCCAGCCCTTTAAGGTGTAAGGTTAGGTTGTGTATCTGAGACATTTCTTCCTTCTTTCAGAAGGCCTGGATTGATATATACTTCCCTCTTATGACCAAACCTTTGCTGCGTCCCAGAGCTTTTGGGATGTGGTGACATCATTTTCATTGGCTTCCATGTACTTTTTAATTTCCTCTTCGATTTCTTGGTTACCCCATTAATTCTTTAGTAGGATGGTCTTTAGTCTCCTAGTATTTGTTACCTTTCCAATTTTTTTCTTGTGGTTGATTTTGAGTTTCATAGCATTGTGGTCTGAAAATATGATCTTGATCTTTTTGTACTTTTTTAGGGCTGTATTGTGTCCCAGTATGTGATCCATTCTGGAGAATGTTCCATGTGCACTTGAGAAGAATGTGTATTCCGCTGCTGTAGAAGGAAACATTCCGTATCCGTCTGTTAAGTCCATCTGGTCCAGTGTGTTATTCAGAGCCATCGTTTCTTTACTAATTTTCTGTGTAGATGATCTGTCCATTGCTGTAAGCGGGATGATGAATTTCCCCTACTTTGATGGTATTATTATCAATGAGTTTCTTTATGTTTGTGATGAATTGCTTTATATATTTGGATGCTCTCACATTTGGAGCATAAATGTTTACAATTGTGAGATCTTCTTGGTGGATAGACCCCTTAATTATGATAGAATGACCTTCTTCATCTCTGGTTACAGTCTTTATTTTAAAATCTAGAGTATCTGATATAAGCATGGTTACTCTGGCTTTCTTTTGGCAACCCAAAGCATGATAGATCTTTCTCCATCCCTTTATTTTCAATGTGAAGATGTCTTTAGGTCTAAAGTGGGTCTCTTGTAAACAGAATATAGATAGATCTTGTTTTCTTATCCATTCCGTTTCCCTATCTCTTTTGACTGGAGAGTTTAGTCCATTGACGTTTAGAGTCAGTATTGAAAGATATGAATTTATTGCCATTATGTTGCTTGTAGAGTTGGAGTTTCTGGTGGTATTCTCTCATCCTTTCTATTCTTTGTTGGTTTTGGAATTTTTTCCCCATCTTTTCTCCCCTCAGAGAGTCCCCATTTCAGGACTGCTTTAGTGGTCATGAACTCCTTTAATTTTTTGTTTGTCTGGGAAACTTTTTATCTCTCCTTCTATTTTGAATGGCAACCTTGCTGGATAAAGAATTCTTGGCTGCATATTTTTCTGATTCAGCACATTGAATATATCATGCCACTCCTTTCTGGCCTGCCAGGTTTCTGGGGATAGGTCTGCTGTGAATGTGATCTGTCTTCCCTTGTAGGTTAAGGACTTTTTTTCCCCCTTGCTGCTTTCACGATTCTTTCCTTGCCTGAGTATTTTGTGAATTTGACTATGATATGCCTTGTTGATGGTCGGTTTTTGTTGAATCTAATGGGAGTTCTCTGTGCTTCCTGGATTTTGATGTCTGTGTCTTTCCCCAGGTTAAGAAAGCTTTTGCTATGATTTGCTCACATAACCTCCTATCCCCTTTTCTCTCTCTTCCTCTTCTGGGACCTCTATGATTCAGATATTATTCCTTTTTTTTTTTTTTTTAAATTTTTTTTTTTTCAACATTTTTTATTTATTTTTGGGACAGAGAGAGACAGAGCATGAACGGGGGAGGGGCAGAGAGAGAGGGAGACACAGAATCGGAAACAGGCTCCAGGCTCCGAGCCATCAGCCCAGAGCCTGACGCGGGGCTCGAACTCACGGACCGCGAGATCGTGACCTGGCTGAAGTCGGACGCCTAACCGACTGCGCCACCCAGGCGCCCCAAGATATTATTCCTTTTTAATGAGTCACTGAGGTCTCTAATTCTTATATTGTGCTCTCTTGCCTTAGTCTCCTTTTCTTCTGCTTCATTATTCTCCATAAGTTTGTCCTCTGTATCACTGATTTGCTGCTTGTTTGCTTCATCCATCTTTGCCACTGTGGTGTCCATAGAGATTGCAACTCAATTATAGCATTTTTGAAATCATCCTGAATAGCTTTTACTTTTTTTTTTTATCTCCACAGAAAGGGATTCTAATCTTTTTTCAACCCCAGTTAGTATTCCTATTATTGTGATTCTGAATTCTGGTTCAGACGTCTTGCTTATATCTGTGTTGATTGAGTCCCTGGCTATCATTTCTTCCTGTTCTTCCTTTTCGGGCGAATTCCTTCAGTTTGTAATTTAGAGCAGATAGTGGGGTCTACAGTGAAACACCAATTGGAATCTGTGCATTCTGTGGAATCTACCCATGAATAAAAGGGCTAATATTGTATCTGGGAGATAGTTTTATAAGCCACCAAGGTCAAAGTACATGCTCTTGGGACTGAAGATGTGTGTATTTTTAGGGCCCCAGGAGGATCCTGCTTCATGTAACTCATTGGTCTCAGATGAATCATTCAGTTTGGCTCCCCAGAGGCAGCCAAAGAGGAAGGAAGGCTCTGGAGGGGTAAGATGAACAGGTAGTCAATCTTTTGTCTCTACTTAACTTCCACTTACCAATACTATTTACTAGTATTGGCTACAACATTTTCTCTAGTCTTTAAATTCCTTTTTTAATTTGAGATACAGTTTTCATATAATGTTTTAGATTTCGACCTACAACATAATGATTCAATATTTGTGTATATTGTGGAATGATCACCATAATAAATCTAGTTAACACGTGTTGCTGAACATAGTCACCCTTTTGTGTGTGTCTGTGAGGAGAACTTTTAAGATCTATCCTTCTAGCAATTTTCAAGTATACAATATAGTACATCACGAATTCTGCCTTTAAATCTGGCTCAGCTCCTGCAGCTTGAGGGCAGCATAAGAGGAGCCAGCATATGATAAATGACTATAGTGGAATTAGCAGGGAATCCACAGTATCATTAAGGATGCCAGTCAGGGACTGAGAGGTCAGTTGGTCCCTTTGTCAGAAGTAGAGAGGCAACAGGAAAAGCTCCTGTTTGGGTTGAATTGTGCACCCCCCCCCCCCCCACATATGTTCATAATCTAACACCTGGTGCATATGATGGTGACTTTATTTGAAAATAGGGTCTTTACAAATGTGACCAAATTCATATGAGGTCTTCCATGAATAAGGTGGCTTTGATCCAGAATGGCCTGTTTCCTTAGAGTAAGAAGAAAAAACATAGATAGAGACACAGACACAGGGAGAAGGCCAGGTGACCATAGAGGCTGAGTTGGAACAATGTTCAATCTACAACCAAGGATGCCAAGGACTTCTGGCAAGAGCAGAAGCTCTAGGAAAGACATAGAACACATTGTCCTTCAGAACCTTCAAGGAGAGAGTGTTCCAGATGACACCTGATTTTGGACTGACCTCCAGAGCCATGAGAGAATAAGTGTCTTGTTTAAAGTCCCCAGTATTGGTACTTTTTATGGCAACTAACGGGAATGGGTATAGCTAGTTTGGGCGGGGAGACATATGAATTGTAAACATCCAAGTAGATATGTCAGGATGGGCAATGGGCAGTATGAGATTGTACTTGGAGAGAGGACCAGGATCTTGATATACTGGTGCAATTATCTCTGGTGGTTCAGTTGAAGTGTTATTATTTTTTATTTTATTTTTTTTAACTTTAAAAAAAATGTTTATTTTATTTACCTTCAGGGGGAGTGGGAGAGTAGAAGCAGGGGATGGGCAGAGAGAGAGAGGGAGGGAGAGAATACCAAGTAGGATTCGTCTCATTAGCACAGAGTGCAACACTGGGCTGGAACCCACAAACTGTGAGATCATGACTTGAGCTGAAATCAAGAGTCTAACGCTTAACTGACTGAATCACCCAGGTACCCCATTATTTTTTTAATTAATTTGTTTGTTTTAAAAAATTTTAAATTTATATCGAGAGAGAGAGAGAGAGAGAGAGTGAGAGTGAGCAGGGAGGGTCTGGGAGAGGGTGAGAGAATCCCAGGGAGACTCCACTGTCAGCACAGAGCCTAATGTGGGGCTGAAACTCACAAAGAGTGAGATCACGACCTGAGGCTAAACCATGTGTCAGCTGCTCAACCAACTGAACCACCCATGAGCCCTGAAGTATCATTATTTTTTAAAGGGGAAATGGGTAAAAAGAAAATTAAAGGTAAAGGATTTTTGGTTTTAGAAGAATCAGAAAAGTAATGGTCACTGACATGTGAGACTATTAGGCTGGATAATGTCATAAAAGCTGCATGAAGGAGATTTTAGCAGAGAGTGACTGATAGCAAAGTTCGATGGAGGGTGACTGGGAAAATGGACTGAGAAAAAATGTGACTTTAGCCAGAACTGCTAGTAGTTCTTTGCATTTACAGAGTGCTTTATAATTTTTCATGAATGTTAACATTCTCTAGCTTATTCATTTTCTACAGCACCAAGAGGCAACAGTATCCTTACTTATGGCGGCACATCTGGAACAGAGAGATCAAATTCTTATTTGAAATGACACAATTTACATCAATGGGGTCAAGATATGAACCTAGAAATACAGACTGAAATTATTTCTTCTTTCCATGGCACTTGGGAATATTTTTTAAATTGCTTCAAATAAGGTTTCATTCTTACCAGGTGGAGACTACAGGTTAAAAGGTCATGATCACTTGTTCTTAATGTTTAATCAGTTTGCTGAGCTTTCAAAAATTTCCTCGCTGTGATTGTATATTTCAATTTTAAGGATTTAATAATGTTCATAATTTAATTCTTACACAAGAATTGTACAGTTGGTCCCCAATGAGCCAAAGATAAAGATTTTAATGTATTAAAATAGAAACTTGTTTAAATTGTTCTAAGTATTATGTATTCAGTAGCTTGAACATGGGTTTGTTTGTTAGTGAGATATTCTAGTAAGGCAGAGTGAACCATATTTTAGAAGCTTCCTAATGCACATGATTTGTGCGTGTGGACGTGACTGTGTGTTTTGGGTGTGGAGGGATGTGCTGGATGACAGCAACGTAGCAAGTGACCTATGGCTTCTTTCCACATGTCTGGGCCTCTAGTGCTCACAGTTCCTTCCTCGTCAGAATCATAGACCCAGTTGGTTTAGGTTCCAGGAAATTCCCACCAAGATGAACTGGTTTGGGAGGACCCCCCACCCCCACCCCAGAACCTCTAGGAAGCAATGGAGTGTCCAGCTCCAGCCTGGGAGCACTGCTCCCCCAGGGCCTCTGGAGTCCCACCTTGTGCAAGAGAGGGCGCAGGGCTGTGTGTGTGGTGAACAGGGAGCCACCAGGTGTTATTCCCGCTGACTCTGGGAAGCCTTGTGGGTGCACAGTACACGACATCCCACCTGTTGTGTGAGACGTCCTTGGGGGTGATGGTCCCTTCAGGAAAAAACTCCTTCTCAGTGTGGAACCATGACACCAGATGCCTGCTTTGCAGTCTGGCCCTGTGTTACCGCACTTGTGATTACTTCAACCCTTTCTGAACTTCTGGAACTTTGAGACTGTCTTGCCCATCAATTTATTGTTTTCGCTGCCATTTTCCTTCTGTTTTCACTTTGAGTGAGCATTCTCCGTTCTCTGATGAACTTGAGTCTCTGTCTCTTTCAGCTTCTGTTATGTTTCATTCTAGATTTGTCTTCTCTCTCTTTCACTTTTTTTGGGAGGTTTTCCTTATCCCTTCCCATACCCAGGCTCCTTTTTTGTTTGTTTTAACATTTCCTAATTTATTTTTTCAATTTTTATTTGATTTTATTTTTTTAACGTGTATTGTGTTATTGAGAGACAGAGAGAGACAGAGCATGAGCTGGGCAGAGAGAGAGAGGGAGACACAGAATCTGCAAAAGGCTCCAGGCTCCGAGCTGTTCTCACAGAGCTGTTTGCACGGGGCTCAAACTCACAAACTGCAAGATCATGACCTGAGCCGAAGTCGGATGCTTAACAGACTGAGCCACCCAGGTGCCCCTTAATTTTATTTTGGAGAGAGAGAGAGAGAGAGAGAGAGAGAGAGCCCCTGCAGGGGAGTGACAGAGAGAGAATCACAAGCAGGCTCTGTGCTGCTTTATCTTTTATCCAGTGGTGACCACACAAATCCCAAAAAAGGGCAGCAGTGCAGGGCGGTAGTGTCTCCCTTAGGAAGGTCAGACTGTTCCTGCTACTTCCTCAGATGGAGGATGATGGTGAGGAAGAGGGTCAGATGGCTGGGACGATTCAGAGACCAGAAACGGCCTGTTTGAGAACGTACTGAGCTGGTGGAAATTAGGATCTTTCTGATGAAAGACTGTTGTCACCCTTCCAGCTTCACAGATGGATGGTGTCAGGACCCTGCTGGAGAAGCTTTCCTGCTCCTTCCTTTTTCTATTATGTTGCCCTCATATAAGATCATATATTGACTGGTATTGCTTTTACTCCACACATCTGAAAGCTTACAAATCCCTAATGTTTCTGTTTTACCTAAGTTTAACTTTTCCAAATGTGATTTTATCAGCCTATTTCATCCTTTTACAAAATATTCTTGATCACATAACTGTATACTTTTAAAGTTTATTTATCTATTTTGAGAGAGAGGGAGTGAGGAAGAGAGACAGAGAGAGCAAGAGAGAGAATCCCAAGCAGGCAGTGCACCATCAGTATAGAGACTGATGTGGGGCTTGAACTCATGAGCTGTAAGATCCTGACCTGATCCAAAGTCACATGCCCAACTGACTGAGCCACCCAGGTGCCCCCAAAAGACAGAATTTTTAAATTATTTGAGTACATCATTAAAACCAGTGGATATAAACTGAACAGTGTTTGAGAAGACTTGAGACTTTTTTCCCCTAGCCACTTTAGAAGTTTGGTAGAATTTGGTTGCCTTCCTTTGTATTCATCTTAAAGATTAGAAGATGTCTAATAGCTCTGTGGCCCCTCATAAGTTGGTTATGAAAGAAACTAAATAAAGAGTTTATTTACATATTTGCATTTTTTTTTTTTAAATTTTTTTTCAACGTTTTTTATTTATTTTTGGGACAGAGAGAGACATAGCATGAACAGGGGAGGGGCAGAGAGAGAGGGAGACACAGAATCGGAAACAGGCTCCAGGCTCTGAGCCATCAGCCCAGAGCCCGACGCGGGGCTCGAACCCACGGACCGCGAGATCGTGACCTGGCTGAAGTCGGACGCTTAACCGACTGCGCCACCCAGGCGCCCCCATATTTGCATTTAAAAACAAGTAACTGAATGCTTCTTTCTTATGTATTTATGTTTAAATATTTGGGCAATTGTGAGAGAAAAATCTTAAGTGTTGTAAAACATGTAGGTCATTCACAGATGGGAGCTAAGGTAGACCTGGGGAGGTCTAGGGAGTTATTGTCCTCTGTCAGATATGTGAACTAATAGGAGAGACATATTAGGTCTCCTCTGGCTTTGTTCTCCATAGTCATTGTCCCTGAGGATTGCAATTTCTATACAGGTCAGTGGCAAGGGCTCATTAAGAGTGTGGGGCATCCTTTCCCCAGAGATGTCAGCAGGGGAAGGGACTTCATTCTCTGTGCCAGCCCAGCCACAGCTCAGAGTCATGGCACCTTCTCGCCTACTCATAAGGGTCTCAGTGTCATACAGGCAGGTAGGTCACTGTACTTGGGAAATGCTACTAAGACTTTGCAATTGCCTTTATCTTTTACCTCCGATAGGCAAAGTTCTCTGGTACCACATGAAGACCTGTGAAGTCATTGTGAGAAAGTGCCCTTTGCATAAGAAAAAGTTATGGATGCCCCAGTGCTGGTCGAGTCAACCTTTGCATTTCCTGCAGACACTGATTCTACATGTCCGTGTTCCTATCCCCCGAACTGTATTCAGGCAGTAACTTGGAACAGAGGTAGGGGAATAGCTTAGATCCAATAGAGAAGGTGAGAAAAGGTGAGTAAAATGGAGCTTGGTCTCTGTATTGCTTTTGGAATTGGCAAGTTAGTTTATTTCCAGTTGCAATTGTTCTTGAAACAAAAACACTGCATTGGTTTGCATATATGGTCCATTGTGAAAGGGAACAGACTATGGAAATTGATCAAATAGAAGAACTAAATTTAATTGTTTATTGTAGATGCCAAAGGGTTGTTCCTAGACCTTTCATTCTATTGTAGTATATTCATTATACCTCTGTATGCATGTGTGGAAAATAATTATTCATATTTAGTGGTAATAAAATAAGTCCTTTATGCATAAGTGTAAAAGTATTAGATTACATGCTTCCATGTTTTCCCTTTGGGGAAATATTGTCTGCAAAAGGAGACAATATTTATTCTCTATGCATAAACTCATTGTCAGTTTATATTTTTAAATGCTCATTCTCTCCCTTACAAGTTACCAAAATATCTAATATATATGGATTTTAAAAAATGCTATGTTGAAAATTACAAGAGGGAAGTTACATTTAGTGACTACTGGGTCAATTCATATTTATTTTGACTTTCTTGTTAACATGAAATGATAATCTTATGAACACATATAGCAATCTGAAGAAGACAAAGGTAGAAGGAAATCTGAATGTTTACTTAATTGATGAATTAGGCAGTTGACAAGTTGTGTGTACATGTGTGTGTGCGCGCGCGCGTGTGTGTGTGCCTGCACTGAGGTGATGTGTGAAGTACACTAGGTTCCATCCTTCTATCTTTGCATATGATCATGAATGGACTCTCATATGAATGCTGTTGGTGACCTGCTCAGATGCTCTTTACCTGCTGGGGCTCCAACCCAAACCCTCTCTGTTATGTGTGGGCTCCAAGGTTCACAGCCATTCCCTTCTTGAGAGGATTGCCCTCAGCTGAAAGGGAGCCACATTGCCAGGTGGTCTGGGGAACATGGTGGGAGCAGCTCACAGCCAGTGACAGACTTATGGGATGTACAAAAGGTGCCAAGACCAAGGCAGGCCTGAATCTGATGCAATTCATGTTCCAGAGCATTGGTGTCCAACACTGTAGGAAGTATCCAAAGGAAGTTGTTTAAATTTAAATCATTAAAGTTAAATAAAATGTAAAATTCAGTTTCTTAGCGAGGACATTTAAAATGCTCAGGTATGACAGGTGAAGGGTGGGTATAGTATTGGACAGTGAGGACAGAGTATTTCTACCATCATAGATGGATAGTTCTACTGGAGAGTTTTGTTCAGCATCTCATGGGATCAGGCTCCTGCTCTGTTCCACTGGAGACCACATCCTTGCTTAGCAACATTCTCTGCTGTCTTCCTTCCCTCACCCCGTTTATCCCGAGAGCATTCCCTGAATAAACAACACGCCATGGAAATCCTACTTCATTGTCTTCTTCCATGGAACCTGCCCTACAGCCCTGTCCGTGTTCATTACATCTATCATTTTCTATGTAGTGATGGCTGTATCCTCTCATTTGCTCATCCTCCCTCGTCATCAGGGGCCTATTCTCATATGTCTGAGGTCAGCTCAGACCCGTGAGACAGAAGCATCAAGAAAGCAATAGCGATTCAGTCGTAACACTGAAGCTGGGAAATCTTGCCAGCGCTTTTTTCAGGATTCATTCAGGAATTGGATAGGGCAGTATGTGTATGTCAAATATATCAGCGAATGTTATATATTTGAAATATCTTAAATTGAGACATTGTATTGAGATCTTTTGTCTTTAAAATATGTGTGGTTTGCATACTGAGCATCTAGTGGTGTGGAAATATGTATTCTTGCACTAACATTTTAGAGTTTTGTGTTGGCATTCAACAGTTATGGTAATCATTCTATCTCCTTATTTGTGTCAGGAGTAAGCATTTAACCTCTTTAATTTGATGCCTGTTATCTTATTTATTATTGTAAAGTTGTGCTCTTGTGAGATATCATTTCAATTATATTCTTTTTTGGTGTTATTTAGAATGTCAGTGTTTTCATTTTGTCTCCCCATACATAATCTGTGCTTTTTCCAAGTATCTGTCTTTTTGTATGCAAAGTAATAATATATGTGTGAATTTATAACTTGACTTTCCTGTACTATGTCATATCTAGATAGTTTAAGGCTCACCGATCTTTGCTCCTGTACCTAGGATGGATGTGTTCAGTATTACTAGCCAGTATTATTCACATAGTTTGTCTCAGATGACTCAATCTCTGTTAGTGCATTCAGTCATTTGATGCTTACCAAATATAGATGATGGTTCTTAGTCTGATGACACCATTGTTTCAATGTGGTAAGAAGGAAATTAAATGAAATTTCTCTAACTTTAGGCAAATATGTCCTTTCTCTTGGAAGATTGCCTGTGTGGTGCACAAGCTTTAAAAGGAGTGGATGTGGAGAAGGGGAGGAGGAAGGAACAAAGGGACTAAGATCAGCAGATTGTACTTTTTTTTTTTTTTTAGATTTTTTAAATGTTTATTTTTGAGAGAGACAGAGTGTGAGTTGTGGAGGGGCAGAGAGAGACAGAGACACAATCTGAAGCAGGCTCCAGGCTCTGAGCTGCCAACACAGAGCCTGATGTGGGGCTTGAACCCATGAACCCTGAGATCATGACCTGAGCTGAAGTCAGATGCTTAGCTGACTGAGCCACCCAAGTGCCCTGGCAGGTCATATACTTGTGAATTGATGGGAGAGTGCATTTCTCAGCCTGAATTTCCCATGTCTGGTGTCACTAAAGGATAATATTTTTCCTGAATTGTAATGAGAACAACAATAGCAGTAAGATGGCATACTATGATATGAGTGCTGTAGTTCCCTCCCCGCGTACTCTCCTCAAGACACTGGGAGCAATTGTACCACAGGGACGAGGACATTCTGGTGTCTGCTTCAGTGCGCATCTCCTTTGTCTAATATTTTATTTTTCAACTGAAATCATAATCATTTTTATATCTGTCATGTAGGTAGTCATTCCACATCTTTTATACATATACACACACGCACACAAAATCCTGTAAAGCAGCAAATCTTTTGTAGAAGTTTATCTCACCAAAGTTGTACCTTTTCTTAATGATCCTCCTAGTCCTTATTGAGAGGATAATATTAAATATATCATTATTTTATTCTAATGGTGCTTTATTGGTGTTTTCTTGGGAGGTGCTAGCATTTTATTTTCCTCTTTTTCACTTTGCTGAGTGCTTCAATTCTTAGTCCCATTTAAAAATTTGCCACAGTTTATTTCAAAAGTGTATGTATATGTTTGTGTGTGTGTGTGAGACTGAACCATAAGACTGTTTTTATTTGCTTTCTGAGCGGGTGTGGGTCAGGGATATACCCTGTTGTTGCACTGTTCAGTATCTTTAAAATTAATTTTTTTGTTTTAAATGTTTTTTATTTTTTCTTTCCATGTAGTTGACACTCTATGTTACTTTGGTTAAATTAAACAACATAGTGATTCACACCTGTATCTATTATGCTATGGTCATCACAAGTCAGCTATCAGGGTCACCATGAAGACACTATTAAAATAATAATGACCATATTCCCTATGCTGTCCCTTTCACACCTGTGACTTATTCATTCCATGACTGGAAGCTTGCATTTCCCAGTCCTGGTCACCCATTTTTCCCAACACCCCACTCAACACCCCTTCTAGCAATCTGTCAGTTTCTTCCTCTATTTTTTTTTTAAATTTACATCCAAATTAGTTAGCATATAGTGCAACAATGATTTCAGGAGTGGATTCCTTAGCACCCCTACCCATTTAGCCCACCCCCCCACAACCCCTCCAGTAACCCTGTTTGTTCTCCATGTTTATGAGTCTCTTCTGTTTTGTCCCCCTCCCTGTTTTTATATTATTTTTGCTTCCCTTCCCTTATGTTCATTTGTTTTGTCTCAAAGTCCTCATATGAATGAAGTCTTATGATTTTTGTCTTTCTCTGGCTGACTGACTAATTTCACTTAGCATAATACCAGTTCCATCCATGTGGTTGCAAATGGCAAGATTTTGTTCTTTTTGATTGCCAAGTAATACTCCATTGTATATATATACCACATTTTCCTTATCAATTCATGTATTGATGGACATTTGTGCTCTTTCCATACTTTGGCTATTGTTGATAGTGCTGCTATAAACATTGGGGTGCATGTGTCCCTTCTCAATACCACACCTGCATCCCTTGGATAAATGCCTAGTAGTGCAATGGCTGGGTCATAGGGTAGTTCTATTTTTAGTTTTTTGAGGAAACTCCATACTGTTTTCCAGAGTGGCTGCACCAGTTTGCATTCCCACCAACAATGCAAAAGAGATCCTCTTTCTCTGCATCCTCGCCAACATCTGTTGTTGCCTGAGTTGTTAATGTTAGCCATTCTGACAGGTGTCAGGTGGTATCTTGTTGTGGTTTTGATTTGTATTTCCCTGATAATGAGTGATGTTGAGCATTTTTTCATGTGTCAGTTGGCCATCTGGATGTCTTCTTTGGAGAAACATCTATTCATATCTTTTGCCCATTTCTTCACTGGATTATTTGTTTTTTGGGTGTTGAGTTTGATAAGTTCTTTGTAGATTTTGGATACTAACCTTTTATGTGATATGTCATTTGCAAATATATTCTCCCATTCTGCTGGTTGACTGTTAGTTTTGCTGATTGTTTCCTTCGCTGTGCAGAAGCTTGTTATTTTCATGAGGTCTCAGTAGTTCATTTTTGCTTTTGTTTCTTTTCCCTCTGGAGATGTGTTGAGTAAGAAGTTGCTGTGGGCAAGATCCAAGAGGTTTTTGCCTGCTTTCTCCTCGAGGATTTTGATGGCTTCCTGTCTTCCATTGAGGTCTTTCATCCACTTTGAGTTAATTTTTGTGTATGGTGTAAGAAAGTGGTCCAGGTTCATTCTTCTGCATGTCGCTGTCCAGTTTTCCCAGCACCACTTGCTGAAGAGACTGTCTTTATTCCATTGGATATTCTTTCCTGCTTTGTCAAAGATTGGTTGGCCATACATTTGTGGGTCCATTTCTGGGTTCTCTATTCTGTTCTATTGATCTGAGTATCTGCTCTCGTGCCAGTACCATACTGTCTTGATGATTACAGCTTTGTAGTAGAGCTTGAAATCTGGGATTGTGTTGCATCCTGCTTTGGTTTTCTTTTTCAAGATCGCTTTGGCTATTCGGGGTCTTTTGTGGTTCCATACAAATATTACGATTATTTGTTCTAGGTCTGTGAAGAATGCTGGTGTTATTTTGATCAGGATTGTATTGGATATATAGATTGCTTTGGGTAGTATTGACATTTTAACAATATTTGTTCTTCCTATCCAGGAGCACGGAATCTTATTCTGCTTTTTTGTGTCTTCAGTTTCTTTCATCAGCTTTCTATAGTTTTCAGTGTATAGATTTTTGACCTCTTTGGTTAAATTTATTTATAGTTATTTTATGGTTTTTTGTGCAACTGTAAATGGGATTGATTCCTGATTTCTCTTTCTCTCACTTCATTGATGGTGTATAGGAATGCAACCGAATTCTGTGTGTTGATTTTATATCCTGCAACTTTGCTGAATTCATGAATCAATTCTAGCAGGTTTTGGTGGAATCTTTAGGGTTTTCCATATAAAGTAAGATGTCATCTGCGAAGAGTGTAAGTTTGACCTCTTCCTCGGTGATTTGGATGCGTTTTATTTCTTTGTGTTGTCTGATTGTAGAGGCGAAGACTCCCAATACTATGTTGAATAACAGTGGCGAGAGTGGACATCGCTGTCTTGTTCCTGACCTTAGAGGGAAAGCTTTCAGTTTTTCCCCATTGAGGATGATATTAGCATTGCGCCGTTCTTATATGGCTTTTAT
This sequence comes from Neofelis nebulosa, assembly GCF_028018385.1. Lineage (NCBI taxonomy): Eukaryota > Metazoa > Chordata > Mammalia > Carnivora > Felidae > Neofelis > Neofelis nebulosa. The sequence goes on from NC_080787.1 coordinate 5,835,961, forward strand.
GATCTCGAGGTATGATCCTTCTATCTCTACTTTCTTGAGGGTTTTTATCAAGAAAAGATGCTGTATTTTGTCAAATGCTTTCTCTGCATGTATCGAAAGGATCATATGGTTTTGTCATTTCTTTTGTTGATGTGATGAATCACATTAATTGTTTTGAGGATATCGAACCAGCCCTGCATTCCAGGTATAAATCCCACTTGGTCGTGGTGAATAATTTTTTTAATTTATTGTTGGATCCAGTTGGCTAGTATCTTGTTGAGGATTTTTGCATCCATGTTCATCAGGGAAATTGGTCTATAGTTCTCCTTTTTAGTGGGGTCTCTGTCTGGTTTTGGAATCAAGGTAATGCTGGCTTCATAGAAAGAGTTTGGAAGTTTTCCTTCCATTTCTATTTTTTTGGAACAGTTTCAAGAGAATAGGTGTTAACTCTTCTTTAAATGTTTGGTAGAATTTCCCTGGAAAGCCATCTGGCCCTGGACTCTTGTTTTTTTGACAGATTTTTGATTACTAATTCGATTTCCTTACTGGTTATGGGTCTGTTCAAATTTTCTATTTCTTCCTGTTTCAGTTTTGGTAGTGTATGTGTTTCTAGGAATGTGTCCATTTTCTTCCGGGTTGCCCACTTTATTGGTGTATAATTGCTCATAATATTCTCTTATTATTGTTTTTATTTCTGTTGAGTTGGTTGTGATCTCTTCTCTTTCATTCTTGATTTTATTTATTTGGGTCCTTTTCTTTTTCTTTTTGATCAAACTGGCTAGTGGTTTATCAATTTTGTTAATTCTTTCAAAGAACCAGCTTCTGGTTTCATTGATCTGTTATACTGTTTTTTTTTGGTTTTGATAGCACTGATTTCTGCTCTAATCTTTATTATTTACTGTCTTCTGCTGGTTTTGGGTTTTATTTGCTGTTCTTTTCCCAGCTCTTTAAGGCATAAGGTTAGGTTGTGTATCTGAGATCTTTCTTTCTTCTTTAGGAAGGCCTGGATTGCTATTTGCTTTCCTCTTATGACCGCTTTTGCTGCATCCCAGAGCTGTTGGGTTGTGGTGTTATCATTTTCATTGACTTTCATATACTTTTTAATTTCCTCTTTAACTGCTTGGGTAGCCCATTCATTCTTTAGTAGAATGTTCTTCAGTCTCCAAGTATTTGTTACTTTTCCCAATTTTTTCCTGTGGTTGATTTTGAGTTTCATAGCACTGTGGTCTGAAAATATGCACGGTGTGTTCTTGATATTTTTGTACTTACTTAGGGCTGATTTGTGTCCCAGTGTATGGCGTATTCTGGAGAACGTTTCATGTGCACTGGAAAAGAATGTATATACTGCTGCTTTAGGATGAAATGTTCTGAATATATCTGTGAAGTCCATCTGGTCCAGTGTGTCACTCAAAGCCATTGTTTCCTTGTTGATTTTTTAAAAAAAATTTTTTTTCAACGTTTTTTATTTATTTTTGGGACAGAGAGAGACAGAGCATGAACGGGGGAGGGGCAGAGAGAGAGGGAGACACAGAATCGGAAACAGGCTCCAGGCTCCGAGCCATCAGCCCAGAGCCTGACGCGGGGCTCGAACTCACAGACCGTGAGATCGTGACCTGGCTGAAGTCGGACGCTTAACCGACTGCGCCACCCAGGCGCCCCCCTTGTTGATTTTTTGATTAGATGATCTGTTCATTGTTGTGAGTGGGGTGTTGAAGTCTCCTCCTATGATGGTATTACTATCGGTGAGTTTCTTTATGTTTGTGATTAACTGTTTTATATATTTGTGTGCTTGCACATTTGGCGCATAAGTGTTTACAATTGTTAGGTCTTGGTGGATAGGCTCCATGAGTATGATATAATACGCTTCTGCATCTCTTGATAGAGTCTTTATTTTAAAGTCTATTTTGTCTGGGGGCGCCTGGGTGGCGCAGTCGGTTAAGCGTCCGACTTCAGCCAGGTCACGATCTCGCGGTCCGTGAGTTCGAGCCCCGCGTCAGGCTCTGGGCTGATGGCTCGGAGCCTGGAGCCTGTTTCTGATTCTGTGTCTCCCTCTCTCTCTGCCCCTCCCCCATTCATGCTCTGTCTCTCTCTGTCCCAAAAATAAATTAAAAACGTTGAAAAATAATTAAAAAAAAATAAAGTCTATTTTGTCTGATATAAGTATGGCTTCTCCGGCTTTCTTTTGTTGACCATTAGCATGATAGGTGGTTCTCCATCCCCTTATTTTCAATCTGAAGGTGTGTTTAGGTCTAAAGTGGGTCTCTTGTAAATAGCATATAGGTGGATCTTCTTTTATTATCTATTCTGTTACCCTATGTGTTTTGATTGGAACATTGAGTCCATTGATGTTTAGAATGAGTACTGAAAGATATGAATTTATTGCCATTATGATGCTTGTAGAGTTGGAGTTTGTGGTGGTGTTATCTGGTCCTTTCTAATCTTTGTTGCTTTCGGTATTTATTTATTTATTTATTTATTTATTTATATATATATATATATTTTTCATTTTTTTCTCTCCTCAGAGAGTCCCCCTTAAAATTTCTTGCAGGGCTGGTGTAGTGGTCACAAACACCTTTAATTTTTATTTGTCTGGGAAACTTTTAATCTCTCCTTCTATTTTGAATGACAGCCTTGCTGGGTAAAGAATCTTGGCTGCATTGTTTTCTGATTCAGCACACTGAATATATCCTGCCACTCCTTTCTGGCCTGCCACGTTTCTGGGGATAGGTCGGCTGCAAACCTTGTCTGGCATCCCTTGTAGGTTAAGGACTTTTTTCCCTTGCTGCTTTCATTATTCTCTCCTCGCCTGGGTATTTTGTGAATTTGACTGTGATATGCCTTGTTGATGGCCGGTTTTTGTGGAATCTAATGGGGGCCCTCTGTGCTCCCTGGATTTTGATGTCTGTGTCTTTCCCCAGGTTAGGAAAGTTTTCCACTGTGATGTGCTCACATAACCCTTCTACCCCTATTTCTCTCTCTTCCTCTTCTGGGACCCCTATGATTGTGATGTTGTGCCTTTTTAATGAGTCACTGATTTCTCTAATTCTTAAATCATGCTCCTTTGCCTTAATCTCCCTCTTTTTTTCTGCTTCATTATTCTCTATAAGTGTGTCCTCTATATCACTGATCCTCTGTTCTGCCTCATCCATCCTTGCCGCTGCTGCATCCATCCGTGATTGCAGCTCAGTATAGCATTTTTAATTTCATTCTGGCTATTGTTTACTTTTTTTTTCATCTCTGAAGAAAGGGATTCAATCTGTTTTTTACTCCAGATAGTATTCTTATTATCGTGATACTAAACTCTGGTTCAGACGTCTTGCTGTATCTGTTTTGTTTAAATACCTGGCTGTCATTTTTTGTGTTCTTTCTTTTGGGGTGAATTCCTTCATTTTGTCATTTTGAAGGGAGAAAAAGGAATTAATGAGATAGAAAAATTGAAATTAAAAAATTAAAATTAAAAATTTATTAAAATTAAAAATTAACACACACACACATACAGACACAGAAAACTCGAATAGATGGCGCTCTATCCTAGGTGTATTTTGGTCTGGGTGTTGAAAGTAGTTTGACAGATTAGAGAAAAAAAGGGGGGATAAAAAAAAGAAAAATAAGGAAATTGTTTGAGAATTTGAAAAAAAATGAGTACACTGACGTAGACTAAACTGAGATAATGTGGACAAAACAGAATTTGAAAAAAATTACACAAAAGTAAATAATATGGTAGAAAAACATTAAAGAAAAATATTTTTAATGAAAATTAAAAATAAATATGAAGTTTTTCATTTTCTGTATTTAAGAAAAAGGAAAAGAAATGAAAAAGAGAAAAAAGAGAAAAAAAGAATCGTTTGAAAATTTGAAAAAGTGAATACTTATAGTGGACTAAAATAAAATGATGTAAGTAAAATTGAATTTAAAAAATTTACATAAAAGCGAAAAATATACAATGGAAATTAAACAAAAATATTTTTAATAGAAATTGAAAGTAAAAATGAAGTTTTTCTCTTTCTGCATTCAAGAAAAAGAAGAGAATGAAAAAGAGAAGAAAAGAAAAGAAAAAAAAGGAAATTGAAAATTTGAAAAGGTGAATACACTGATGTAGACTAAAATAAAACGATGGAAGTAAAGTAGAATTTGAAAAAAATTACACAAAAGTAAAAAATATACTAATGACAATTAAAGAAAGATAAAAATTGAAAATAAAAATGAGTTTTTCTCTTTCTGTATTCATGAAAAAGAAAAGAAGTATAAAAGAGAAAAAGAAAGAAAATTGAATAGATGAATCTGCTAACAGATTGAAGTAGGACTGAAGTTGCTTCATTTTCCCCTAGAGATCAGTCTATGTAGCGCTTTTTAGTCCACAAACTAAGCTGGCAGTGATACTTGTGTTCTTGAAGAGCGAAACTGGGCCAGTTGGCCAGGGCTCAGTGTAACAGCTCCGCTCTCCACTAGATGGCACTGCTAGCCTACTGGGGTGGATTTTTGCGGTGCTGGTAGGTGCATATGCGCATGCGCGGGAGTGGTGAAAATGGCGCCACCCAGCTACCCAGTCTGTTCCCCTGGAGCAGCAATCATGCACCCGTCCTCTGTCTTCAGCTCTCTTCCACTCCCCGCTTTTTTTACTCTCCATGACCAGGCCCCAGGCAGCACCTCTCTCCTGAGTTTTGTCTCAGATGTGGCTGTTTTCCCCGGCCCCTTACTTCTGAAGGACTGCGGCCTTGACCCGTTCCACACCTCTGCAGGAGGGTCACACTGAGCAATGGCCGAATGAGCAATGACCGAATGTGGGCTGCACCCAGGAATGCCCGCTGGACCCTGCTGTTGCTGGTGCCCCAAGACTGTGGCCTGGTGTCAGCCCACCCCAGAAAAAGTTCGAGAGATAGTGTAGCAGCAGCGTTTCAGGGATTATGGAAAACCACAACACACATCTGGCAGCAGTCTTCACCCTTAACGACCTTGCCCCAGCACCAGAGAATGTAGCAGCCTTCCGGGGTCTGCTGGGACCAGGTAGCTTCAACAGTCTCTACCAAATATTCTTCCAGCAGTGTAACTGCTTTTCCCCGTGTGGCCCGAGAACATCCCAGACCCCAGTCTGTTCCTGGGGATTCACCCTTCCCACCAGAGCATCACCAGGTATCGAGCTGCAGAGTTGTAGCCTTTGCACTCCCCTTGTTTACAGTCTTAATGAAATTTAAACCCTTTCCTGTCTCCTTTCTCCCTGTTTAGTTTAGTCCCTGAGGCTGTTTCTAACTTTCCAGTTTCTCTCCCGCTGCTTTTGGGGAGGGGTGCTTTTCCTGTATTCTACCCCCTTGCCCAGTCTCTGTCCTGTCTTTACCCACAAAAGCAGTTCCCTACCTTTTGGGGCTACTTGCTCCTGAAATTCACCTCTCCATTACGCCTACCTGCTGAGTTTTGTGGTTCAGGTTGTGCAGATGGTTGTGTTAATCCTCCAATAAGTTTTCTAGGTGTGTAGGATGGTTTAGTGTTGGTCTGGCTGCATTTCATAGATGTGATACACACAAAAGACTTCCATGCTGTTCCACCATCTTGGCTCCTCTGCTCTAAGACCTTTATAAATTTCAATTCAAACCCATTAATGGATATGTGATTTGTGAATATCTTCTCCCATTCAGTAGTTTTCTTTTAATTTTGAAAGAGGATTATTTTTTGAAATATTTTGAAATTATTTCATTGTAGTTTTTAAAAATATTTTTTTCTCATTTATCTTTATCATAAATATCTTTCTTTTTTAACTAAGTTTTTTATTTCATTGATTCAAGTTAGTTAACAGATAGTGTATTGGTTTGAGGAGTACAACCCAGGGATTCATCACTTACACATAAAGCCTGGTGCTTGTTCCAACAAGTGCCCTCCTTAATACCCATCACCCATTTAGCCCATCCCGCACCTACCTTCCTTCCAACCACCCTCAGTTTGTTCTTTGTATTTAAGTGTCTCTTATGGTTTGTCTCCCTCCTTTTTTATCTTATTTTTACTTCCTTCCCCTCAGTTCATCTGTTGCATTTTTAAAATTCCACATATACATGAAATGATATGAAATTTGTGTTTCTCTGATGGCCTTATTTCACTCAGCAAAATAGACTCTACTTGTCTCTATGTCACTACAAATGGCATGATTTCATTCTTTTTGATTGCCAAGTAATACTCCATTGTATATATTTACCACTTCTTTATCCATTAGTCGTGGATGGACATTTGGGCTCTTTCCATACCTTGGCTATTGTCGATAGTACTGCTATAAACATTGGAGTGGAGGTGTTCCTTCAAACAGCACACCCATATCCCTTGGGTAAGTACCTAGTAGTGCAATTGCTGGGTCATAGGGTAGTTCTATTTTTAATTTTTTGAGGAACCTCCATACTGTTTTCCAGAGTGGCTACACCAGTTTACACTCCCACCAGCACTGCAAAAGAAATCCTCTTTCTCCGCATCCTCACCGACATCTGTTGTTGCCTGAGTTGTTAATGTTAACCATTGTGACAGGTATGAGGTGGTATCTCATTGTGGTTTGGATTTGTAGTTCTCTGGTGATAAGTGATTTTGAGCATTTTTTCATTTGACTGTTAGCCATCTGTGTGTCTTCCTTGGAGAAGTGTCTATTTGTGTCTTTTGCCCACTTCTTCACTGCATTACTCACTTTTTTGGGTGTTGAGTTTGATAAGTTCTTTGTAGATTTTGGATACTAACCCTTTATCTGATATGTCATTTGCAAATATCTTCTCCCATTCTGTTTGTTGCCTTTTAATTTGCCGATTGTTTCCTTCATTGTGAAGAAGGTTTTTATTTTTTTAAATTTTATTTTTTAAAAAATTTTCATCCATATTAGTTAGCATATAGTGCAACAATGATTTCAGGAGTAGATTTCTTACTGCCCCTTACCATTTAGCCCATTCCCTCTCCCACACCCGCTCCAGTAACCCTCAGTTTGTTTTCCATATTTATGAGTTTCTTATATTTTGTCCCCTCCCTGTGTTTTATATTATTCTTGTTTCTTTTCCCTTGTGTTCATCTGTTTTGTCTCTTAAAGTCCTCATATGAGTGAAGTGATATTTATCATTCTGTGACTGACTGACTTCACTTAGCATAATACCCTCCAGTTCCATCCACATAGTTGGAAATGGCAAGATTTCATTCTTTTTGATTGCCGAGTAATACTCCATTGTGTATATATACCACATCTTTATCCATTCATCCATGAGTGGACATTTGGGCTCTTTCCATACTTTGGCTATTGTTGCTAGTGCTGCTATAAACATGGGGGTGCATGTGTCCCTTCGAAACAGCACACCTGTATCCCTTGGATAAATACCAGGAGATTTTTATTTTGAAGTGGTCCCGATAGTTCATTTTTGCTGTGTTTTCCTTGCTTCTGGAGACGTACTGAGTGAGAAGTTGCTTCTGCCAAAGTCAAAGGGGTTTTTATCTGCTTTCTCCTCTAGGATTTTGATGGCTTCCTGTCTTACAGTTAGGTCCTTCATCCATTTTGAGTTTATTTTTGTGTGTGGTGTAAGAAAGGGGCCCAGGTTCATTTTTCTGCATGTCGCTGTCCAGTTGTCACAGCACCATCTCCTGAAGAGACTGTCTTTATTCCACTGGATATCTTTTCCTGCTTTGTCAAAGATTCATTGGCCATATAATTGTGGGTCCTTTCCTGGTTCCATTCTGTTCCATTGATCTGAATGTCTGTTTTTGTGTCAGTACCATACCGTCTTGATGATTTCAGTTTTGTAATACATCTTATTTTTTTCCAGAAATGCTTTGCATGGTTTATTCATTCCCCCAAACAAGCCTGTGAGGCAGGTGCCATTAATTAGGGGATGATTGCTCTTTTGGCTTTGTAACAAGTAGGCCGTTGGAGCACTGTAGAGGGAGGAATCAAATCCCACATTCTAAGCCAGTTCGGAATTCTGCATTTGTCTTGTCTTTGACTACTTGTTTTCACTAAATTTCTCTGAGCTTTGTTATCTTCATTGAAGATCTCTATTATAATCCTTTTATCAAAAATCATATTGTACCCAGGCACCTGGGTGGCTCATTCAGTTACGCTGTAATACATTTTGAAATCCTGGATTGTGATGCCTCCAGCTTCGGTTTTCTTTTTCAAGATTGTTTTTGGAATTTGGGGTGTTTTCTGGTTCCATACAAATTTTAGGATTGTTTGTTCTAGCTCTGTGAAGAATCCTGGTGTTGTTTTGATAGGGATTTCCTTGAATATGTAGATTGCTTTGGGGAGTATTGATGTTTTAACAATCTTTGTTCTTCCATTCCAGGAGCATGGAATATTTTTCCATTTCTTTGTTCTTCGATTTCTTAAGCTTTGTATAGTTTTCAGCGTATAGATTTTTGAACTCATGTTTAGGTGCATTTCTAGGTATTTAGTGGTGTTTTGTGCACTTGTCAATGGGATCGATTCCTGATTTCTCTTACTGTTGCTTCATTATTGGTGTATAGGAATGCAGCCGATTTCTGTGCAGTGATTTTATATCCTGTGACTTTGCTGAATTCATGGATCAGTTCTAGCAGTTTTTCAGTAGAATATGTTGTGTTTTCCACATAGAGTATTATGTCATTGCTAAGAGTGAAAGTTTGACTTCCTGCTGGCCATTTTGGATGCATTTCATTCCCTTGTGGTTTGGGATGCTGAGGCCAAAACTTCCAATAGCATGTTGAATAACAGTGGTGAGAGTGGACATCCCTGTCGTGTTCCTGAACTTAGGGGGAAAGGTCTTTCTTTTTCCCCATTGAGAAAGATATTAGCAGTGGGTCTTTACTATATGGCTTTTCGAATCTTGAGATATGAACTTTCTATCCCTACTTTCTTGAGGGTTTTTATCAAGAAAGTGTGCCGTATTTTGTCAAATGGGTTCTCTGTGCCTTTCGAGATGATCATGTGGTTCTTGTCCTTTCTTTTATTGATGTCATGTATAACATTGATTTATACCTGCATCCCAGGTATACATCACACTTGGCGTGGTGAATACTTCGTTTAATGCATTGTCTGATTTGGTTGGTTGGTATCTTGTTGAGGACTTTGCATCCATATTCATCAGGGAAATTGTTCTGTAATTCTCCTTTTGAGTGGGTTCTTTGTCTTGTTTTGGAATCAAGGTAACGCTGGATGCATAGAATCAGTTTGTAAGGTTTCCTTCCATTTCTATTTTTGGGATGGCTTCAAAAGAATAGGTGTTAAGTCTTCTTTAAATATCTGGTAGAATTCCCCTAAAGGCATCTGGCCCTGGACTCTTGTTTTTTTGGGAGACTTTTGATTACTAATTCATTGTCTTTACTGGTTATGGGTGTGTTCAAATGTTCTGTTTCTTCCTGTTTCAGTTTTGTTAGTTTATATGTTTCTGGGAATTTGTCCTTTTCTTCCAGGTTGCCCATTTCATTGATGTATAATTGCTCATAATATTCTCTTATTATTGTTTGTATTTCTGCGGTGTTGGTTGTGATCTGTCCTCTGTGATTCTTGATTTTTTCATTTGGGTCCTTTCCTTTTTCATCAAACTGGATATGGGTTATCAGTTTTGTTAATTCTATCAAAGAACCACCTTCTAGTTTCATCAATCTATTCTACTGGTTTGTTTGCTTGTGTGTTTTTTGTTTTTGTTGTTTTGATAGTATTGATTTCTGCTCTTGTTTTTAGTATTTCCAATTTTCTGCTGTTTTTTGGTTTAATTTGCTGTTCTTTTCCAGCTCTTTAAGGTGTCCAGTTAGTTAAACAGTTCCAGCTCTTTAAGGTGTATCTGAGACCTTTCTTTTTTCTTTGGGAAGGTTTGCATTGGTATATAGTTCCCTCTTATGAATATTTTTGCTGCATCCCAGAGGTTCTGGGCTGTGGTGTCATCATTTTCATTGGCTTCCATGTACTTTACAATTTTCTCTTTAACTTCTTGGTTTGCCCATTCAGTCTTTAGTAGCATATTCTTTACTGTCCAAATGTTTGTTATCTTTCCACAGTTTTTTCTTGTGATTGATTTGAGTTTCATAGTGTGGTTGTCTGAACATATGCACAGTGTCATCTCGGTCTTTTTGTAGTTTTTGATGGCTGATTTGTGTCCCAGTATGTGATTTATTCTGGAGAATGTTTCATGTGCACTTGAGAAGAATGTGTATTCTGCTATGTTTGGGTGACATATTCTGACTATATCTGTTAAGTCCATCCGGTGTAGTGTGTCATTCATAACCATTGTTTCCTTTTTGATTTTGTGTCTAGGTGATCTGTGCATTGCTGTCATTGGGGTGCTGAAGTCCCTTACTATTATGGTATTATTTTCAATGAGTTTCTTTGTGTTGTGATTAATTGCTTTATATATTTGAGTGCTCTCACATTTGGAGCATAATTATTTACAATTGTTAGATATTCTTTTTTTTTAAATTTTTTTTTTTCAACGTTTTTAATTTATTTTTTTGGGACAGAGAGAGACAAAGCATGAACGGGGCAGGGGCAGAGAGAGAGGGAGACACAGAATCGGAAACAGGCTCCAGGCTCCGAGCCATCAGCCCAGAGCCTGACGCGGGGCTCGAACTCACGGACCACGAGATCGTGACCTGGCTGAAGTCGGACACTTAACCGACTGCGCCACCCAGGCGCCCCGACAATTGTTAGATATTCTTGATGGATAGATCCCTTAATTATGATATAATGCCTTTCTTCATCTTTTGTTACAGTATTTTAAAGTCTCGATTGTCTGATATAAGTATGGCTATTCTGGCTTTCTTTTTGTGACCATTAGCATGATAGGTGTTTCTCCATCCCCTTACTTTCAATCTTAAGGTGTCTTTAGGTCGAAAATGGGTCTCTTGGGATGTGGAGAAATGGGAACCCTATTGCACTGTTGGTGGGAATGCAAATTTGTGCAGTCACTCTGGAAAACAGTGTGGAGGTTCCTCAAAAAATTAAAAATAGACCTACCCTATGACCGAGCAGTAGCACTGCTAGGAATTTACCCAAGGGATACAGGAGTACTGATGCATAGGGGCACTTGTACCCCAATGTTTATAGCAACACTCTCAACAATAGCCAAATTGTGGAAAGAGCCTAAAGTCCATCAACTGATGAATGGATAAAGAAATTGTGGTTCATATACACAATGGAGTACTATGTGGCAATGAGAAAGAATGAAATATGTCTGTTTGTAGCAACGTGGATGGAACTGGAGAGTGTGATGCTAAGTGAAATAAGCCATACAGAGGAAGACAGATACCATATGTTTTCACTCTTATGCGGATTTTGAGAAACTTAACAGGAACCCATGGGGGAGGGGAAGAAAAAAAAAAAGAGGTTAGAGTGGGAGAGAGCCAAAGCATAAGAGACTCTTAGAAACTGAGAACAAACTGAGGTTTGAGGGGGGTGGGAGGGAGGGGAGGGCTGGTGATGGGTATTGAGGAGGGCACCTTTTGGGATGAGCACTGGGTGTTTATGGAAACCAATTTGACAATAAATTTCATAAAAAAATAATAAAATGGGTGTCTTGTAAACAGCATATAGATGGATCTTGTTCTCTTATCCATTCTGTTACTCTATGTCCTTTGATTGGTTTCTTTAATCCAGTGACATTTATAGTGAGTCCTGAAAGATAGGAATTTATTGCCATTATGTTGCCTGTGGAGTTGGAGTTTCTGGTGGTGTTCTCTGTTCCTTTTTAGTCGTTGTTGCCTTTGGTCTTTTTGATTTTTGTTTTGTTTTGTTTTGTTTGTTTGTTTGTTTGGTCTTTTTTTCCCTTTGAGTGTCACCCTTAAAATTTCTTGAAGGTCTGGTTTAGTGGTCACAAACTCCCTTAATGTTTGTTTGGCTGGGAAACTTCTTATCTCTCCTTCTATTTTGCATGACAGTCTTGGTGGATAAAGAATTCTTGGCTGCATATTTTTATCTTCAGCATATTGAATATATCCTGGCACCCCTTGCTGGCCACCAGGTTTCTGTGGATAAGTCTGCTATGACATGATTTGTCTTCCCTTGTAGGTTAAGGACTTTTTTTCCCTTTCTGCTTTCATGAGTCTTTCCTTGCCTGAGTATTGTGTGAATTTGAAGATGATATGCCTTGTTGTTGGTCAGTTTTTGTTGAATCTAATGGGAGTTCTTTGTGCTTTCTTTTTTTTTTATGTCTGTGTCTTTCTTTTTTTTATGTCTGTGTCTTTCCCCAGTTTAGGAAAGTTTTCTGCTATGATATGCTCACATAACTTTCTATCCCTTTTTCTCTCTCTTCGTCATCTGGGACTGCTATGACTCTGATGTTATTCCTTTTTCATGAGTTACTGAGTTCTCTGATTCTTATATAGTGCTCTTTTGCCTTAGACTCCCCTTTTTTCCTTCATTTTTTCTTCATAAGCTTGTCCTCTATATCAGTGATTCGCTGCTCTGATTCATCTATCTTTGTTGCCATGGTACCCATTCAAGATTGCAGCTTGTTTATAGCATGTTTTGTTTCATCTTGACTAGATTTTACTTCTCTTATCTCCACAGAAAGGGATTCTAATCCATTTTCAACCACAGCTAGTATTCTTGTTATCGTTCCTCTAAATTCTGGTTGAGACATCTTGCTGGTATCTGTGTTGATTACGTCTCTGGCTGTCATTTCTTCCCGTTCTTTCTTTTGGATTGAATTCCTTCATTTCATCTTTTTGAAGGAAGAAAATGAATTAATAATGTAAAAATATAAAAATTTAAAAAAAACACAAAAAATTCAAACAAAAGATGCTATATCCTAAGTGAGTTTTGTTCTTGTTGTTGAAAGAAGCTTGACATATTAGTGAAAACAGGGAAAGAGAGGAAAGGAAAAAAAAAAAGGAAAAAAAAGGTTTGAAAATTTGAAAAAATGGATACAATGATATAGAATAAAATGAAATAAAGTAAAATTGAATTGAAAAATTTTTCAGAAAGTAAAAACTATAGTAGGAAAAGATTAAAGAAAAATCTTTTTATTTTCTTTTTTTTCTTTTTCTTTTTCTTTTTTTTTATGAAATTTATTGTCAAATTGGTTTCCGTACAACACCCAGTGCTCATCCCAAAAGGTGCCCTCCTCAATACCCATCACCCACCTCCCCTCCCTCCCACCCCCTATCAACCCTCAGTTTGTTCTCAGCTTTCAACAGTCTCCTATGCTTTGGCTCTCTCCCACTCTAACAAGAAAAATCTTTTTAATAAAAATGTAATTTAAATAATTTTTTTCTCCTTTATTCAAGAATTTGCATAGAAAAGAAAAAGGGAAATAAATGGAACAGATGGACCAGTGAAGAGATTTAAATATGATTCTAATCACATGCACTTTCCCCTATAAATTAAATTATGAAGCAGTTTATAGGTCATAAACTAAGCAGGTGGAGATACTGGTTGTGTTCCTGAGGAGTGAGGAGTGAGGTTGGCCCAGTTGGTCATGGTTTAGTGTAACAGAATTGTTGTCTACTAGATGGGCTGCTTAGCTTCCTGGGGTGGATTGCTTTGGTGCGTGTAGGTGTGTATGTACATGCGCAAGAAAGGTGAAAATGGCGTCACCCAGCTACCCAGTCTTTAGCATCAGAATCTGTACTCTTCCTGACCAGCAATCAAGTCCCCTCCTTGTCTCCAGCTTCTGCCCACTCCCCCCTTCTACACTGTCCATGACCAAGCTGTCAGACTACCAGGTGGCACCTCCCTCCTGAGTTTTATCTCAGATGCGGCTGTGTTTCCCAACCCCTTACTTCTGTGGGACTGTGGCTTTCACCTATTCCAACCATCTGGGGGAGGTTCTCACCAAGCAATTGCCAGCCAGCTCTCTGGAATGTTTGTGAGACCGTGCTGTTGCTTATGGACCATGCTGGAGACCGGCTGTGTCCCTGCCCACTCCAGAAAAAGTTCACATGATTGTGTAGCAGCAGCGTTTCAGGGATTATGGAAAATCACAACACACATCTGGTGCCAGGCTTCACCCTTCATGACCTTGTTCCAGCACCAGCTAATGTGGTTGTTCTCCAGGGTCCTATGGGAACTTTGCCTATGGGGTAGCCACACAGCCTCTATCCAATGTCCTCCCAGCAGGGGAACTTCCTCTCCCCATGTGACCTGACGACCCCTTGGGCTTGCTCTCTGCTCCTGGGGTCACCCTTACCACCAGAGCACAGCCAGGTATCGAGCTGCGGAATTTCAGACTCTGCATTCCCTTGTTTATAAAGTCTTAATGGAATTTAACCCCTCTCCTTTCTCCTTTCTCCCTTTTTTGTTCAGTCCCTTATGCCTGTTTCCACTCTTATACCTTCTCTCCAGCCTAGCTTCTTTAAGTGTGTGTGTGGGTGCTTTTCCTGTACTTTCCCTGCTCCCTGTCCTTTCCCTGCAAGCAAAAACAGCTCCCTGCCCTCTGTAGCTTCTCTTTCCTCCAGTTCACCTCTCTGCTCTGTGTGCCTGTTGAGTTTGTGGTTCAGGATTTGCATATTGTTGTGTTAATCCTCAAATAAGTTTTCTAGGTGTACAAGAGGATTTAGTGTTTATCGGGCTGCATATCAGGGATGAGAGATGCAAAAAAAAAGCCTTGCATCCTGTTGCAATCTTGGTCCCTCCCTATTTTATTTAAATTTTGATTTATTTTTGATTTATTTCAGTAATAGAATTTTTTTGTTAAAATTTTCAAAAATGTTTATTTATTTTTGAAGAGAGAGAGAGATGAAGCAGGAATGGTGGAGGGGCAGAGAGAGGGGGAGACACAGAATGGGAAGTAGGCTCTAACTCTGAGCTGTCAGTACAGAGTCTGACGTGGGGCTCAAACCCACAGACCAGATCATGGTCTGAGCCGAAGTTGGATGCTCAACTGACTGAGCCACTCAGGCACCCTAGCAGTAGAATTTTTTTTAAATATTCATTTTTCTTTAAAATTTACTTATTTATTTTGAGAGAAAGAGAGGGACAACATGCATAGAGGAGGCAGATAGAGGGAGAGGGAGAGGGAGAGGGAGAGGGAGAGAGAGAGGGAGGGGGAGGGAGAGAGAGAGAGAGAGAGAGAGAGAGAGAGAGAGAGAGAGAGAGAGAGAATCTCAAACAGGCTCTGCACTGAGAGCTGTGGAGTCCAATGTGGGACTAGAACTCATGATCCGTGAGTTCCTGACCTGATCTGAAACCAAGAGTTGGTTGCTTAATTGACTGTACCACTCAGGTGCCCTTAAGTGTGTATTTTTTTAAAGAGAGAGAGTGTGAGCAAGAGAGAGACAGAAAGAGAGAGGGATGGAAGATCAGAAGGAGGCTCTTTGCCAAGAGCAGAGAGCCTGATTTGGACCTGGAACCATGAGCTGAGTGGATGTTGGACACTTAACTGACTGTGCCACACAGGCACCCCTGTTTCAGAAGTAGAATCCAGTGATTCATTACTTACATATAACACCCAGTGCTCGTCACAAGTACCCTCCTTAATGCCCATCCCCCATCTAGCCCATCCCCCATCTTCCTCTACCCCATCAACCTTTAGTTTGTTCTCCTTTAGCCTCTTGTGGTTTGTTTCTTTTTTCTTAATTGTTTTCACCCTCCCATATGTTCCTTTTTTTGTTTCTTAAAGTCCACCTAGGAGTGTACTCATATGATGTGTCTTTTTCTGACTGACTCATTTCGCTTAGCATAACACACTCTAGTTCCATCTACGTGGTTGCAAATGGCAAGACACCATTCTTTTTGATTGTTGAGTAATTTAATATATATATATGTATATATATATGATCTATATCTATATCTATATAGAAAAGAGACATAGATAAATAGATATCATCTAAGAAGATATATAGATATATGGATAAATATCTATATCTATATCTATATCTATCTATATACCTTCTTTTTTTCTATTCATGTTTTAATTTAAATTCTCATTAGTTAACATACAATGCTATATTGATTTTAGGGGTAGAATTCAGTGATTCATCACTTCCATACACACCCAGTTCTCATCACAAGTACCCCCCTAATGCCCATCAGGCATCTAACCCATCTCATACCCATGTCCCCTCTCAGTTTGTTCTCATGTTTAAGTCTCTTATGATTTGTTGCCCTCTCTCTTTTAACCCCCTCCCATATGTTCATCTGTTCTGATTCTTAAATTCCACAAAAGAGTAAAATCATATATTTGTCTTTTTATGACTGACTAATTTTGCTTAGCACACTCTAGCTCCTTTCATGTGGTTGAAAATGGCAAGATTCCTATATTTTTGATGGGCAAGTAATATTCCATTATGTATATACACACATACACACACACACACACACACACACACACACACACACACCACTTCTTATCCATTCATCAGTTAATGGACACTTAGGCTCTCTCCATAATTTGGCTATTGTTGATTATGCTACTATAAACCTGTGAGTGTATGTACCTCTTCAAATCTGTATTTTTGTATCCCATGGGTAAATAACTAGTAGTGTAATTGCTGGGTCATAGGGTAGGTCTATTTTACATTTTTGAGGAACCACCATACTATTCTCTAGAGTGGCTATACCAGTTTGCATTCTTACCAACAGTTTAAGAGGGTTCCCTTTTATACATATTCTCACTAACATGTATTGTTTTCTGAGTTGTTATTTTTAGCCATTCTGACACGTGTGAGGGGGTATCTCATTGTGGTTTTGATTTGTATTTCACTGATGATGAGTGATGTTGAGCATATTTTCATGTGTCTGTTAGCCATCTGGATGTCTCTTTTGGAGAAATGCCTGTTCATGTCTTCTGCCCATTTCTTAAGTGGATTATTTACCTTTAAGTTGTTGAGTTTGATACGTTCTTTTTAGATTTTGGAACAAGCCTTTTATCCAATATATCATTTGCAAACATCTCTTATTCTGTAGGCTGCCTTTTAGTTTTGTATGCAAAGGATGTTTATGTTGAAGAAGTCCCATTTTGGCTTTTGTTTCCCTTGCCTCTGGAGACATGTCTAGTAGGAAGTTGAGATGGCCAAGGTCAAAGAGGTTGTTGCCTGTGTTCTCCTCTAGGATTTTGATAGTGTCTTGTCTCACATTTAGGTATTTCATCTATTTTGAATATATTTTTGTGTATGGTGTAAGAAAGTGGTCCAGTTTCATTCTTCTGTATGCCACTTCTGTATGCCAGTTTTCCCAACACCACTTGTTAAAGAGATTGTATTTTTTCCTTTGGATACTTTTTCCTGCTTTGTTGAGGATTACTCGGCCATATGTTGGGGATCCATTTCTGGGTTCTCTATTCTGTTCCATTGATCTATGTGTCAGTTTTGTGCCAGTATTATACTATCTTGATGATTATAGCTTTGTCATAGTACTTCAAGTCCGGAATTGTGATGATTCCAGCTTTGATTTCTTTTTCAACATTACTTTGACTATTCAGGGTCTTTTGTGGTTCCATACAAATTTTGGAATGAATTGTTCTATCTCCGTGAAAAATTCTGGTGTTATTTTGATAGGGACTGCAATGAATGTGTAGGTTGCTATCAAAATTTTAACCACATATTTTCTTCCAACTCATGAGCATGTAATCTTTTCATTTAATTTTTTTTAAGTGTTTATTTATTTGTGAGAGAAGGAGAGAGAGAGTGTGAGTGGGGCAGGAGAAGAGAGAGAGAGAGAGGGAGATGCAGAATTTGAAGCAAGCTCCAGCCTCCAAGCTGTCAGTGCAGAGCCCAATGTGTGGCTGAAACTCATGAACCATGAGTTCATGACCTGGGCTGATGTCGGATACTTAATTGACTGAGCCACCCAGTGCTCCATGAGCATGGAATGTTTTTCTAATTCTTTGTGTCTTATTCAATTTATTCATAAGTGCTCTATAATTTTCAGCATGTGGATCTTTTACCTCTTTGGTTACGTTTGTTCCTTTTTCTTACGATTTTTGGTGTAATTATAAATTAAATGAATTCGTTGATTTCCCCTTCTGCTGCTTCATTATCGGTGTATAGAAACGAAACTGATTCCTGTATGTCGATTTTATATCTTGCGACTTTGCCGAATTCATGAATCAGTCCTAACAGTTTTTTGTAGAGTCTTTTGAGTTTTCCATGTAAAGTATCATGTCATCTGTGAAGAGTGAGAGTTTGACTTATTCTTTGCCAATGTGTATACTTTTTATTTCTTTCTGCTGTCTGATTGCTGAGGTTAGGAGTTCCAGTGCTATGGAAAAGAATAGTGATGAGAGTGGACATCCCTGTGGTGTTCCTGATCAGGGGGAAATCTATGTTTGTCCCCCTTGAGGATGATATTAGCTGTGGGTCTTTCATATATGGCTTTTATGATGTTGAGGTATGTTCCTTCTATCCTGATTTTCTTGAGTGTTTTAATCAAGAAAGGATGCTGTGTTTTGTCAAATGCTTTTCCTGTATCGATTGACAGGATCATATGGTTCTTATCTTTTCTTTTGTTAATGTGATGTATCTCATTGATTGATTTGCAAATATTGAACCAGCCCTGCAGCCCAGGAATGAATCCCATTTGATCATGGTGAATAATTCTTTTAATATGTTGTTGAATTCGATTTGCTAGTATCTTGTTGAGAATTTTTGCATCCATATTCATCAGGGATATTGGCCTGTCGTTCTATTTTTCTGCTGGGTCTCTGTCTGGTTTGGGGATCAAAGTAATGCTGGCTTCATAGAATGAGTCTGGAAATTTTCGTTCCCTTTCTATTTTTTGGAACAGCTTGAGAAGGATAAGTATTATCTCTGCTTTAAATGTCTGGTAGAATTCCCCAGGGAAGCCATCTGGTCCTGGACTCTTATTTGTTGGGAGATTTTTGATAACTGATTCAATTTCTTCGCTGGTTATGGGTCTGTTCAAATTTCCTATTTCTTCCCGTTTGAGTTTTGGAAGTGTGTGGGTGTTTAGGAATTTGTCCATTTCTTCCAGGTTGTCCAGTGTGTTGGCATATAATTTTTCATAGTATTCCCTGATAATTGCTTGTATTTCTGAGCGATTGGATGCAATAATTCCATTTTCATTCATAATTTTATCTGTTTGTGTCCTCTGCATTTTCTTTTTGAGAAGCCTGGCTAGAGTTTTATCAATTTTGTTTATATTTTCAAAAAAATCAACTCTTGGTTTCATTGATCTGCTCTACTGTTTTCTTTTTTTTAGATTCTATATTGTTTATTTCTCCTCTGATCTTTATTATTTCTCTTCTTCTGCTGGGTTTGGGATGTCTTTGCTCTTCTGCCTCTAGTTCCTTTAGGTGTGCTGTTAGATTTTGTATTTGGGATTTTTTTTGTTTCTTGAGATAGGCCTGGATTGCAATGTATCTTCCTCCCAGGACTGTCTTTGCTGCATCCCAAAGCATTTGGATTGTTGTATTTTCATTTTTATTGGTTTCCATATTTTTTAAAAATTTATTCTCTAATTGCCTGGTTGACCCATTCATTCTGTGGTAGGGTGTTCTTTAACGTCTATACTTTTGGAGGTTTTCCAGAATTTTTCCTGTGGTTGATTTCAAGTTTCATAGCATTGTGGTCTGAAAGTGTGCATGGTATAATCTCAATTCTTTTATACTTATTAAGAGATATTTTGCAACCCAGTATGTGAACTATCCTAGAGAATGTTCCATGTGCACTTGAGAAGAAAGTATATTCTGATGCTTTGGGATGCAGAGTTCTAAGTATATGTGTCAAGTCCATCTGATCCAATGCATCATTTAGGGCCCTTGTTTCTTTATTGATTCTCTGTCTAGATGATCTATCCATTGTTGTAAGTGGAGTATTAAAATCCCCTGCAATTACCACATTCTTATCAATATGTTTGCTTATGTTTGTGATTAATTATATATTGGGGGGCTCCCGTATTTGGCACATAGATATTTATAATATTTAGCTCTTCCTGATGGATAGAGCCTGTAATTATTATATAATGCCCTTCTTCTTCCCTTGTCACAGCCTTGAATTTAAAGTCTACTTTGTCTGATGTAAGTATGGCTGCTCTAGCTTTCTTTTGCCTTCCAGTAACATGATAGATAGTTCTCCATCCTCTCACTTTCAATCTGACGGTGTCCTCAGGTTTAAAATGAGTCTCTTGTAGACAGCAAATAGATGGGTCTTTTTTTTTTTAATCCATTTTGTATCCTATGACTTTTGGTTGGACATTTAGTCCATTTACATTCAGGGTTATTTTTGAAAGATATGGGTTCAGAGTCATTGTGATGTCTGTAGGTTTCATGCTTGTAGTGATGTCTCTGATACTTTGTGGTCCTTGCAATATTTCACTTACAGAGTCCCCCTTAGGATCTGTTGTAGGGCTGGTTTAGTGGTGATGAATTCCCTTGGTTTTTGCTTGTTTGAGAAAACCATCTTTCCTTCTATTCTGAATGACAGACTTGCTGGGTAAAGGATTCTTGGCTGCATAAATTTTCCATTCATCACATTGAGGGTTTCCTGCCATTCCTTTGTGGACTGTCAAGTTTCAGTAGATAGGTCTGCTGCTTCCCTTATGTGTCTACCTTTGTATGGTAGGGTGTGTTTATCCCTAGCTGCTTTCCGAATTCTCTTTATCCTTGTATTTTGCCAGTTTCACTATGACATGTCATGCAGAAGATCGATTCAAGTTACATATGAAGGGAGTTCTATGTGCCTCTTGGATTTTAATACCCGTTTCCTTCCTTACATAGTAGAAGTTCTCAGCAATGATTTGTTCAAGTATAACTTTAGCCCCTTTGTCTCTTCTTCTTCTGGAATTCCTATGATATGGATATTGTTCCGTTTTACTGAGTCACTTAGTTCTCTAATTCTCCCCTTGTACTCTTGGAGTTTTTTATTTCTTTTTCTCAGCTTCCTCTTTTTCCATAATTTTGCCTTCTAATTCACCTATTCTCCCCTCTGCCTCTTGAATCTGTGCTGTAGTCGCCTCCATTTTATTTTGCACCGCATTTATAGCATTTTTTAATTCCTCATGATTATTTTTTAGTCCCTTGGTCTATGTAGCAATAGATTCTCTGCTGTCCTCTATGCTGTTTTCAAGCCCAGCGATTAATTTTATGACTATTACTCTAAATTCTTGTTCCGTTATGTTGCTTAAATATGTTTTGATCAATTCGTTACCATTGCTACTTCCTGGAGTTTCTTTTGAGGAGAATGCTTCCATTTCATTATTTTGGCTAGTTTTTTTGTCCTTTATGTGTTTTAAAAGCTTGTTGTGTGCTCTGCACCTGCGAGCACTGCTCTATTAAAGGAGGGCCATACACTGTCCAGGGCCTGTCCCTTCAGGAGGTGTTTTTTCCGAGATTGTACTTGCTCTGTGTTGTTGTGACTTTGGTTATTTTATTACCCTGCTCGTAGTGGTATTTTGGATCCTCCACAAGGTGTGCTTTGATTTGTTCCTTGGAGTAGCCCTGTAAAGGAAAACAGATAGACAAACCGGGGCCAAAAACACTCAAACACATAAAGAAATAAGACAAACAAACAAATAAACGAAAACAAAAAACTAAAGACTAAAAAAAAAACCCAAACACCGACTACACGTTAAGAAGGGGTGCAGGCGGTGCTGTTGGAAGAGCAGATACAAAGAGAGGAATGACCGGAGGAGGGGGAAGAAGAAAAAATAAACATTGACTAGGCAGAGAGACTAAGGCTTAATGCAGAGAGAGAGAGAGAGAGAGAGAGAAAGGAGTGTAAAGAAGGAGATGTAGAACATGTATCAAGAGAATGGATTAAATATGTCTGTTTAGAGAAACCAGTAACCAGAGTTACCAGCTGAGGGGAGGGAAGAGATAAGGAGGAGAAATGGGGGGAAGAATATATGTATATATCCAGAATTGACCTAGAGTGAATCCGGGCAATGGTGCTGCGCTTGTGGGGGAGTCAGTGTCCACAGGGTCTGTGCCACTCTGGTTGATAGACAGTTACCCAATGCGAAGGGGCGTGGTTTGGGGCAACTGGACCCACCTCCACTATGGTCCCAGGGAGTGACCCCTGAGTCTCCATCTTAGTGTTGGTGTTTGTTGGGGGGGGGGATGGTGATCCCCCAGTCTCTTTTCCATGGTGCCAGACCTGGTGGACTCTGTTTGAGTCGCCCTCACTGTGCCGCAGGTGCAGACAGGATTCAAAGTCCCACTTTGTGCACTCTGGCACTGGGGGAGCACCTCTCAGTGTGGCGGATATAAGGTCCCAGCTGGCTTTGTCTGTGCTGCCTGCACTTCAGGGAGGACTGCCTTCTTCTACTGCCAACTGAGCCCCGGGGATGGCAGACACAGGCAGACACAGGCAGGCTTTGTCTTTTCCCACAGCACTCCAGGGAGATAGCTGCCTTTTCCTTTTCTTTCTCTTGTCCAGATGCAGTCCTACACTTCCCTAGCTGCTCTTTCTTTTCCTTTTGTCTCTCTGCAGAAGGGGGTCCCTCCGCTCCATGCCCAGTTGGCCTTTTTTTTGATCTCCCCTTGTCTGCAGTCACCCACGCATCTTTTCTCCAGCTTTCCCATTTTCTTCCTGGTAGATTCAATCTCTTTTCCTCCCAGGCTCTGGTGTTCAAAGTCCTTTGCCCTCTACACTTCTTTGTTTGAGAGACGCAGGAAGTATGGATCCCCCTACTTCTCTGCCATGTTGCAGATCTTGTTGATCTGGTTTGTGAGTTTCTAGGAGTGTTCCAATATCTTCCAGATGGCCAGTTTTTTGGCAAATCATTTTTCATAGCATTGTCTTCTAATTGTTTGTCTTTCTACAAAGCTGGTTATGATCTCTCCTCCTTTATTCATGATTTATTAATTTGGTTCCTCTCTCTTCTTTTTGAAAAGTCTGGCTAGAGGTTTATCAATTTTGTT
This sequence comes from Neofelis nebulosa, assembly GCF_028018385.1. NCBI lineage: Eukaryota > Metazoa > Chordata > Mammalia > Carnivora > Felidae > Neofelis > Neofelis nebulosa. The sequence continues at coordinate 5,858,676 of NC_080787.1, forward strand.
TATTCTTCCAAAGAACCAACTCTTAGTTTCAATGAACTGGTCTACTGTGTTTTTTTGTTTCTATATCATTTTTTTCTGATCTAATGTTTACTATATCCCTTCTGCTTGCCTTAGGCTTCATGCGGTTCCTTTGCTAGCTTCTTTAGGTGCAAGGTTAGATTGTATATTTGGGACCTTTCTTCTCTTGAGTGAGGCCTGGGAAGAAAAGCATAATAGTAGGTGTGTAATTCTCTCTGTCCTCAGGACATCCAGAGTGTCAGTTCTCCCCATAACCATCAGGATGGGATCTACCTGGTATGTGAATACCTGAGAACATCCAAGTCCAAGAATGTTTTTAGCAGGAGGTAGTTTATCTCCTTAGGCAGAACATGATGAATGAAACTGGAAGTTATGGATCTTTGAGAAATGGCCACAAAGTACCCATCAATTTTCTTCCATTTTTCTTATTGAGTATTTGTTAGTCTCCTGATAAACTCAAAATCAATTTGAGCTTAAATGCAAATACTAGCTGAATTTAAGTACACCATGTACACATATTAACAACACAGGTAATTTTTTTACAGTATTTGAGGACGCCATTAAAACCAATGGTTATAAAATGTACAGTGTTTTACAGGATTTGAGTTTTTTCCCCCTAACCACATTAGAAGTTTGATAGAATTTGGTGGCCCTTTTTTATATTCATGCTAAAGATTAGATGTGCTTAATTATTAGCTCTGTGATCCTGTATAATTCATTGTGAATGAAATTAAATGAAAAATGTATTTACATATTTACATTTAAAATTAAGCAAGTGAATGGATTCTTCCTTACATATTTATATGTCCATATTTTGGGCAGTTGTGAGGAAAAAACCTTAAGTGTTTTGTAACACTGCTAGGTCATTCACAGATGGGAGCTAAGGTAGCTAGGGAGGTCTAGGGAGTCATTGTCCCTGTGAGATATGTGAACTAATAGAAGAGACAGATTAGGTCTCCTCTGGCATTGTTCTCCAGAGTCATGTCCCTGAGGATTGCCATGTCTGGGCAGCTCAGGGACATGGGCTCATTAAGAGTGTGGGGCATCCGTTCCCCAGAGACATCAGCAGGGGAGGGACTTGATTCTCTGTGCAAGCCCAGCCAGAGTTCAGAAACACGGAACCCTCTCACATGCTCGTAAGGGTCTCACTGTTGCATAGGCAGGTCACTGTAGTCAGGACACCATACTTCGAGTCTGTGACTGCCTTCATCCTCTATGTCCGAGAGGCAAAGTGCATATCTCTAGTGTCACATGAAGACCTGCGAAGTCATCCTGAGAAGGTGTCCTTTCCCTTAAGAAAAAGTTATGGATGAGCCTGGCTGGTACAGTCAACCTTTGTATTTACTGCAGACACTGATTCTGCATGTCCATTTTCCTATCCCCAGAACTGCATTTAGGCAGTAACTTGGAGAGGAGTTAGGGAAATAGCTTTGAATCCACAGGGAAGGTGAATAAAGGTGAGTGAAATATTACTTGGTTGCTGCGTTGCTGTAGGAATCGACAAGTTAATTTCCAGTTGCAATTGTTCTTGAAACAAAAAAAGAGCTAAATGGTTTGCATATGGTCAATTGTCTAGTGCAACAGACTGTGGAAGTTCACAAAATTTAAGAACTAAATGTAATTGTTCATTATAGAGGCCACCAAGTCATTCCTAGACATTTGATTCTATTGTAGTACATGCATCGCCCCACTCTGTGCACATGTGGAAAATAATTAGATATGCATGTTTAGTGGGAATAACATTTGCATTCAGAAATAGATTAGTAGAGAATCTATATGTGTAAAACTATCAGATTGTATGCCTCCATGCTTTCCCTTTGTTCCATATTGTCTATGAAATTAGATAATATTTCCTCTCTATGCTAAAATCATATCAGTATTTATTAATTTAAATATTTATTTTCTCCCTTACCAGTTACCAATATATATAAAATATGTATGAAGTTTTTAACTGCTATGTTGAAAATTACATCAAGGAAGATCCATTTGGTGTATATTCTGTCCATGCATCTTTATTTTCATTTTATTGTTAAGAAGAAAGCTGATCCTTCAAGTGCATATAAGTAACCAAATGATAGGAAAAAGTAACAAAAAACCTGAATGTTTTACTTGACACAGTGTGTTGTGTGTTTGTGTGTGTGTGGGGGCATGTGTGTTTCTGTGTGTGTGGTTGCACTTAGGTGATGTGTAAAGCACACGAGTTTCCATCCTTCTATCCTTGCACACGATCACGAGTAGACTCTCATATGAATGCTGTTGGTGACCTGCTCATACGCTCTTTACCTGCTGGGGCTCCAATCTAAACACTACTTGTTATGAGTATGGGCTCCAAGGTTCACAGCCATTCCCTTCTTGAGAGAATTGTCCTCAGCTGAAAGGGAACCACATTGCCAGGTGGTCTGGGGAACATGGTGGGAGCAGCTCACAGCCAGTGACAGACTATGGGATGTACAAAAGGTGCCAACGCCAAGGCAGGACTGAATCTGATGCAATTCATGCTCCAGAGTCATGCTGTCCAATTCAGTAGTAAGTACCCACAGGAAGCTATTTAAATTTAAATTTATTAAAATTACATAAAGTGTACCATTCAGTTTCTTAGCTAGGATATTTTATTTTTATTCATTTAAAAAATTTTAAAAATGTTTATTCTTGAGAGAGAGAGAGAGAGAGAGAGAGAGACAGACAGACAAGAGTGTATGCAGGGGAGGGACAGAGAGAGATACAGAATCTGAAGCAGGCTCCATTCTCTAAGCTGTCAACACCAAGCCTGACGTCGCGCCCTAACCCACAAATCATGAGATCATGCCATGAGCCAAAGTTGGATGCTTCACCGACTGAGCTACCCAGGCACCACGATTTCTTGGATAGGACATTTTAAATGCTCAGGTATGACAGGTAGAGAGTGGGCATAGTATTGGACACTGAAGACAGAGAATTTCTACCATCACAGATGGATGCTTTTACTGGAGAGTTCTGTCCAGCTTCTCATGGGATCAGACTCCTGCTCTGTTCCACTGGAGACCACATCCTTGCTTAGCAACATTCTCTGCTGTTTTCCTTCCCTCACTCCGTTTATCCCGAGAGCATTCCCTGAAGAAACAACACGCAGTGGAAATCCTACTTCATTGTCTTCCCCATAAAACTTGCCCTACAGCCCTGTCAGTGTTCATCACATCTGTCATTTCCTATCTAGTGATGGCTGCATTCCCCTCATTTGCTCATCCTCCCTCATTCGAGGGCCTGTTCTCATATGTCTGAGGTCACATGAGACCCATGAGACAGAAGCATCAGGCAAGGAACAGCGATTCAGTCGTAGCACTGAGGCTGCGGAAATCTTGCCCCCACTTTTTCAGGATTCATTCAGGAACCGGATAGGGCAGCATGGGTATGTCAAACATATCAGTGAATGTTACATGTTTGAAACAACACCTTAAATGGAGACATTATATTGAGGTCTTTTGTCTTTAAACTGTGTAGTATGCATACTGAGCATCTGGTTTTGTGGACATATGTATTCTTCCACCAAAACATTTAGAGTTACATGTAGCATTGAACACTTAGGGTAATTGCTCTATTACCTTAGGTCTGTCAGTACCAAGCATTTAACGTCTTTCATTTGATGCCTGTTTTCTTGTTATTGTAAATTGAGTTCTTGTGAGGTGTCATTTCAAGTAAATACTTTTTTGATGGTAATTATTACATAGAATGCCACTTTTTAATTTTGCAAGATCTGTTTTTATTTTAACTAATAATTTTTTCTCTCTCTATATAACATATGTCCTTTTCAAGTATTTTTTTGTGTGCAAAGTAACAATTTATGTGTAATATTCATAACTGGATTTCCTGTATCAGATTATTTCATGACAGCTGCATTCTACATTCATATATATGTATATATAAAATTAATATAAATGTATTAAAACCCACCCATACACATATAATATTGTAAAACAGCAAGAAATTTGTACAAGTTCATTTCACCACCTCTTTATGTTTTCTCAACTGTCTTCCTAGTCCTTATCCATATGGACTATTAAAATATATCGTTATTTTATTCTAATGGTTCAGTATTATATTGGTATTTTGTTTGGATGAGTTAGCATTTTCTGTTTGCTCTCCTTCATTTTCATGAGTGTTTCCTTTGTCAGGCAATTTAAATAGTTTGCCAGCCGGGCTCTTGGTGGCTAAGTTGGTTAAGCCTCTGACACTTGATTTTGGCTCAGGTAATGCTCTCAGAGGTGTGAGGTCGGACTCTGTGCTGACAGTGGGGAGCTTGCTTGGGAATTTCTCTCTGGGTCTCTCCTCTCTCCCTCTCCATCTCACTCTGTCCCTCCCCTGCTTGTGTTCACTCCCTCTCACACAAAATAATAAATAAACTGAAAAATTAAAGCAATAAAAATTTGTCAGCAATGTGTTTCAGATGGATGTGTGTATATTTGTGCACGTGTGCATGAGAACGAACCACGGATTGTTTTTATTTGCTCTTCTGAGAAGGTGTTAAGGAGGGGATAGTCCCTGTTGTTGCATATTTAGACTGTGCCTGATACCTTTATAATGAATTCTATTAAGAAATTGTTGGTGCATAGATTCTGTTTTGTGGATACCACTGCTCAATCTTTATAGGAAATCGAAGGAGGTATAAAACAGTGTGAATTACCACATCCTTTATTCCATTTCTATGAACATTTATTTTATGCCAGTTTTGTACCCGTTTCTTTCACACATTGGTTTGAAAGAAACTTGCGTCATATTTTAAAACTCTTGGAAGAGTTAAAAATGTGTTGGATGCCTACCCTTGTGAATATGATAGAACTGAAATACTCGTGTCCTGATGCCTCTTTCGTTGGTATGTTACTATGCTCATTCAGTACTGCGCAGCTGGATGGAAATGGTCATCAGATGAGCCTTAGAGCCTTAGAGCCTTAGAGCTGGCATTGTGTTTGATCTAGTGTGACTGTCTCTGCAGGCTAGCTTCCAGAATGGTGATCATTCATATAATATAGATGGGTGTTGGAGAGTTTGTATACTACCAATATATCCTTTCCTTTAGGCCTTTCCTTGTACTACATTAAGGTATGCATTATAGCTCTGCGACTTGTCATGGCTTTGAGAATGTATCTGTGTTTATCCCTATATATTTAACCAAGTAATTATTTTATCCTAGGAAGTGATGCAAATCATTACATTTTGTGCATAGATTACCCATTTGGATAATGCTTTAAAAAGTTCCGATTAGAATGGTGATATGGAGTAATCCCACCTCTTTGAGGAATTTTACGAAGGTTGGTGTAATTACTCTAATGGAGTAATGTGTGAAACAAAAATCTGCAGAAGGAAGAGTTGAGTGTTGGCCCCTGGATTTTAGAGTTCTGATTCCAAAGGACTCTGCACAGCCGATGAATTTTCAGAGTTCCTGTTAAATTGGCATGGTAATTTTAAGCATCTTTGGGGTTAACGTTAAGCACTGTTTGAATGGTGTTGTTGTCAGGTTTTCTCTCACTGAGTATTTGTTTTACTTCCACACACACACAAAGAAACCTGATATTTGTTTGTATGCAGAACTAGCAGCGATGTGTTGAATGTAACTGAATTCTTTGTAGAAATATACTCTAGGTCATAAATTCCTGTAACTGAATTTATTTTCGAGATCATGTTGTATCATGACCTGTGCCATGTGTGGTTTGTATATTCCAGTTGTGTGCAATTATGAGATACATATGAAAAATAATGAATCTGGGGTGCCTGGGTGGCTCAGTCGGTGAAGGGTCTGACTTCGGCTCTGGTCAAGATCTCACTGTTCGTGAGTTCAAGCTCCATGTTGGGCTCTGTGCTGACAGCTAGGAGCCTGGAGCCTGGTTGAGTTCTGTGTCTTCTTCTCTCCCTGCTTTCCCCACTTCCACTCTGCCTTTGTCTCTCTCTCAAAGATAAGTAAACATTAGAAAAAGTTTTTAAAAAAATGATGACTCACTCTGTGTGCAACACTTTCCTATTCTTTCTGATTTCCCTCCCTCTTTTCCCTTATCCCAGTTTTCTCTGAAATGCACACATATTTTTATTTTATTTCATTTATTTTATTGATTTTAAATTCTCTTTTTATTTTTTTGAATTTACATCCAAATTAGTTAGCATATAGTGCAACAATGATTTCAGGAGTACATTCCTTAGTACCCCTTACCCATGTAGCCCATCTTCCCTCCCACAACCCCTCCAGCAACCCCCAGTTTGTTCTCCATATTTATGCGTCTCTTCTGTTTTGTCCCCCTACCTGTTTTTATATTATTTTTGCTTCCCTTCCCTTATGTTCATCTGTTTTGTCTCTTAAAGTCCTCATATGAGTGAAGTCATATGATTTTTGTCTTTCTCTGACTAATTTCACTTAGCGTAATACCCTCCGGTTCCATCCACGTAGTTGCAAATGGCACGATTTCATTCTTTTTTGATTGCTGAGTAATACTCCACTGTATGTTTATACCACATCTTTATCCATTCATCCATCGGTGGACATTTGGGCTCTTTCCGTACTTTGGCCATTGTTGATAGTGTTGCTATAAACACGGTGGTGCACACACATATTTTATAGTTCTTTCAGCCTACTAGGCTGAGACTGAAAGACATTTTGTACCTATGACTGATGCAGACACAGGTCCATTATTTGATTTTTCTTACATTAAATATTATGATTTTCTTTTCTGATACTATAGAATTAATTAATATGAACGATGGCAATTTCATGAGTCCATAATTTATTCAAAGAGTTACTTATACAATCCCATGCCCTGTCTTATAATATGTTAAATTCACATCCTGCCAACATTTTATTGCTTTGAAGATTGCTTTTAAAAATTGCTAAATGCTTGGTCTTGACAGGAAACATGTAGTAAGAAAGAATGGAGCAGAAAAATGGAAGTTCTTTCACTGGCTTTATCCTGCTGGGTTTCTCTGACCGGCCTCAGCTGGAGCGAGTCCTCTTTGTGGTTCTTCTGATCTTCTATCTGCTCACCCTGCTGGGAAACACGAGCATCATTGCGTTGTCCCGCCTGGACCCACACCTGCAGACTCCCATGTACTTTTTCCTGTCCAACCTAAGCTTTCTGGACCTGTGTTACACGACCAGCACTGTTCCTCAGCTGCTGGTTCATCTCAGGGGAGCAAACAAGTCTATCTCCTTCGGTGGATGTGTAGCTCAGCTGTTTGTCTCTCTAGGGTTGGGATCCACAGAATGCATACTGTTAGGGGTGATGGCATTTGACCGCTATGCAGCCGTCTGCAGGCCCCTGCACTACACAGTGATCATGCACCCCCGTCTGTGCACCCTGATGGCTTCTGCATCGTGGTTCCTTGGTTTTGCCAACTCCTCATTGCACACGGTGCTCACCTTCCTTGTACCACTCTGTGGGAGAAATAAAATAGACCACTTCTTTTGTGAGGTTCCCCCACTGCTTAAGCTTGCCTGTGTTGACACCACTGTGAATGAGTCTGAGCTCTTTGTCAGTGTGATCATTCTCCTCATACCTGTGGCTTTAATCACGTTCTCCTATGGTCAGATTGTCAAGGCAGTGTTAAGAATAAAGTCAGCTTCAGGACAGAGGAAAGCTTTTGGGACATGTGGGTCCCACTTCACAGTGGTCTCCCTGTTCTACGGCACAGGCATCTACATTTACCTCCAGCCTAGCAACAACTACTCCCGGGATCAGGGCAAGTTCGTTTCTCTCTTCTACACCATCGTCACCCCCATGGTCAACCCCTTTATATATACCCTGCGGAACAAGGATGTGACTGGAGCAATGAAGAAGGCGCTTTGTAGGGGCTATGACTCCAGATGACTCGGTACGGAAGACCCTGTGATGGAACACTTTGAATGTCAGAGCCCCTAAGATTTTGTGTCTGGACCTGTCATCCAACATTTCCCCTGATGACTATCATGAGAATTACCTTATTTCATTGTTTTAAGCAATGAGTGTTCAAACTCTGAATTCATGGATTCAGCAGTGCAAGAGAGATCCCATTTCTAAATATCCTTGACAACACCGGTTGTTTCTTGTGTTGTTGATTTTAGCTATTCTCACATGGGTGAAGTGACATATCGTTGCGTTTTTGGTTTGTATTTACCTGATGATCAGTGATGTTGAGCATGTTTTGACGTGTTTTTTTTTGTCATCATGTTGTCTTCTTTGGAGAATGTCTATTCATGTATTCTGGCCATTTTTAATTGGATCATTTGTATTTTGGTCATTGTATGTGTAAGATCTTTATAAATTACGATATAAACCCTTTATTGGTTATGTCATTTGTCAATATCTTCTCCCATTCAGTAGTTTTCTTTTAACTTTGAAACACAAGTAAGTTTGAAATATTTTTCAAATGATTTTATTCTAGTTTTTTTAATTAAGTGTTTTTACTTATTCATCTTTATCATAAATATTATTTCTTTTTAAAATAAATGTATTTATTTCAATTCATGTTAGTTAACAGATAGTGTTGTATTGGTTGCAGGAGTAAAACTAAGTGATTCATCACTTACATATGAAACCATGTACTCTTCCCAAGAAGTGCCCTCCTAATACCCATCACACGTTTCGCCCATGCCCCCACTCCTCTCTCCTCCAGCAACCCTCAGTTTGTTGTTTGTATGTAAGAGTCTCCTATCGTTTGCCTCCTTCTGTTTTTCTTTTTTTTCCTTCCCTTCTCCTTAGTTAATTTGTTACATGTCTTAAATTCCACATATAAGTGAAATCATGATATTTATCTTTCTCTGATCGATTTATTTCACTCAGCAAAGTACAGTCTAGTTCTATCTATGTCACTGCAAATGGCAAGATTTCATTATTTTTGACTGCTGAGTAATACTCCATCGCATATATTTACCAGTTCTTCTTTATCCATTCATCCATCAATGGACAGTTGGTCTCTTTCCATAATTTGGCTATTGTCGATAGCACTGCTGTTGTGCAGTGAGGTGCATGTGCCCTTTTAAAACAACACACCTGTATCCCTTGGATGAATACCTATTAGTGCAATTGCTGGGTCATAAGGTAGTTCTATTTTTAATTTTTTGAGGAACCCACATAGTGTTTTCCAGAGTGGCTGCACCAGTTTGCATTCCTAGCAGTAGTACATAAGAGATCCTCTTTCTCTGCATCCTTGCCAACATCTGTTGTTGCCTGAGTTGTTAATGTTAGCCATTCTGACAGGGTGAGTTGATATCTCATTGTGGTTTTGATTTGTATTTCCCTGACGATAAGTGATTTTGAACATTTTTTCATGTGTTTGTTAGCCACCTGGATGTCTTCTTTTGGACAAATGTGTATTCATGTGTTTTGCCCATTTCTTCACTGGATTATTCATTTTTTGAGTTTGATAAGGTCTTTATAGATTTTGCATACTAACCCTTTATCTGATATATCATTTGGAAATATCTTCTCCCATTCCGTAGGTTGCTTTTATTTGCTGATTGTTTCCTTCACTGTGCAGAAGCTTTGTATTTTGATAAGGTCCCAATAGTTCATTTTTCTTTCTGTTTCCCTTGCCTCTGCAGATGTGTTGAGTGAGAAAGTTGCTGCTTCCCAGGTCAAAGAGGTTTTTGCCTGCTTTCTGCTCTAGGATTTTGATGGCTTCCTGTCTTACATTTAGGTCTTTCTTCCATTTTGAGTTTATTTTTGTGTATGGTGAAGGAAAGTGGTGAAGGTTCATTTTTCTGTATGTGCTGTCTAGTTTTCCCAGCACCATTTGCTGAAGAGACTTTATTTATTCCATTGGAAATTCTTTCCTTCTTTGTCAAAGATTGGTTGGCCATACATTTGTGGGTCCATTTCTGGGTTCTCTTATTGTGGAGAACACTCAGTTCCATTCATGTGTCTGTTTTTTGTGCCAGTACCATACTGTCTTGATCATTACAGCTTTGTAACACATCTTATTTTTCCCCTCAGAAATGCTTTGTGTGTGTTTATTCATTCCTCAAAACAAGCCTGTGAGGCAGGTGCCATTAATTATTGATAATTGCCCTTTAGCTTTGTAACAATTAGAATCTTGGAACACTGCAGAGAAATGGTAAGGGAGGAATAATCCCCTAATCTCAGCCAGGTGGGAATTCTGGATTTGTCTTGCCTTTTGACTTTTTGTTTTGACTCAATTTCTCTGAGCTTTGTTATCTTCACTGAATATCTCTATTATAATCCTGTTATCAAAAATCATATTGTACCTAGGCACCTGGGTGGCTATTCAGTTAAGCTGTAATACGTCTTGCAGTCCAGCATCGTGATACCTCCAGCTTCGGTTTTCTTTTTCAAGATTGCTTTGTCAATTTAGTTGTTTTCTGGTTCCATACAAATTTTTAGATTGTTCTAGCTCTGTGAAGAATCCGGGTGTTGCTTTGATAGGGATTGCATTGAATATGTTGATTGCCTGAGTAGTATCGACATGTTAACAATCTTTGTTCTTCCCATCCAGGAGTATGGAACATTTTGCCATTTTCTTGTGTGCCTTCCTCAATGTCTTGGATAAATTTTCTATAGTTTTCAGTACATTGATTTTTCACCTGTTTGGTTATGCTTATTTGTGGGTATTTTACGGGTTTTGGTGCACTTGTAAATGGGATCGATTTCCTGATTTCTCTTACTGTTGGTTCATTACTGGTGTTTAGGAATGCAATAGATTTCTGTGCATGGGTTTTACATCCCGCAACGTTGCTGAATTCATGGATCAGTTCTAGAAGTGTTTTGGTGGAATCTTTTGGGTTTTCCACATAGAGTGTCATATCATCTGTGAGGAGTGACTGTGTCTTCCTCCTGGCTTATTTGGATGTCTTTTACTCCTCTGTGTTGTCTGATTTCTGAGTCTAAGACTTCCAATACTATGTTGAATAACAGTGGTGAGAATGGGCATCCCTGTCCTGTTCCTGATCTTAGGGGGAAAGCTCTCAGTTTTTCCCTATTGAGGACGATAGTAACATTAGGTCTTTCATTTACGGCATTTGTGATCTTGAGGTATGAGCCTTCTAGCCCTACCTTTTTGAGAGTTTTTGTCAAGAAAGGATGCTGTATTTTGTCAAATGCTTTCTCTCCATCTATTGAGAGGACCATGTGGTTCTTGTCCTTTCTTTTAGTGATGCGATGTATCACACTGATTGATTTGCAGATATTGAACTAGCCCTGTGTCCCAGGTATAAATCCCACTTGGTCTTGTTGAATAATTCTTTTAATGCATTGGGTGATTTGGCTGGCTATTATCTCATTGAGGATTTTTGCATCCATATTTATCAGGGAAATTGTTCTGTAATTCTCCTTTTGAGTGGGTTCTTTGTCTGATTTTGGAATCAAGGTAATGATGGTCTCATAGAATGAGTTTGTAAGGTTTCCTTCCATTTCTATTTTTGGCATGGCTTCAAAAGAATAGGTGTTAACTCTTCTTAAAATATGTGGTAGAATTCCCCTGGAAAGCCATCCAGCCCTGGACTCTTCTTTTTGGGACATTTTTGATTACTAATTCGATTCCTTTACTGTTTATGGGTGTGTTAAAAGTTTCTGTTTCTTCATGTTTCAGTTTTGGTTATGTGTTTCTAGGAATTTGTCCACTTCTTCTAGATTGCCCATTTTATTGGTGTCTAATTGCTCATAATATTCTCTTATTATTGTTTATATTTCTGCTGTGTTGGTGGTGATCTGTCCTCTGTGATTCTTGATTTTTTTAAAATATTGTTTTAATTGTATTTTGTATTTTTTAAAATTTACATCCAAATTAGTTAGCATATAGTGCAACAGTGATTTCAGAAGTAGATTCCTTAGTGGCCCTTACCCATTTAGCCCATCCCCCCTCCCAGAATCCCTCCAGTAACCCTCTGTTTGTTCTCCATATTTATGAGTCTCTTCTGTTTTGTCCCCCTCCCTGTTTTTATATTTTGTTTCCCTTCCCTTATGTTTATCTGTTTTGTCTTTTAAAGTCCTCATATGAGTGAAGTCATATGATTTTTGTCTTTCTCTGACTGACTGATTTCACTTAGCATAATACCCCCCAGTTCCATCCACATAGTTGCAAATGGCAAGATTTCATTCTTTTTTATCACCGAGTGATACTCGTTTGTATGTATATATATACCACATCTTTATCCATTCATCCATCAATGGACATTTGGGCTCTTTCCATACTTTGGTTATTGTTGATAGTGGTGCTATAAACATGGGGGTGCATGTGTGCCTTTGAAACAGCACACGCGTATCCCATGGATAAATGCCTAGTGGTGCAATTGCTGGGTTGTAGGGTAATTTTATTTTTAGCTTTTTGAGGAAGCTCCATACTGTTTTCCAGAGTGGCTGCACCAGCTTGTATTCCCATGTGATTCTTTATTTTATTTATTTGGGTCCTTTCCTTTATATTTTTGATCAAACTGGATGTGGATTTATCATATTTGTTAACTCTTTCCAAGAGCCACCTTCTGATTCCATTGATCTGTTCTACTGGTTTTTTTTTTGTTTTTTTGTTTTTGATAGCCTTGCTTTCTGCTCTAGTCTTTATTATTTCCTATCTTCTGCTAGTGTGGGGTTTTATTTGCTGTTCTTTTTCCAGCTCTTTAAGGTGTAAGGTTAGACCCTTCTTCCATCTTTAGCAAGGCCTCGATTGCTATATATTTCCCTCTTATGACCACCATTACTACATCCCATAGGTCCTGGGCTATGGTGTTATCATTTTAATCGGCTTCCATGTACTTTTAATTTCCTCCTTAATTTCTTGGTTAGCCCATTCATTAGTTAGTAGCATTGTCTTTAGTCTCCAACTATTTGTTATCCTTCCACCTTTTTTCTTGTGATTGATTTCGAGTTTCATAGTGTTGTGGTGTGAAAATAGGCGCGGTGTGATCTTCATCTTTTTTGCTCATTGAGGGCTGATTTGTGTCCCGGTATGTGATCTATTCTGGAGAACGTCCCATGCGCACTTGAGAGGAATGTGTATTCCGTTACTTTAGGATGAAATAATTCTGAATATATCTGTTAAGTCCATTTCGTGTAGTGTGTCATTCATAATCATTGTTTTTTTGAATTTCTGTTTAGATGATATGTGCGTTGTTGCCAATTGAGTGCTGCAGTCCATTACTATTATGGTATTATTATCAATGAGTCCTTGTGTGTGTGATTAATTGATGTATATTTTGGGTGCCTAACGTTTCGAGCATAAATGTTTACAATTGTTAGATCTTCTTGATGGATAGGCCTGTTAATTATGATATAATGCCCTTCTTGATCTTTTGTTACAGCCTTTATTTAAATTTTTTTAACATTTATTGATTTTTGATTTTTGATAGAGAGAGATAGCATTAGTGAGAGAGGGGCTGAGAGAGAGAGAGAGAGAGAGAGAGAGAGAGAGACAGGGAGACACAGAATCCAGGTACCAGGCTCTGAGCTGTCAGCACAGAGCCCAGTGACGTGCTTGAACTCATGTACTGTGAGATTTTGACCTGAGCAGAAATCAGACACTTAACCGACTGAGCCACCCAGGCACCTCAGTCTTTATTTTAAAATCTAGATTGTCTGATATAAGTATGGCTACTCTGGCTTTCTTTTTGTGACCATTAGTATGATAGATGTTTCTCCATCCCCTTACTTTCAATCTAAGGTATCTTTAGGTCTAAAATAGGTCTCTTGTAAACAGTATATGGATGGATCTTGTTTTCTTATCCATTCTGTTATCCTATGTGTTTTGATTGGAGCGTTTAGTCCAGTATTGCCATTATGTTTCTCGTGGAGTTGGAGTTTCTGGTGGTGTTGTCTGTACCTTTCTAGTCTTTGTTACTTTTGATCTTTTTGGGTTTTGGTGGTTTTTTTTGTTTATTTGGTCTTTTCTCCTCTTAGACAGTCGCCCTTAAACTTTCTTTCAGGGCTGGTTTAGTGGTCATGAACTCCTTGAATGTTTGTTTGTCTGTAAACTTTTTATTTCTCCTTCCATTTTTTTTTTCAACGTTTTTTATTTTATTTTTTTGGGACAGAGAGAGACAGAGCATGAACGGGGGAGGGGCAGAGAGAGAGGGAGACACAGAATCAGAAACAGGCTCCAGGCTCCGAGCCATCAGCCCAGAGCCCGACGCGGGGCTCGAACTCACAGACCGCGAGATCGTGACCTGGCTGAAGTCGGACGGTTAACCGACTGCGCCACCCAGGCGCCCCTCCTTCCATTTTTAATGACAGCCTTGCTGGATAAATCATTCTTGGCTGCATATTTTTCTGACTCAGAACATTGAATATATCCTGGCACTCCTTGCTTGCCTGCCAAGTTTCTGTGGATAGGTCTGCTGTGAACATGATCTGTCTTCCCTTGTAGGTTAAGGATTTTTTTTCCCTTGCTGCTCTCATGATTCTCTCCTTGCCTGAGTATTTTGTGAATTTGACTATGGTATGCCTTGTTGGTGGTCACTTTTGGTTGAATCTAATGAGAGTCCTCTGTGCTTTCTGGATTTTAATGTTTGTGTCTTTCCCCAGGTTAGGAAAGTTTTCCTCTATGATTTGCTCACATAACCTTCTACTCCATTTTCTGTCTCTTCAGCTTCTGGGACTGCTATGATTCTGATGTTATTCCTTTTTAACAAATCACTGAGTTCTCTAATTCTTATATTGTGCTCTTTTGCCTTAGACTCCCTCTTGTTTTCGTGCTTCATGTTTCTCCGTAAGCTTGTCCTGTATAAGTGATTTGCTGATATGTTTCATCTATCCTTGCTGCCATGGCATCCATTCATGATTGCAGCTCAGTTACAACATTTTTTATTTCATCCTGACTAGCTGTTACTTCTTGTATATCCACAGAAATGGATTCTAATGTATTTTTGACTCCAGGTAGTATTCTTATAATTGCGATTCTAAATTCTGGTTCAGACATCTTGCTTGTATCTGTGTTGGTTATGTCCCTGGTTGTGATTTCTCCCTCTTCTTTTTTGGGGGATGAATTTTTTCGTTTCATCATTTTGAAGGAATAAAATGAATCAGGTAGAAAAAATTAAAATTAAAAGAATTGAAATCGAAAAAATATTAAAATTAAAAAATTACACACACACACTCAAATAATTGAATAAATGATGCTATATCCTAGGTGTGTTTTTGTCTGGGTGTTGAAAGAGGCTTGATAGATTAGAGAAAAAAGGGGAAAGAAAGAAGGAAAAAAGGAAAACGTTTGAAAACTTGAAAAAAATGAATAAAATGAAGGAGACTAAGATGAAATAATGGAAGTAAACTAGAATTTGAAAAGAAATACACAAAAGTCGAATATATAGTAGAGAAAAAACTGAAGAAAAATATTTTTAATAAAAATTAAAAATAAAAATGAATTTTTTCTCATTCTGTATTCAAGAACAAGAATAGAAATGAAAAAGAGAAAGAAGATAAAGGGGAAAAATAAGGAAAATATTTAAAAATTTGAAAAAAAAAGAGTTCAATGAATTAGACTAAAGTACACTTGTGGAAGTAAAATAGAATTTGAAAAAATTTACCCAGATGTAAACATATAGTTAAAAAAATTAAAGAAAATATTTTTAATAAAAATTGAAAGTAAAAATGAATTTTTTCTCTTTCTGTATTCAAGAAAAAAAAAAGAAATAGAGAACAAAAAGAAGAAAAAAAGAAAGAAAACTGAATAGATGGACCTGCTAACAGACTGAAATATGACTGAGTTTACTTTGATTTCCCCTACAATTCAGACTGTGATGTGCTTTATAGTCCATAAGTAAGTAGGCTATACTTGTGTTCTTGAAGAGCAAGGTTGGTCCAGTTGGGCAGGACTTAGTGTAATGGCTCTATTCTCCACTAGATGGCGGTGCTACCCTACTGGGGTGGATTGTTGTGGCACTTGTAGGTGCATATGCGCATGCGTAGAAGCAGTGAAAATGGCATCACCCAGCTATGCAGTCTGTAGTATCGGAACTCATTCCTCCCCGATTAGCACTCGTGCACCCGTCCTCTGCCTTCAGCTTTCATCCACTCCTTGCTTTTTCACTGTCTGTGACCAAGCCCCAGGCAGTACCTCTCCCGAGTTTTGTCTCAGATGAGGCTGTTTTCCCCAGCCTCTTACGTCTGAAGGACTGTGGCTTTGACCTGTTCCGCCCCTCTGCGGGAGGGTCTCATTGAGCAATGGCTGGGTTCCCGCTGCACCCAGGAAAGATCGTGGGACAGTGCTGCTGCCAGTGCACAGAGACTGGGCCAGGTGCCAGCCCGCCCCCCCAAAAGTCTGTGAGGTAGTGTAGCAGCAGCTTTTCAGGGATTATGGAAAATCACAACACACATCTGGCACCACCTTAAGGCTTCACCCTTAATGACCTTGTTTGAGCACCAGCAACTATGGCTTTTCTCTGGGGTCTGCTGGGACCATGTGGCCTCACATTCTCTACCAAATGTCCTTCCAGCAGTGGAACCAGTACTCCCTGTGTGGCTCTAGAACCTCCCGGACCCCACTCTGGTCCTGGGGATTTGCCCTTCCACCAGAGCACTGCTAGTTATCGAGCTGTAGAGTTGCAGACTTTGCACTCTCCCTGTTTACAGTCTTAATGGAATTTTAGCCTTCTCCTTTCTCCCTTTTTAGTTTAGTCCCTGCAGCTGTTTCCAGTTTTCCCCCTTCTCTCCAGCTGCTTTTGGGGAGGGGTGCTTTTCCCATATTCTCACCACCATCTCTGTCCTCTCTCTGCATGTAAAGCACCTCCCTGTCCTTCGCGGCTTCTGTCTCCCCAAGTTCACCAATCTGCGCCAGGTACCTGCTGAATTGTGTGGTTCAGGTTGTGCAGAATGTTGTGTTCATCCTCAGATCACTTTCCTAGTTGTGCAGGGTGGTTTAGTGTTGGTCTGGGTGTATTTCATGGACACGAGACACAAAAAACGTCCACGCTTTTCTGCCATCTTGGCTCCCTCCCCAGAGAGCTGTGTTTTTAACTTCTTATTGCAGAGTAACTAAAGCTATTTGGATCCATTGGAAAACATGCTTTGTGCTTAATTGGCTCGTGAATTTACCATCTAAAAAAATTCTCGTGTATAACACCTCTCTCTTGGTTACTAAGTCCTCAATTGGAGACTAAGGTTTCCTAAGAGTTAAAATTCTGCTAAGTGTACATAAGACTGATGGAAATAAGGAAAGCAACCCTGTATGTAGGAAAGTAGGAGGTTTGTAAGAATGATATAAGGAATGGAAGTACATTTTTTGTTGAGGGTCAAAGAAAGTAATTTTGCCCTAAATGAGACTGGTTCGTTGCAGAGAAATGGCTTTGGGACAAAGTTTGAAGGCAAAGGAAAGTTGTAGAAGGTTCATGAAGGGACATCTTTGGAAAGGAATTTTATGTGTGTTCAGGATGGACTAAGGTTGAGATAAATGGAATTTTAAAAGTACCTTGGTATAAGGTGGAAATTCTGCTTTTCTCTCCATTCAAAAGTCAACGTTTTCTTGGACTGTTGATTTGCTTTTGATAAGACAATGTAAACAAAGGTTTTCTTTTTTGTTTGTCTGCCAGAAAAAACAAAGCTTTAGGTTTTATCTTTATCAGGTCTTTGATTACTTAGTTAAAACTTCTCAATGTTGAAGGAGCTAGGGTTTACTAACAATGATATAATGCTATACATTCGCCGTTAGGATCTTTTATTGCCGCCTTGGTTGAATAAATAAAGTTTTAAGATTTGTAATGATCTGTAATCCTATTTAGCATGTGCTTTATAACTTCCTAAGGTTTTAACAAACTTCCCAGGATTTAAAGGGTAAATGAAGTCTTTTTGAGCAACTAGGCC